>NC_087179.1:17861879-17896879 GCF_035594125.1 Scylla paramamosain | reverse complement strand
TTCGTTCTCCAGGACGGACAACGCCGCCTCTTCACCATCCCAGACCGTATATTCCTCCTATCCCGTACAGACCACCCAGTCCTCCTAGACCGTACAAACCACCCAGACCGCCGTACAGGCCACCCAGACCACCATACAGGCCCAGACCGCCAAGCCCGCCCAGACTGCCCAGCCCGTAAGTCCCGTAGCCGTAGAACTTCCTGGGAAAAGAAACGAAGGATAATGGCGGAAAAAGTTAAAGAATTATAAGATTGATGTACGATAATGGAGTCAAGATACAGTTTACTGAAGTCTGTAATTTGTTTATGAATGCTGAAGTGATGGAAAACTTGTTATAGTCATTGATTTGGTAAGAAACGAAACATAACATAGTGAAAAGTTAAATAACTATAAGATGAGTGTGCGATATTGAGCTTAATGATACGAATAGTGATAATCAAACATTTTTCTTGAAGGCTGAGGTGATACGAAAACATGATATTGAGAAAATAACTGATATACAATTTTTTTTCTCTTTTTACGTATAATGGAAGCTGGAAAAATGAGAGAAAAAAAAAAAAACGAACGGAATAAACAGGCATCTAACTAAATAATATCAAAACGCTTCACATAATTTAATGAAGCATAGTCTAAATTAGGAGAGAAGCAAGCACTCACCCTACACCCAACCCACCAAGCCCACCCAGCCCACCCAGGCCACCCAGACCAATGAAGGGCGCGGCTTTGGCCTCAGGTTTGGGCTCGGGCGCGGGTCCTGGCGTGGGCGCGGGCGAGGGAGCGGCCGCGGGTAAGGGTGCTGGCGCTGGCGCGGGTGCGGGCAGGGCGGCGGCGTGCAGGGCCAGACACACCACTAAGCCAACTGTCACCTGAGACTTTATTAGTTCAAAGGAAGATATAAAAGATTAGCAAGCAGTGAAAGTGGTAAAGAAAACTGATCTCTTACTGAAAAGATAACAAGTAATGACGAAGGTTTGAAGAGTAATGACGTAATTCAGTAATTAAACAAAATACATATATGAAATTGTTAACAACGGAACAAAGTAAAAATTAGACACAAGTAAATAAAAAAAATATATATATATGATATCCACTTCAGTATTGGAAAAAAAAGATGATTTATGAGGAATAATTCAATATTCATCAGAAAACAACAACAACAACAACAATAATAATAATAATAATAATAATAATAATAATAATAATAATAAAAACAGAGTAAGTACAGTTTATCATTACGTTGCATTCCAAACGAAGACTAACAAAATCAGGTTAATAGTTGAAAGACTGTTACACAAGCCTCTCTGACTCGTGGAAGTGAAGAAAGAGGAAGGAACATCACACAGCTGCACTTATTCATTTACACCTCTCACCAAACTTTTTTTCCCGCAAGCCAACAGGTCAGTACTCACTAGTAACCACTGGAGGTACATGGCGGCAAAGCTTCTCTAATGAGCTAAAAGAATTACGCGGGAAGGAGAATGGAGGAGGTTCTGTAATGGACTGTCGCTTTTCTGAACATTTTGTGTCTTATATGGCCAAGCTGCGCTTCCTGACTTTCTTTTCTTTCGCTACCTTCCCACCCCCTCCTTTTTTTTTTTTTTTTTCTATCTCTATACTCTGATGTCATAACGCGGTAAATGGGAGGAAAGGCGTACGATACTCTTTCTCTCTGGTCGCTATCGTACCTCCGCCCTCATATTGTTTAACGTTTAACGCGCCTCTCACTTCCGTCTCTCATTTAACTTCAGAAACACGTCTTTTGTAGCTTCTTCTTTTTTTTTTTTTTATATATATATTTATGACACAATCATGAGCTACTATTGTTATTTTTTCGTGTTCTCTCTCTCTCTCTCTCTCTCTCTCTACCATTGTCTCCTGCATTAGAAAGTGACCACAAGACTAACAATAACAGTACAGGAAACTCGGAAAAAAAATAAATAAAATAACAGACAAAAAACTTCATTATCCCTCAAAGTAACGCCTCTTACATAATTTCCTCCTCATAAACCCCTTGTGGTCACGTGTTAAGTTGTGAAGTCCATTGAGAAACAGCAGAGTCTTTCAATGTGAGAATGGTCAAGGCTCGTATTCTTAAAAGCTTCGTTCTCATCATATTCTCAAAGGCCACGGTGACTAGAGGGAGAGGTGGTGGTGGTGGTGGTGGTGGGTGAGGGCGTGGTTCTTTTAGTGTGGCAGTCTAATGGAATTGCATCACTTATCTAATCTGCCTCACTACCGGTAATTCCTTCTCACGCCACATGATCGACACTCCTTTGTTATGCAACCACCACCACCACCACCACCACCACCAGCAGCAGCAAGGTGTAAATGATGTTCACTTGTTTCTTGTTCCGTTCCTTTATTGATTTGTTTTATTTTGCGAGTGTGCAGTATTGTAGTAAAGAGTAATGGTGTGTTTAAAAGAGAAAAATATTACTGGTGATAGCATAGCCAATTTGCGTGGGGTTTATTCGTGTGTGTGTGCGTGTGTGTGTGGTCAAATGATGATACAATAATAATTAACAAACTCATTTTTCAGCCCACCAGGCTGCCTCTAGTAATGCCGAGGTCACCCTTAACACCACGAAGAAAGGTTCACGCCCTGTTTACAAAATATACAGATATACAATGTCTATCACAGGTCAAACAAAACCTACCTGCACAAACCCTACCTCGGAGCCACAACCCTCACCACTCCCCCCCCTCACGCTGGCTGGTGCACCAGGGAGGCTCGAGCCCAGACTCCCCAGACTGCAGCCTCTCCATCACACGGGCCTCAGTCACAAGCGGCCAGGCACAGGGAGGCATTAGTGCCACCGAACCCGAATGAGTTGGTGAGGGCAACCCTCTTGGGCGAGTCCTGCAGCCAAGCGCGCCCCTCATCTGCCACCAAGTCCAGACCGAGGGCGGGGTCAGGCTCCTCCAGGTTTGCGGTGGGCGGCAGGAAGCCCGCGTGGCAGGCGATGGCCGTCAGCACCGCCTCCACCGCCCCGGCCGCCCCAAGCAGGTGACCCAGCGCTCCCTTCACGGAGGACACGCCAAGGGCCGCCGCGTGCCCCTGGAACACCTCCCTGATGGCCTGAGCCTCGACGGCGTCCCCGAGAGGCGTGGAAGTGGCATGAGCGTTGATGTAGCCCACCTCTGTCGGGGCCACGCCCGCCTCCTTCAGTGCCGCGGTCATGGCCCGCACGGCGCCCCGCCCATCCTCCCTCGGAGCAGTGTAATGGTAGGCATCTCCGGTGGCCCCGTAGCCCAGCACCTCGGCATACACCGTGGCGCCGCGGGCCCGGGCGTGGGACAGCTCCTCTAGCACCATCACCCCCGCCCCTTCGCCCATCACAAATCCTTCCCGCTTGGTGTCAAAGGGACGCGAAGCCTTCTCCGGCGCCTGGTTGAAGCTGGTGGCCAGGGCACGCAGGCGACAGAACCCAGCCAGGGACAGAGGGTTGATGCACGCCTCCGTGCCGCCACACACCATCACGTCAGCGTGGTCGTGCTTTATGAAGCGGAAGGCGTCCCCCACAGCGTGGGCCCCAGTGGCACAGGCGGTGGACACGCTGTGGTTGGGTCCCTCCAGGCCATGCTCCATGCTGATCTGGCCCGCCGCCATGTTGGTCAGGATGCGCGGCACGAAGTAAGGACTGACGCGGCTGTACCGGTCCTGCAGCGCCGCCCCCGTGGCCAGCACGTCTTCCAGGTCCACCATGCCCATGCCCAACGCTACCCCTGTCCTCGCCCGCTCATCCTCACTCTCTGGGCGCCACCCAGCATCCCCCAGGGCCTCGCGGGCGGCCACCAGAGCGAAGGACGTGGCGGGGGTCATGGTGCGCAGCTGGCTGGGCGTGAAGTGGGCGGGAAGGTGAAGCTCACCCTCGCCCTCGCCCCGCGGCACCCTGGCGCCCACGCGACACGGCACCTACCACCCACACCAAGTCCGGGGATTAGAGAATGTCATCATTACAAATTTTTTCCACACTTCTGACCATGTCATCTATTTAAGATTTGCAATCTATGTGGAGAATACATGGTATGCTTATTGATGCTACCACTCTGGTGAAATGACCGACAAAGCGTCATGCACCACGCACTGCCCACATGCTACAGTCTTCAGGTCCTATTACAGGATTTTTTTTTTTTTAGGACCAGAATATATATATATATATATATATATATATATATATATATATATATATATATATATATATATATATATATATATATATATATATATATATATATATATATATATATATATACACTGGTTATACAGATAAGTTTTTATTGTGGGCAAGTGATGCTTTCCGTGCCTAATTTTCAGTGTTCAGTGATTACTGTTAATGCATCACAGGAAAGGAGATTCTCAAGCCTCACCTGTGCATAGCTTTCATCTGTGAGTGCCACAGTGGCCACCCTGCCAGCAGTGAGACGCAGCCAGGTGTGTGGCGCCCCTACACCCAAAGGCGTCACCAGGCCCAGCCCTGTCACCACTACGCGCCGCACGCCTCCCATCCTCCTGCTAGGGGTTGGAAGGTTAGCTGGTAAAGTGGATTCGACAAAAGTGTCGAATTTTCATTCTGTCATACTTCTTTCTGAATGTCAAGCCTTCTTACATGTACTATATGAGTCACTAAATCACCATTCAAACAAATTTTCCTTTCAATACCGTCCCGCGACGTAAGTGATCATATCCCGTGCAGAGAGAGAGAGAGAGAGAGAGAGAGAGAGAGAGAGAGAGAGAGAGAGAGAGAGAGAGAGAGAGAGAGTGTGTGTGTGTGTGTGCGTGTGTGAAAGAGGGTGTGTATGGCTGCATTAGCTGGCAGCCTCTCCTGCCCAGCGCGAGTATCTTCGCTCGCGCAACATGGCAACTCATACCGGCAGGCCGCGGGGCCAAGCAGCCTCCGGGACCCCAGTACTCCACGAGTGCCATTCCTTCTACATAGAGTGTGTCCTTTACTTTGAATGTGTTAATACTAATTAACTTTCTTAGTCTGCATTTTCACCCCTGTTGTTTTACAGTCATTCCTCACTCCATCCATTCTCGTCACTCCTGCATCCAATCAACAACACTTCACCCAACATGCCCACCTAATAACAGACCACCCACTGCTGAACAACATCCCATATACTCTCCAACACCAACAAGTCTTTTATCCGGCAATCTGAGGTTACATTAGCTCGAGATATACCATAATTACCAGTAAGCAGGAGAGTAAGCTCAGTTCCTCACCACTGAGTCCTTCCTCCCCAGAGCGGCTGGTTTGTTTACATCGGAAGGTGCTCAGTCGCCGCTGCACATGTTCAGGCGAGGCTGCAGGGCGCCTTACCTCATGTACTCCCTTCCACTGTGTTGTGTATTTTCCATCGGTCTTAATTCATTAAAGCTGCCGGCAGTGTCCTTAAAAAAAATAAATAAATAACTATATATATATATATATATATATATATATATATATATATATATATATATATATATATATATATATATATATATATATATATATATATATATATATAACTACTTGTGGATTCCCGACAGACGGGAGAAAAATAAATAAATAAGTAAATAAAAATAAAAAGACTATCAAACACGGTGGAACGAAGTGACTGTTCTCACTGCCTAACCCGCTTAATGTATCCCTTATTTACCCAAGTCTCAGCATATAGTTGAACCTGGCTATTGGCACTTCAGCTTACCAACTGCATTATTGTTTTAGGTCGACAACTCCTACAGGATCTAGTGGACGTTCCAAGAGTTAGTAATTTTGCACCAATAATGGAAAAACATCGCATGAGAAATGAACTTATTATATCTATGGCTCTCAAAAAAATTGTCCGTATAACCTTCAGGGTTTCAAAATTACTTACGCAGTTCTCTCCACCTTGCAGTGACGCAGAGAACTTGAAGGCTCAGACACACTGGCCCCTAAATATTGCTCGGAACACTGAAACTGTCTTGATCAGATTTGCACGCATGTTCGTAGCAGTGTTCCAGACAATGTCTGGGGGCTAGCGTGTCCGGGCCTTGAGGCGAGAGCTCTGTTAAGTACTTGCGAGGTCGGATGTTTCCAGAGTTTCGATTATGTTGCTCTTGGTTGGCTGACGAAGCAATAGACAACTTATAGGTATGGGTTTTCATTGTTAATCACTTTATTAGAAGTATTACATTTATCGATTGTTTAATTTATCGTCAAAAGAAGTGTCAGCGTTCACGTGGCACGATTTTTCAAGATTTGCAATTATTTCAGTATGTTTATGCATAGTTCAGTGATAGTAACTGATACTTTTCCATGAATTTAAACTGTACTAAAATAAAACTGTAGTTCGGCAGGCTTTCGGCACAAGGAATAGCTGGCCGCCTTTATTCATACTAGTAGAGACCAGCCAAAGGTCATGTTGAGGCAGGTGGAATGAGTAATGCTTTGTGAATGACCGGCTAGCGTCAACAGGAATTACTGCATGTTCAGTCCACTGGCTTCGAGGCTCCCCTCTCGACACACTCCTCCAGAGGCGAATAAACATGCCATACTATTATCCAGTCAGATGTCCAAAAATAAATAAAAAAAATAAAATAATAATATAAATAAATAAAAATATAAAAGATAAATACATAAATAAAATAAAATAAAATAAAATAAAATAAAATAAAAAGAATTTGTCTGTAGCACAGTAACATCCCAGGCAAAGCAGAGCCCACACTAGCTATTCATGGGCTGGACAACTATGGACACCTTGTGCATTCACACATTTTATTAAACTGCCATGTTGTACATCATTTCATAACCCTGCACAATTTGCTCCTTAGAACATACAATAAGTGAAGGTAGGAACTGGTAATCAAAATATCAAAAATTCAAAATTACACAAAAATTGTATAGTCCCTGTTTTTTGAAGAAACAATGCGGCGTCTACTACCAGTGTGACTGGATCCGGAATTAAAATTATGATGCATAGAAAACCTAAATAGTCTTGGTTTTTAATTCACAGGTAATCTTAATGGGATAATGAATGAAGACATTACAGAAAAGTTTTATTCCATAAGGTTAAAATCTTTGGAATGGGTAATGGGGTAGGCTTTTTTGCTCTTGCAGTCCAGAGATAGTGGGGATGAAGGCTGGTGGGGCTAGTCCCGCTCCAAAGACAGAGTGGGAAGCCCTGTCACACTACCACTAAATTACATATGTACATTTGTCTTTCCTAGTGCTTGATATGTTTTCACCACAGCAAAGGTTCCAAGATTAACCCAAGCATGTAAGAATACTGCAGACAGCCCCCCTCCCCCCTAATATTCATGCACAGGTACACTAACATTTTGTCTTCACACTACCAATAGAAAACGAAAAAATCGTAAATAAAATCTTCACTTATGCTGAGACAAAAGGATGAAAGTTTTAAATTCCTTTCCTTTGACTTAGGATAAAAATGAGTTTAAACAACTAAAAACATCTTTTTAGAGCCCCTCCTGCCAGTACGACTCTCCATCCTCTTGGGCTACACTCACAGGCCATGAATTCCCACCTGGAGAGAGCAAGACAGGCGACGCCCCTCTCATGGCACTGCAGGTGTGGAGACGCGATCATCACAGAGATGGAGAACCAGGTGTTGGTCCTCAAGGTGAGGTCAACCCAACAGAACCAACAAGCGGGGAGCTGGGCCTGAGCCTCACCAGGGAAAAGTTGAGCGGGGAGTCAGCTGAGAAACCCCATGCCACCTGCAAGACAATCTTGGTGAGCCTATATGGACCAACAGATACAAACTCCAGTAACATGATAGGTGCCTTCAAGCAGTGTCTGGTGCAGAGAATGATTGTAATGACCTGGACTTAACACTCAGTAAATGTAGACTGTGACATGAAAATTTGTAGAAATCCTACCATAATTGAACAGTTACTTGTGTTAACTCCAACCAGTGCTCATTCTATCAAATAAGGCTGAGCACCACTACACTAAGAAAGAAATTAAACAAGATACACATCCTCCTCTCAAACAATAAACAGTAAATTCTAACATACTTTTTGTAAAGTCCAACTCCTTTTATTGTACTTACTTGTTGCTTTTGTACTTGTCTCTGATGGCATGCTGCTGGGGCTCCTGTACCCTGGAGAAGGCTCGGTACAGGTTGACATAACATTCCCGCAGGTCCTCCAGGGTGTAACCCGTCCACTCAGCCATGTGCTGCGGCCAAGCCACCCTCCCCTGCAGCAACAGCAAAGGAAATGTTATAAATCACACGACAAACAGCAGTCAAAGGATGAGATGTTTCATCACTTAGCATTGTTAGATTATGTAAACTAATAAACAATCCTGGTGGTAAATGACATGATCTTCAGTTTAACACCAAGAGCAATACACAACAGCAGCAGCAGCAATCATCATCAGTGATAAAAGTTCCCAGGTAAGGTTACATGTCCAGTAGTGCAGTACCTGTGTGTGGTTAGCCAGAGCCACAGCAGAAGCTGCTATCAAGGAGGGGAGGTACCGCAGGAATGGGTCACAGTCTAGCATTGACATCTCTGCCAGGAACTGTAATAAAGAAAATAAGACTAACAAAAAAGTAAAAACAGAGGCATCCAGGGGAGGAACACATCTTGTATGGCACCATAAAAAGTACAAAATAATAAAAAAAATTAATGACATGCATGAAAAATCAACTCCCAAGAAACACTCAAGTAAGAGAAAAGTTCATCTTACAAAAATTCTAGAAAATAAGTACACCCTGCAAAAAATTAAAAATATTCCAATTTCATTTCAGCCAAACACTTGTAATGCATCTTGGGACAGCGGAACAAGTACAATGACTCACCAAGGCAAGATGTACCACTTCCTCTGGGGTCTTGAGCAAGCGTGAGAACTTGTTGACAAAGAAGTGAGCAGTGGGCACGGCCATGTCAAAGCTAAGCACCTTGAGGATGAGGTGTTCCATGCGCAGGATCTGGCCCACCTTGTAAGTGTTGTCTGTGATGTAGGCAAACTGGCTCACGTCCGGGGGGTAGATCTCCTCAAATTTCCTGGAACACAAGCACACAGGCACATGATAACTTGTGTGGTAAAAAAATGGGCATGTCATGGATGCTAAGAATGTGGTTGTGTGCTCATGTTACCTCATGAAACAAAATATGAAAAGAAAATTAATGTACTGTACTACAAATGTGCAATAAGGTGCACCAAACATATATACAAAGAACAACATACCAATATCTGTACAACTTACGCAGCAATGAACATGGCAGTTGTTCCCACCAGCTGCAGTTTGTCTCGCTTTACAGACATGTGAGAGAGAAAGCGATCAATGTAGGAGACAGCCAGGTAGAGAGTCTCGGCATGGAGGCTGTACTCCTCAGCCACTTCCACCAGCCAGTCCACCAGGATCCACCGCATGTTGGCCGTGATGTCCATCTGCTTCGACATGTAGTTGGCCCGAGGCTTGTGGAACACCTGCACAAAGAGTATTTGTTCAATGAGTAGTCATAACCATCTACTCATCTATCTATCTATCTATCTATCTATCTATCTATCTATCTATCTATCTATCTATCTATATATATATATATATATATATATATATATATATATATATATATATATATATATATATATATATATATATATATATATACCAAGTTGACACCCTCCTTAGAAGCGAGGAACCATGACAAGTTAGTCATACGCACACTACATAAATCAGTAATTTCCTTCATTTTACCTCTTCTATCATATATACTACAAACAAGAGATCATTTACAAAGAGAAAAGTTAACCAATGTTAGTTGTTCAGCTTATGTAAATCTGAGCTGTTCCATTCCCTAAACATTCACTTCCTAGAAAACTCTAGTTTCTTCTGCATAGTAAGTTATGAATGTTGGCATATGAGGCTGAGAATATAATACACAAACAATAACTAAAAACACAAATGCTAATATAAAATAATTACAATATTTTGATAGTTTTTGGAAGGTAAGCCTTCAGTACACACCTCTGCCTGTCTGGAATAGTGATATATGTCACTGGCATATTCTGGCACATCAAAAACATCATCAGTGCGTGCATGGAGCAGGTCCTCCCGGGGGCTGGAGTCAGACACTAACAGATCATCTTCGCATACACTCATGTCCATTACCTCTCCCCCTCCCGAGGCTTCGCTGCTGTCCGAAGACCTGTGTGGCAGAGATATTATTTGGAGGTTAATGAGCATAAACACAGGTACTGAAATATATTCCCTTTGTCTACAGGGTGACTTATTCTGTTATTGTTTAATCATGTTAATATTTGCAAACTTAACCCTTATGCATTTATATCCATTACTGCACAGAGGTGGAACAGTTGCATCATTAAGCCTCACCTGTGTAAACTTGTGATGGAAGGGTCAAGATCAATAATTTCAGGGGATTCATCTTGTGTAGGCTTGACTTTCCGTTCCCTCAAAGGTTGACGGACTGCAGGTAAGGAAGTGGAGTGGGATTGGGATAGGGATAAGGATGATTTGTTGGAGGATGAAGATGAGGATGATGTGGTGGTGGCGCAGGTGGCGGCCTGGCTGCCTGAGATGGAGGTGCTGGAAGGTAGACTGCTGGTGGAATCTTGATGGATGGTGAAGGACTGCAGACTGCTGGTGGACAGGGTCTTCTGTATAGCACCCGCATTTTCATCACTTTGCTGTGGCACTCCAGTCTCATAGCTGACACCCTGTAATTCAAAGAAAGGCAGTTAGCAGTTGCTTGTAATTAAGTCCCCACCACATTCATCACTAACATCCTATCCACTGGAGAGGCAACACTTAGTTCAACGAAATCTCATCATACTCAAGCCTTTCACAGCAGATAACTAGCATACTACAAAGAAGGCAATTAGCATTTTTGTGCAATAAAATCTGTAACACCCTTTCTCGATTTGTCCCTGCATTTTATTTACTTAATAAAGTTACGGGAATCTCAGTGATTCTTAAAAATATTTATCACAAAGCTTGAGATAAATGTAAATGACACTAATTTGGCTTATAGAGAAACGAGTTGAAATATTACTGCATGAAGAAGCTCCAGTAATGAGGGAACCACTCCCTGAATTTAGCCTAACATTGCCATTACATGAAAGCAAGATGTAAGGACACTCTAATACCCAACTGAACACACGGTTTGAGTACCTAAACCAATAAAACGGAGAGAGAAACAGCCTCCTTATGCTCTTTTTGAATTGGGTACGTTAACACATCGGCATGCTGTACATTTAATCCTCAAGGCCGCTGCAGTCAGACGTTAACTCCATAGCTACGCCTAGCCAGTACCACCCCAAACTAACCACTTAGCATCACCTTAACAGTGAACTCTGCTATTAATCGTTAAATACACCCAACCAGGGACCTTTTTTCAGGCTTACAGCAACGTGTGAATGCTGCTCTGGTCCGAAGCCTGTCGGTGAGGCGCTGCTGGGGATGGGAGAGGGGGGAGGGGGGGGAAGGGGAGAGGGAAGGCAGGCTGGCGGGTTCCGATGAGCCGCGCATCAATTCAAACACCTCCAGTTGCCTCTGCCGCCGTCCATCTCAATCCCCACTTATGATGACAGCCTAGCATTGCGTCATTTATTATGTTTTTAGGTCTACGTGCATTGAGCAGCTCGTGTGTGGGACAAAGGAGGCATCCTAGCCGCATAGCTGGCAAGTTCCTTGGAACAGTGCTTCATTTCAAACACTGCCTCCCTCCTCCGTGTGTTGCGCCGTCCCTGTCCATCCCAGTCACCACTCATGATGAGTCTAACAATTTGTTATTCGTAATGTATGTAGGTTTGGATGCATATAGCCCCTCGTGTATATAAGTGGTGATATATTCCACAAAGACGCCCAGCACGCCCGGCAGTGGGGTGTGCGGTGGCTGGGAGCGCGTCCATGTCCATCCATGCCAACGGCCTTACCTGGGAGGCCCCCAAGTTTTACTTCCGCTCTGGACTTGACTGTTCCTTCCACCAAGGCAGCCAACCCCTCCCTCCCTCCCCTGACCAGGCCTATGCACATGTCTGAATAATGTCTGAGTCTAGTTAATAGTCCAGTGCCTAGTGCTTACTTCCCAACTTATAGTGCCAAAAACTTTTTGGCACGTGGGCTTTCAAACGTTATTTAATTACTATGATTCAAACATTTCAAAGCTGCTCCTTTCGTAACCATCCAGCAAAGCTTCTAATTAATTTGCTGTATTCCTCCAGCAAGAAGCTTAGTAGTGCCAAACAGTCCTATAGTTTTATAAGTTGCTTATATATGTAGGGTACTGGTACCATTACGTGGACTGCCAACAGGTTCTTAGCACCATTACGTGAGCTATCCTAAGCCTTCCACCCTAATGCAATTCGACTATCCCAGTTGTCTGCAGTCAAATTTTCTCATCACCCCTGTGCATTCAACCTACCCCGTCCCCCCTGGCGAGCTCGGTGGACCCTCCGCGATATTCAAATTTCCCGCCGCCCGTCCCCCTTGTGGCCCTCAGCTGACACTTTTAAAGACCCTTGCACAGTTCCACTCTCCATCCTGCTGCGCCAAAAGTCATCAACCTGCCCACTGACATTTTATTTCAAAAGCCCAAGGCGTTCACCACAAAAAGTTTAGTAATGAAACACGCGTTGTCGTAATGCTTGACGATGGAACTCGTGTAGACCATACAAACTTGTGCTCAGAAATCAGTAAATTTTGGACAGATTTACACGTGCATGTAACGCACATGTGCACATGAAAAATAACCGACAAAATTTTTTAAAAATTTCAATAAAATCGAATATATAACCGCAATCTGTCGTTTAACATGTAGCAAAATGAAGTATTAAATGGGTCAATTGTAGTAAACACTAATAAATAATGAGGGAATTGGTAACACTAATGATTAGGGTAACAGCCAATCAATCAGTTGTCAGTTAGGTGAATGTCAACCCTTCACCACGAGGCCAACACGGTAACACCGTGAAATAATGCACGACTGCTACATAACTCTCCACTACAAACCGGACTTAAACTGAAACTACTCGCTCGACATTTTATCATGCAACCCCCCCCCCCTCTCATAAAACTTCCACAAGCCTGAGAGAAAGATAAATGGATCATTGAGCTTATAACTCAGCAAGCTCGTTGTTATTAAATCCACCTATGATATAATGAGTAATATGCCTATTCACATTTCCTCCCCAACCTACATCACTGCCTGGCCACAGTATAAGAAAATTATATAAATGTTCTCTGGGTCTAATTACCGAATAGCCGAAATATCTTAAGCATCTTTTAGCTGTAACTGATTATTACAGCCTACTAATTATATCGAGCCTACATATAAACAATGGTAATTTAGGATATGCGAGCTCTGTTTTCAGGGAACAGCGTCTCCTGCATAATATTAAGTGTATAGTGTGGATACTATTCGCTGGGTAGGGTTAGGACTGGAAAGTTACTGCCTGGATTCAAGAACAAAAGTAGGTATGGTTAGGTATGACAATGCCCTGATAAATTAAGAGGCCAGTTATTTCCTTTATAGCTGAACTGAACTTTGAAATGACTGAACAATATTTGTAACAAACACACGCATAAACATGACAGCTCCTCCGCATATTTGCTGCCTTATTAACTTGCGATGGAATGAGGATTAATACCTGAAGGTGCTCTTTACAAAAATACCAATATAGCAATAGAAAAAAAAAAAATCACACAAATACAGGGGCGTTCACCCTATTTTGTAACAACCCTGAGCTGTGTGAACTGAAAAAAGTCAAGGTAAGGGTTGGAGGATGCTGCTTACCAAAATACCAATCACTACTTATAAAAACACTCAGGCACAGCAGACCCTTACCTAATTTGTTGTGAAAGACCGCACCGGAACATTAGCTGAACAGATACGATACTAATGATAAAATTAACACAAACACAACAACCCTTTATTTCAGTTGCTGTGATAAACTGAACAGACAATACCACATACAAGTCACTCATTCACCCACACAAACACAAGCCCAAAATGACATAATGCTGTAATGGGGTGCTCAGGAACATAAAAAAATAAGTCACACTCAAAATGTTCCTGTCATAAGGTGCTAAGGAACATAAACTACGCAATACCCACACACAAACAACCCTTCACACAATCTGTTCCTGTAATAAGGTGCTCAAGAACATAAATAAAGTGAGCTGAAGTACACAGTCACTCATAAACACAACCCCTCACATGATCTGCTCTTGTAATAAGCTGCTCAAGAACATAAATAAGGTGAACAGAAGTACACACACAATCACTCATAAACGCAGCCCCTCACATGATCTGCTCTTGTAATAAGCTGCTCAGGAACATAAGGTGAGCAGTACACTCAGCCACCCATACAAAAACAACCCTCACCTGTTTTGCTGCTCTGACGGGCTGCTTGCGTACATTGGACGACCCAATAGGGCACAGCACAGGCCGTCTGCTGTTGTTCCCCTGCAGTCCGAAAGAAGCAGATCGAGTCCCGCTGGTCCCTGCCTCCCTCTTGAGCCTCCTATGGGCCGGCACTCGGTTCTCCTGGTCTTCATCTATGTGCATGGAGGACATTATTGCAGCACCCTGACCAGTGACCACCCTCTGACCTCCCTCAAGACACTACGCCACCTGCACGCTCCGGGAGAAGTCGCGGTGACCGGGAAGGAGCGTTTCTACACACACCACATGGGAAATTTTAGCGGACGAGGTGGAGCTGTGGGAGCAGGAGAGGAACAGCTGACCTACTGTCGCCGCCACGGTTTGAAGCAGCCAATCAGAGCAGCTCTGCCGCGTGACGTCACTGCGCACGCATCTCTGACGGGTTTCAGTGAGGGCTTCACTGGCCACCTCTCTATCAAATACCAATAAATGAATCTTCTAACTATTGATATTATTATATTTTATTTATATTTTCAGGTTTTAGGTAATTTTTCGTGCTCTTATATGCATGTTAGTGACATTTGAGTGTTATGGATAATAATTATGATGACTTCACGTTCCCCAGTATCGGGCGCCTCAGTACCAAGGGACATTTAAACCCTTCGCGGGAAATATGAATGGCTCGACTCGAACATTTAAAAAGTTATGCCTTATAATAAGGTTCATAAATACTTACCTATTGAAAAAACACTGCATACTTGTAGCAGTTGTGATTATCACGCTTTATTATATACGCACACCAGGACCCAGAGAAAAAAGTAGGTAGAAGAGTAAATTAATATGAAAACAGGCAATGTTAGGGCTCAGCAATTAAATATGATATCATTCAAAGCCTAACATAATTCTGTATTACCTTATGTAACTTCAAAATTAACCATAGCATGTCATTTCCCTCTAAAACATACAAATGCATACGCCCATAACATCAATTTGACCAGACACGAAATAACACACACACACACACACACACACACACACACACACACACACACACACACACACACACACACACACACACACACACTAATAAAGAAAAAATAAACCAGGTGACAATACAACAAAATACTGGATAAATACTAAACAGTCTTTTAATTAAGTTACCCCAGTGCAGTTAAGGTTGTGAGAGCACGTGGGAATATCTGTTAAAATTCCTTCTCGCGATCGATACAAACATTACTGGTGTCTTTTGAATTATCGTTTCTTTCACCTTGTTATTACTCAGTAGCGAGTCCTATGGATGTTATCAATCCTATACATGCACAGAGATGAGGCTAGAATTGTTCAGCATATCATAAATCTCTTGTAGCTGTAGCAGACCATTCAAATATTCAAGTTTGTTTATGACAGAGATGGGGATAGAGGGAGAGGGAGTGGGGCAGAGAGAAAGGGAGACGAATGTTGCCAGATAGGACACGTTACCTATATTACAGTTAATAATATAAATTCCTGGAACTCCTCAATAACTCTACATAGATCTGTATGCATAGGGTATTCAGTGTAGGGGGTGTTTTTAGTGGTATAAAGAAAGTAAGTGTAAATTTCTGGGTGGTTTCAAGAGTTTGGGTGCATCATGTGGGGTATTTCAAAAGTTACCACATACCACGGGTTTGTTTGGGTATCACAATATTGGGAAGTATTATTTTAACATTTATTTCTTGTCTTCATTTCATCATCACGTGTTTGTTAGATGTAGTGATGTTCTTGCTCCCTCCGTCTGTCTGTTTATCGGTCGGTCTGTCTCTCTTTGTATTCTGCAAGTCTGTATTTAATTTTCTTCATCTTTTTAGGGGAGAGAGAGAGAGAGAGAGAGAGAGAGAGAGAGAGAGAGAGAGAGAGAGAGAGAGAGAGAGAGAGAGAGAGAGAGAGAGAACGAATAAATGTATAACTAAAGCAGATAAAATAAATAAGTATTGATGTATATTTGAATAACGTTACTAGTATCACCACCACCACTACTACTGCTACTACTGCTACTACTACTACTACTACTTTTACTACTATATTCAATTCTCGAACGGTAGTGACAAGCCTCTTCTCCTAGGTGAAGCACGTAAGGGAATCAGCGCTCTGGCCTGCAACAGGTTGGTCGTGTTCAGTGAGAAGTGTGCATTACGGTGCTTCATTGTTTCTTTACTAACACATGAACTATTTTCTCTTAGTATTTGAAAACCAAAGACATCACTTCTATACTATACTTAATATCTTATTACTTGGGCATAAAAGCGAGTCAGTAACTCTTGATAAGACACTGATTGAAAAGTACTCGTGTACAGGCTTGTAAACTGCTAGGGCGAGGGAATTATGTAAGGCATCTCGAGGTGCTTTGGAACACCTGCAAACATCCAACCCCTCCCCTGAGACACGGGAAGGGGGAGCTCTGGCCAGCGTTAATACCCAGTGGGACCAAGATCCGCTAATTGCCAGGCCTGTGTTTTATATTCTGGGGCGATAGTGTGGGTCACTGGTGATGGGTCAAGCACGCCTTGCATTGTTGTCACTGTTTTATCCACTAAATGTAATGTTTGATCTTTTTTTTTTTTTACATACTTCGTGCGTTCGTATCATTAACAATGAAAGGCGAATAGTGTTTATATATATATATATATATATATATATATATATATATATATATATATATATATATATATATATATATATATATATATATATATATATATATATATATATATATATATATATATATATATATATATATACAAACGCTATTTGCCCTCCATTGTTAATGATACGAACGTTGTAGCCTACCTATTGTCCAGCGGAGGAACTCTTATGTAACGCAAGATGTGATGGAAATTGATGATGATGATGGTGGTGGTGGTGTGTGTGTGTGTGTGTGTGTGTGTGTGTGTGTGTATATATATATATATATATATATATATATATATATATATATATATATATATATATATATATATATATATATATATATATATATATATATATAGTATACTACTACTACTACTACTACTACTATTACTACTACTATCATCATCATGATCATGATCCTCAGTACTTTCATCACATGTTTGGTTACATATGTTCCTCCGCTGGACAACAGGTACATCGTTCCTTTCATCAACAGTGGAAAATGAATGGTAGGTGTAATATATCTTCTATAGCAGGTGTGTTATGATATGTCACACCTGAAAGAGAGAGAGAGAGAGAGAGAGAGAGAGAGAGAGAGAGAGAGAGAGAGAGAGAGAGAGAGAGAGATCAACGGCAAACATATCTATTCTGTAAAGCTTTGCGCCAGTACCTTCTAAGTTTACTAATAAAGGACAGTGTTGGTCATTCTTATAACACGTATCGCATACAGATGACGAAACACCTCTGTCATATTTAATTTATCATCCGTCAGATTCCCACAGATTCTATATAGCGAGCAAGCAGAACAATGACCTCGCAACCTGAAGGCATTACACTGGACAAACTTTGCTACGGATGCTGTTTTAGTTAGTGGGATTTGTATTCTCTGTCAACGTTTGTTCTCTCATCACGACTCTTTTCAAAGGCCACGGGTGTTCTGTCGGCCACTCTCTCTCTCTCTCTCTCTCTCTCTCTCTCTCTCTCTCTCTCTCTCTCTCTCTCTCTCTCGTGTTGTAGATTCCGTTTTTTCTTTTTTTTTCTTTATGTCTCCATTACTTCCCTACTTTTCTTTTCTTTTATTTTTCTTCTTTTCTTCCTCCTTTTGTTTTATTTTCACTCCTGATCCCTTCTTCCTTCCTCATCTATTTTCATTCTATCCTACACAATTTCCTTCGAACTTTTACTTCTTTCACTCCCCCAAGATATAAATATATTTTTTTTTATCTCTTTCCTGAAAGGTGGGGAGAGAGTTTTCTACTTTGCTATCCTTTATTTTATTTTATTTTCTCAGTAGTCGTAAGGTCAAGGGCCGCTGTGTATCTATGTATGTAATTCTATGTATCACTGTTTTTTCTTTTATTTCCTCTTTTTCTATCTATCAACCTACGTACCTATATATATTTATCTATCTATCTTTACTTCATTCATTATTCCTTCATTCATTTCCTTGTTCAGTCTTTCCTTCTTCCTCCCTCTCTCCCTTCGTTTCTTCTTTCATATTTCCCTCTCTCCTTTCCCTCCCTCCTTTCTTCCTTCCTTTGTTCTCTCATTAATTCATACCCTCTTTTCTCCCTTCCTTCCCTCCTTTCATCCATCATTCGTTCTTTCGTTCGTTCGTTCCTTCCTTCCTTCCTTCCTTCCTTCCTTCCTTCCTTCCTTCCTTCCTTCCTTCAGTATCCTTAAAAAAAAGAAAACCAGCAAAAAAAAAAATGAAAGAAAACGGATAAGAAAACGAACAGTACACACACACACGCGCTCACACACACACACGCTATACAATAAAACTTTGCAATGTTGTATCCACCTTTCTTCTGTTCTATATTCATTTGTACTATATTCGCACGTACTTCTGGGGGTGATGAAGTGGTGCTGCAGCGGAGTGAGCCAAATATTAGTTTAAAGGAGGCCTGTTACTCACATTTGCTTCCCTGTAACGAGAGTATTTATAATTTTGGCAGTGGTGGTGGTGACAACAGTGGTGGTGGTGGTGACAGTGGTGGTGATACTGTTAGTGGTGGTGTAGCTCGAGGCTGGTGGCATTGGTGGTGTTGGTGGTGGTGGTGGTAGTAGTAGTAGTAGTAGTAGTAGTAGTAGCGGCACTGGTGGTGTTGGTAGTAGTAGTAGTAGTAGTAGTAGTAGTAAGCATCTTGATCAGAGAGAGAGAGAGAGAGAGAGAGAGAGAGAGAGAGAGAGAGAGAGAGAGAGAGAGAGAGAGAGAATTCTTTTGTAGATTCAGTGAAACAAGTGTTACATATAGATACACCGGACACACACCCACACACACACACACACACACACACACACATACCAATCGCCAACGGCAAGAAAAAGCAACAACGAAAAAAAAAATAAAATAAAATAAATAAACAAATAAACAAATATTCTAGCACAGAACACGGTAGTAATAAAACGAAGACATTTACAGTAAGAGAAACTTTAAAAAAATACAACACAGGAAGAAAATTTAAATAGCAGATACTAAAAGAGAAGAAAGATCGTGGAGAGAGAGAGAGAGAGAGAGAGAGAGAGAGAGAGAGAGAGAGAGAGAGAGAGAGAGAGAGAGAGGAGGGAAAGAATGCGAAGGGTGTAAGCGGGATTGTAAAAAGGACTAGACAGGACACACAGGGGGAGGACCAGCTGTCTGCCATTCAAATGAGAGCCAGTACCCCCCTATCTCTCTCTCTCTCTCTCTCTCTCTCTCTCTCTCTCTCTCTCTCTCCCGCCATCTTCCATCATTGCTATTGTCCCTTGTCTTCGTGTCATCTCCTCACGTCCCTTCTCTCTTTTCTCACTGTTACTACTACTACTACTACTACTACTACTACTACTACTACTACTACTACTACTACTACTACTACTACTACTACTGCGGTATCACTGTTAATCTTCCTCTTCTTCGTTTCTTCTTTTTTCTTTCCTTTCTCCGTCTTTTGATAATTTTCACCCAACAACAACAAGAATAACAATGGTAGTAGTAGTAATAGTAGTAGTAGTAGTAGTAGTAATATAATAATAGCAAAGATGTATCCAGTGGTATGACTTAATGTTAATTTTACGTCTCTATTTTTATTTATTTATTTATTTATTTATTTATCTTAGTCTTATCTGTTTAGAACACGTAAACTCTCATTTGCCTCCCCTTTACATTAACACTCTATGTTCTTTACCTCCTTAGTAATCTTATCTAATCTTTTTTTATCTTTTTTTTTTCTTTCTTTAGTTCAATGGGTGCTGTAAAATTTAACATACCCTTCCTTTCTTCATTCAAACTTTTTTTTCTTCCTTTCCTTTTTATTTTCATGTATTTATCTCCTCCTCCTTCATGCCGTCCATCGTTATATCCTCCTATTCTTCCTCCTCCTCCTCCTCCTCCTCCTCCTCCTCCTCTTCCTCCTCCTCCTCCTTCTTCATACCCTATTCTTCTTTCATTTTCAACTTTTCGTGCTGTCACCATATCAATATTCCTATCGTGAGCTTGTGTTGTCGGGGGTGTCTTGAGAGAGAGAGAGAGAGAGAGAGAGAGAGAGAGAGAGAGAGAGAGAGAGAGAGAGAGAGAGTAATGGACGATAGATAGAACTTTCCTACCATTGCCCCTCTCTCTCTCTCTCTCTCTCTCTCTCTCTCTCTCTCTCTCTCTCTCTCTCTCTCTCTCTCTCTCTCTCTCTAAGACACGTAACCACTAAAATCACACACACACATATACACACACACTTGGTCACTACATGAAACACACACACACATACACACACACACTTGGTCACTACATGAAACACACACACACACACACACACACACACACACACACACACACACACACACACACACACACACACACACACACACACACACACACCTGTCCGAATGGCGGTATCGCTCTTGTTATTTTCTCCCACCTGTTCACCTATCCTCACTTGTAATACCGCTGTTTACTGTGTTGGGTGGAGCGGCTGTTGTTTGCCTGAGAATCCCTGTCTGTCTGTTGAAATTGACTCTGTTTTGGTAAGTGTCTGTTTGGTATTAACGTAACCTTACATCTGTCTGCCTGCCTGTGTATAGTTTGTCTGCTTTCTGTATCTATCTGTCTTCCTTTCTATCTGTCTGTCTGTCTAGTTTTGCCTGTTTGTCTATCTGTCTGTAGCTTGTCTGTCTGGCTATCTGTTTGTATACGTTTGCCTGTCTACTTGTCTATCTGTGTGTCTGTCTTATTTTCTGCCTGTATAGCTTGTTTGTCTGTCCGTAAGTCTGTATATAGTTTGTCTGTCTGTTTGCCTGTTTGTATTATAGTTTGTCTGTCTGTTTCATAATTTGTCTGTCTGTCTGCCTGTCTGTTTTATAGTTTTTCTGTCTGTCTGCCTGTCTGCATATGGTTTGTCTGTTCTAGTCTGTTATGTTCGTGTTGTATTGTAAGATGGGAAGATATGAAGTTAGTCGGAAAGAAAAGATTGAAAAAAAGTGGTTTATTTTTTTGTTTCTCATATTATTTTCTTTTATATTTCCATTTACTTCCTCTCTCTCTCTCTCTCTCTCTCTCTCTCTCTCTCTCTCTCTCTCTCTCTCTCTCTCTCTCTCTCTCTCTCTCTCTCTCTCTCTCTTACGTGTTTCTCATGAGCTCTCCTTCTTGGGTACGAAAAAATGAGATGAAATAACAATAATAACAACTGTCTTTCGTTATTTTATTTTACATTCCATTTATATTATTTTCTTTTATCTTCCCATTTAATTTCTCGCTTTTATTCTCTCCTCTTCTTGTGTTTCTCATGATTTTTCCTCCTTGCGTACCTTTCAATTACGTCCTCCACCGAAGCCATCCCTCCAGTAACCTCATCTTTCTCCTTCTCTCTTCGGGCGCAACATGACACCACTGTTGATAAAAATGTTGAGGTGGATGTTTTTGGAAGACAAGGATGGGTAGAGTGAAAAATTATTTACGAAGAGGCGTAGCGTAAAATATACACAAAAAGAGAGAGAGAGAGAGAGAGAGAGAGAGAGAGAGAGAGAGAGAGAGAGAGAGAGAGAGAGAGAGAGAGAGAGAGAGAGAGAATGAATTGGTTCGGTTACATTAAAAGCAGAAAGGAAAAGTAAGTCGGTAAAGAAATGATAGATATTGAAGAGGATGGAAAAAAGAAAACGAGTCAGATCGAAGAAGAAAGAGATGGAGAGGCTGCACAGGGGACGATTTCAGAGAGAGAGAGAGAGAGAGAGAGAGAGAGAGAGAGAGAGAGAGAGAGAGAGAGAGAGAGAGAGGCTTGAGTGTAGAGGAGGCAGAAGACAAAAAAAAAAAGAAAGAAAAAAATGAAAATAAATAAATACATAAATAAATAAAATAAAATAAAAATAAGCGTTATGGAAAAAAACCAGTGAGGAACAGCAACCTTATAGAAACACGAGGCGGGGTGGGGGAGGGGGGGACACGTAGCTGTACATTAAAATCTAAACACTCACGAAGCGCCCATTTTCTTTCTACACAAAACCTACAGCTTACATTTTTCCAGGAGAAGATATATACCATCTTCACCCCACATTACAGAAGCTACAGCGCCCTAAAGATGGTGACGGCGATGGACACGAGTGAGGATGGAGTCACTGAAATTCAGCTAGCAGACAGCACTAGCGGAGGAGGAGGAGGAGGAGGAGCTGCCGCAGGTGCGATGACGGACAGGCGGGATTTCCTAGTACCACCTGCTCCTCATCCTTACGCCCTGCTTGCTACTACTTACTGCTGGACGGTGAGAGATAATATGATGCTCTCTCTCTCTCTCTCTCTCTCTCTCTCTCTCTCTCTCTCTCTCTCTCTCTCTCTCTCTCTCTCTCTCTTTGACCCCAGTTTCCTGTCTAACACTAAAAATGAAACGCAAGTCATTTCGTGCGTTTCTCGGATTAACGCATAAAAAACAAAAAAATAAAGAAAATCATTCATAAAGAGAGAGAGAGAGAGAGAGAGAGAGAGAGAGAGAGAGAGAGAGAGAGAGAGAGAGAGAGAGAGAGTAGAAATCAGTCTGAGGTAACTGCATCATTGTTTTGGGGTGCGAGGGACATTTTCGTTACTTCAGCTGAGGGGACGAGACCAGATAACTAAATGGTGATGTGCAGCCATGTAATGTGACTACTTTTTTTTTGTTATCTGACGTGGACGAAAGAACATATTGTGCCCTGCGGAGATAAGGGACACGCACAGGTGGCTGACTCATCATCGTCATCATCATTAATGCTCCTTCGTAATGATAACTTTCTCAATCGGTAACTTAACGAGAGAGAGAGAGAGAGAGAGAGAGAGAGAGAGAGAGAGAGAGAGAGAGAGAGAGAGAGAGAGAGAGAGAGAGAGAGAGAGAGAGAGAGAGAGAGTCGATCAAGGAAGATGAAAATGGGTGTAAATCTGAACATGGGTAGCTTTGAGGATGGGTAACTTGAAACATTGATAACTGTGACCATGAGTAACTGTGACCATGGATAACAAAACATGGGGTAACTGTGAGCGTGAATAACTATAAACACACACACACACACACACACACAAACACACGTATCAACTATAGCAACCCAGCACATCGAAAACCTCAAGGAAGGGTGACTGAACTGAAACAAACGCATAGGACATCGAGAGGTAACTAAGTACATGTATAACTAAGGCCATAGATAACACCAGAAATCAGTCAGTCATCACACATCCAACTGTCATACCACACACAGCATTACCTAGGTATGGAATGTACAGGTATGCAAGGAAAGAAGGACAGGGATAGTCTCTAAATGACATCAGCAAGCGCCCAAGCCTTTGTTATCTTGTGTTTTGTTGATTATCTTGCCAATGAGGCGTACTGTATAGCGAGGGTCATGATAAGGCTGATAAGGAACCGCCAGCAGCAGAACCAAGGCCAAGGAGGATCTGATGAAACACACTGGCAGTATATTAAATGGAAAGTTTCGGAGATAGTGTGGTATTCTGATGGAAAACAACACATATCTTTCTTCATTTTTTTTTTTTTTTGCAGAATTTTCGTACTAGTTCATACGGATGTCACAAAAGTGAATGTATGATTTTTCAGGATGGTTCAATGTACCGTGTTGCAATGTAATTAGGGAAATATTTCGAAATCCCCCGAAACAGGGATTTGTTGTTCCAAAAATCACCACACGATAGCGAAGTTCATATAAAAGTTAGAATCTACTACGACGTTCACAAACTATCTACTGATATATAAGCAAACAGCGAATATAACCAGTGCTCAAAACGCAGTAAAGAAACTACGAGGAAGAGAGCGTGCTTGACATAGCATATTTATAAAGAGTGACATGAAACCTGATGAGAAGGAGGAACAGCGAAACAAATAAGGAAGTACCACTTAATACACCAAATCAACCAATAAATAGCAAAAACAAATAATGTACACCAATAATAAAAAACACACACCTAAATTAAAAAGAAATCCATAAATTCAAGCCGATATAAAGGCGAGAATACCCAAACCAGGAGGTGACTAAGAGGGGGGACGGGGCATTATTGGAACATTACATTATTGCAACAACAGAGTGAGTGAGAGAAGACTAGAGGGTGAGTGAGAGAGACCATCCTGGTGTGTGTGCGGCGAGGCTGTCATGCCCTGCACGTCCCACCACACAGGGCATGGATGGCTACACGTGATCCTACACACACTCCACCACACATCTGCCCCCTGTCAGTGAAGGAAATCGTGGATACATGAATATTAGACTCCCTTTTGGTCTTGTCTCCAACTCGTGGTGTGAGAGAAACACGACCAAACACGTGTGGTATTGACACCTCCTGGGCCTTTCAATAAGTGCTTGGAGCCTAAATATACTGTGGTAAGGAGTCCAGGGTCGCCAGTGTGGTTGGTGTGCTAGTGGAAAGCGTGGAGTCTCTTGTCACTTGGCTAGTCTGAAGGTCTCTCCGGACTGCTAGGGAGAGAGGACAGTGTCATGAGTGTCACGTCCAGTTGGTTGTGACCGATACCACGGACTCTTCTTCTCCTCCTCCTCCTCCTCCTCTTCCTCCTCCTCCTCGGACTGACTGTGAGAGGTGAGTTGTGTTGTATGTAATAGTGTTATGTGTGGGGTGTATTGTGTGGGCATTCTCTCTCTCTCTCTCTCTCTCTCTCTCTCTCTCTCTCTCTCTCTCTCTCTCTCTCTCTCTCTCTCTCTCTCTCTCTCTCTCTCTCTCTCTCCCTTCATGTCAATTTCCAGCCATGAGATGAAAATTTGGGATGTTTTTCAGTTCCATTCCATTTGCTTCATCTTTTTCCTACTGTGTTTTGAGAACTTTCACTCCACCCACGCCTGTTGACCCTTCTCAGTGCATGACACAAGTGGGGGTGTGGTTGAAATATGTGGTTTAAGGGTGTGGATACAAATATTTACCCAACACACATATAACTTTGAGCCATGTGTCAGTCTTAGCCGTATAACCGTGACACCCTTTTCAAAACCACATCTAACCAAGCTTTATAACCCAAGCAGGAGTGTTTTGCTCCCTGAATCTTCCAAAAGGCATGCAAACTCTTCCATCTAAGCTATTATAACTAACTTGTATTTCAGTCTTGGGTATTTAGGTGATGCGTATGGAATGCTTTTTTCAGAACTAAATGTAGGCTAGTTTGGATTTGTAGATTTAAAGAATTATAGGCCTTTTTTAATTGTTATTTTATCATGTTTTTGGCCTTGTCTTCCGAGTGTGTTGTCTTGTGGTTTACGGCAAGAGTTCTAGGAAAGTTGGTGTCGGGCGTGTGTGCCGAAACATTTGTTCTCCTATTAGCACTTGAAAGGCAACATAAATTATTAGTCTGGTTTTCATTGGTGTTTTTCTCTTTCTCTTCCTCTCTCTCTCCCTCTCTCCTTCCATTGATAGTGTAGAATTCTTGTCAAATTTTCACTGCAATCTTGAAAATAACCTTGAAAGCCATGGTAACTTCCACCAGAGTGTTGAAATTCATGGAAATGAGACACTAAAAGTAGAATGTGGTCATTGTTCTGTTGTAATTAACCATGGTGTGTGAGGCAGAAGTGAAAGTCATCCCACCTACCCTTTCCTGTGTTATAAAAAAGGAAGGAAGGATGATGGGAATGAACACTTTCTTAACAGCCTGATTCATTTGTCGACTACACAGTTGTATTTCATTAATTTTAGTCTCCCTCTGATGAGGGATCATGACCCTCAGCAAAGTGAGAAATCAAGGTGAGAAATTCATCAGTTTAAATGACCAGCCAAATGAGGCACAGAAATGGGAACCCACAAGTGTTATCTCATTTCCTGTAAAACACAGCTAGATAAGTGCAGCTAAATATAGACATACAATGTAGTATATGCATGGAGGCAACAATTACCTGCTGACTAGTGCTACACATTGAAAGAAATAGAGTAAACCATCTTTTCCACCTGAAATACCTAAAACATTGCAGTGTCTTAGGTATAATGATCCCTCACCAGTCCCTGTTGCATCAACCAACCATGAAGTACTAGAAGAACCACAGGAAAACACCAAAATGATTGGCTAAAGTAGATGCTACACACAATTTTCTCCAAGGAATCACTAACAAAACTCAAAAAGAAAGTGGCCCAGAAAATCCTTTAGGAGTCGTTGAAGGTATGAACTGTGACGCAGAAACAGCGTCTCCAGGCAAGGATTTCCAGAGTTTCATGGCATGAATACAAAAGAAACGGGCTCAGACGTCAGTGTTATGACGAGACACAAAGGTTTTTTTACTCTGCCTTCCTAGTGCCACTGTAGGTCACTCTCTCTTAAAGGCCACTCAGGTGAGGACAAAGATCATTCATAATCTATCAAATCATTGTCAGATCAGCACAAATTAATGTTGCCTTAATTGAAAACAAGTTCAGTCTAGACAGTCTCTCAGCACACGGAATATTAGCAAGCCCGTCCACCTTCTTGGTCTCTGTACAGACTCCAACAGATGTACTCGTAACTCACCAATATACCCCGCATTCCACAACACGCTGCCCAAGTCAGCGATAGGAAGAATGTGTGTAAGGAAAACCTGAAGCATGGATTCTGGAGACCTGCATTCTGTTCCTCTGAGGATGCCATTTGGTACTCTGTTAGCTTTACAGAACACCTCTTGATGTGCAGATGGAATTTCAAGGAGTCAGTTCAAATGCCTACATCTCTGAAGGAAGTTTTATTTGGAAAGTACAATCACTGATAAAATAATCATGCATAGAGAAGGGATCACATCTAGTATAGTGGACACGGGCACGCTTACGAACAGAGAAAGAGGGGCCCCAAGACTGGCTTTTGCAGTACAACACAGAGGTATCATTGTGTAGAGACATGCTGGCATCATGGTCAGAGAGTCAAGAAGAAGAGTAAGATATAACTTTAAGTCATCAGCAAATGGAACAAATTTACTTGAAAGGCCAGAAATCACATGGTTAGTATAAGTGAGAAATAGACAGGACCAATAACAGAGCCCTTAGGTACACTGTTGGCAACACTCATCATGCGACTAGGAAAGCTGTGCACAACAACCTTCATTGTACAACCAGCAAGGAAAGCATTAATCCAACCAAGCAAAGGGTGTACAAGGCCAATCAGAGACAGTTTGGCCATCAAGACCCTATGTTCACAATATTAAAAGCTTTGCTATAGTCAAAATAAAGGAACATTTACTGCCATACCATGATCCACATTCATACTAAGGCCAGTATTTTGAAACGACTATTTCCAAAGGCCACAAAGATGTTAAATTGGGTTCTCAAGAGCATTTCTCCTGTTAAAAATATAGAAATCTTGTTAATCTATCACTAGAATCATAATAACACCCTTGAAACCTTTATCACTTCAATTACAGCCTTTTGAATGTAGTGGAGGTGTGACGTGGATGTGTTTCAGAATGCGGGTCTGACATACTCAAAAGCAAGAAGTGACTGATCGGAAATTAACAGTCCTGCTCAAAAAACAAACTGGGACGAGAGAATACTGTTACCATTTACTGTACTCGGAATTGTGTGTGTATGTCTGTCAGTTACAGTTATTCCCTTGTAAAGAGACACAAGAGTTACATGTCAGATGATGCATGTCTGTAGTGTATCAGTGCTGACATGAAGCAGGATAGGATGGCTGAGACAAGACATTAATTAAGGCTTATATTCTGAAACATCTCGCTGTATCATCACTACTATTTCTAAAGGCCACAGAGATGATTAGTCAGATTCTTGTTGATGTTTTTTTCTTTATCGAAGTAGGGTATTTCTTAAACTGTCACTATAATAAAAAAAATGCCCTTGAAAACCCTAGTAACAAGTTTTTCTTACTGATGAAGTAGAATATTTCTTAAACTGTCACTATAATCATAAAAAAACACCTGAAAACCCTAGTGACATCTGTTTTTCCTATTGATGAAGTAGAGTATTTCTTAAACCTTCCCTTTAATCATAAAAATGCCCTTGAAAACCCTAGTAACAAGTTTTTCTTACTGATGAAGTAGAATATTTCTTAAACTGTCACTATAATCATAAAAAAACCTGAAAACCCTAGTAACATCTATTTTTCCTATTGATGAAGTAGAGTATTTCTTAAACCTTCCCTTTAATCATAAAAATGCCCTTGAAAACCCTAGTAACATCTGCTAGAGCGTGTTAAAACTAGTTTGAAACAAGACATGGAAATGCTTTAGACTGGAATCCCACGTCACATGTTCATTCCCTCATTCCTTCACATTTTAACTTCCACACTGCACCACACTGGGGGAGGGTCAGGTGTATTGTACATATATATGACAGTTTTCACAGGCAGGTAGGTAGTAGAAAGATTATTGTCAGGTACTCTTGATCTGGAGCACTTCTCAATTGTGTTTTTGGTGGTTTGTGCAATATACATATGTGTTGGTTGTTGTATATATTTTGACCAGTTATTTAGATTTGTTTTTAAAGTTTTCGTATACGCATGATAATATTCCAATCTTTCAGTTCACCTGTGTCACTTATTATAAGTTTTATTGAGAGAGGTGATTTTTGGAGTGATGATTAAAATGAACCACCAAAATACAGGAAGGCATTAGAAGTGAATGACTGAGAGAGAGAGAGAGAGAGAGAGAGAGAGAGAGAGAGAGAGAGAGAGAGAGAGAGAGAGAGAGAGAGAGAGAGAGAGAGAGAGAGAGAGAGCAATTGTATGCAAAAAGGAAAGAGAACAATCATGAAAGAGAGAAAGAGAGCGTTGCACAACACAGGAAACATTTTGTACGCACAGAATGAGACACATGAAGAGATACCTGTCGTGTAGTGTGTTGATGTGATGGGACAGGAGCATGTGGAGCAAAAGCAGAAGGAGAGGGAGATGACAGGTGCATGTAAGATTAGGAGTATACATGATCACCATTACTAAATTCATTGTTTGTGGAGGAGGTATTGGTATGTGTTTGGCCAGCATATACCAATCCTTTTGGGTGTCTCCTTAGTGACTGCTATCTCAGAGGACCTTTTTTCTTTTTTTCTTTTTTTTTTTCTTTTTCTTTTTTCTTTTTCTTTTTTTTCCCTCTCTTTTTTCTTCCTCTTTTGATGTCCTAGGCAAGTGTTCCTCTTACATAAAAGAAAAGGAAATGAAAAACGCACACACACATACAGAGATAAAATAGTAAAAGCACCAGCAATGATCAAACGTGGAAGATTATAAATTACCCAGGCTTTATTTTCGGCTAACGTCACTATTCAGAAAAAAAGATAGAGAGAGAGAAAAAAAGTGATACACCGTCATGAAATTCACAATGGCCATGAATTTGAAGATGAGCAAGAGTGACAATGACACAATCACAGCATTCTGTATTGTCTGCAACATGTGTCCTTCACTGCCTCGCCTTCCAAACCATACACACGCACACCTACACACACCTACACATCTTTTACACTCACATCTTGCCAGTCAAAGCTTAGGTACATGTTTACTGGATGTGGTTCAGCAGGACTTGCACCCCATATGTGTTTTAACTTCATTTTTCTTCATTATTCTTGGGCCAGTGTATCTAATCATTGTAATTATACCTTGGATCAATATAGTCATTATCATCATATCTTGAGGTAATATAGTCGTTATCATCATACTGTAGCTTGTGTTAATATAATAATCTTTTGACACCCTTATTTTTCCTTCATAAAGTTGAGCATTTTACAATATCACCTGTACACATACATACTTTGTTCTGTGCTGGTGACTGAAGTTGTCAAGGCCCCCAAATATTCATCTCAGAACCTCACAATACATTTTTCCTGGTGTCTAGGGTGCTGTATCTCCTCTTTACCTCCCTTCTCGTCTTTGCTTCAGTTTCCAGCCTTACTGTTTCTCATGGCTCAAAGTTTATCCAACCTCACGGACTGTCATGTGTTTTTCTGATGTCGCCTTGCAGCTTCCCTTATTTTCTTATGTTCGTAATCAGTTTCTCAGTGTTGCTCTGGCACTCATAAAGGGGATGACTCTCTTTTCCTACCATGATATTCCCCAAGGTGAACTGGTGCCTGCTCCTTTTATTATCCTTGGTTTTTCTTACATATTTACTGCCTTGTCATGTCAGTTGATGATTTTTAGTTGCTATCTGTCCTTACGTTTATTATTTTGCTCTCTATTTGGCATTCACATTTCCAGATTCTTTCGTTTTGTGTTATCTGACCCTTTGCTTATCATGTTTTCCTGTTTTGTGTCTATGTTCTGTGATTTTCTCTTATATTTTTTGCCTCTATTTCATAGCTATAGTTACTTTTCTCACATCTTCACTAAATTCAATACTCTGTTTTTTGTTTGTTTTATATCTATATTTTAATCTTAACCTTTATTCACATTGCTCTTTACAAATATTTAGATCATTTTAACCCTACATTATTTCTATTTTCTCCATGTAATACTAATTCTCTTTCCCATGATCCAAACTAACTGCAGAGGATGTCCGAGTTACGTGGCAACGAATTGTGAATGTTCAGAGATATGAGCAGTCTACTCGCAAAATGAAATTGTGCTCTCAGTATTGTTCCCTTTGCTAACCAAAAATTCAGGTATGGTGATACGTGCCATATTTACCTAGTACGGCGTGTGGACCTCCGTCAGTCAGCCTCTGAGAGACAAAGAGACGGGAGGGTTGTGCTGCATAGTGTAGAAAGCCTGCTGCATTACGTTAAGTCCACAAATAGGCAAACATACTTGTCTTATGCTTTCAGCCAGCCATCTTAATAAATTATATTAATAAAGGCATGTATAACCTGAGAAGGAGAAAGGGAAAAGAAAAAAAAGTGTCCATTAGAGAAAGAGAGAGTCTCATAACTCAGGGCTACATCTGGTGGACTTTGGCTACATCCACTCTTAAGTTAACGAATAGGCAAACAAACCTGTCTTATGCTTTCCAACAGCCATCTTCATTAATTGTATGAACAAAGGTGTGTATAACAAAAGAGAGAGAGAGAGAGAGAGAGAGAGAGAGAGAGAGAGAGAGAGAGAGAGAGAGAGAGAGAGAGAGAGAGAGAGAGAGAGAAAACAAATGTGCATGAGAAAGAGAAAAAGAGAAAACAAATGTGCGTGAGAGAGAGAGAGAGAGAGAGAGAGAGAGAGAGAGAGAGAGAGAGAGAGAGAGAGAGAGAGAGAGAGAGAGAGAGAGAGAGAGAGAGAGAGAGAGAGAGAGAGAGAGAGAGCAAATATGCATGAGAAAAAGAGAGAGAGGGGCGTCTCATTTTAACCCGGGTCATATGCCTGGCATATTTGAGTTTTGTGTTTGGTAGAAGCCTCAAGCCTGTCACTACTCAGTAGCATCACATCACCCATAAAGCAAGGTGCTCTCTCTCTCTCTCTCTCTCTCTCTCTCTCTCTCTCTCTCTCTCTCTCTCTCTCTCTCTCTCTCTCTCTCTCTCTCTCTCTCTCTCAGTATCAAGTAAGCATTTCATTGTGAAACATAAGATATTTTTTTCTTTTTTTCCTTTTCTTTCTTTCTTTCTTTCTTTCTTTCTTTCTTTCTTTCTTTCTTTCTTTCTTTCTTTACCGAAAAATTACGACGACGAGTTACGAGCAGAATGACTTACAAGCAGCCTTCCAGAACGTATCTCGCCCATAACTCGAACACCCTCTGTACTGATCTCCTGTGTTTCTTGATTTTCAGCTTAACTGTCAACTTTCCTCCTTCAACACTTAGCACATGCAGGATTGGCTGAAGACTGGGACATGGTACGGTGAACTCTTTGACTGTGTTGTGTTGGTGGAGCAGGGTGGGTTAGAGTGGTAGAGGAGGCATCTTAGTAGTGTAGCATGCACTGGGGAGGTGAAGGCTTTTCTGTAAGGTGTGTTTTCTTGTGTATTAAGGAGACTGTCCAAGGATATAAAAAGAGAGAGAGAGAGAGAGAGAGAGAGAGAGAGAGAGAGAGAGAGAGAGAGAGAGAGAGAGAGAGAGAGAGAGAGAGAGAGAGAGAGAGAGAGAGAGAGAGAGACTTACAAGTATTCACACTAGAATTATCGATTGTCTGTTTGTATATTTATTTTTTAATTTATATTTTTAGTAAGTTATTTACTGTCATATATTATTGTATCGGAACAGGATCACTACCAATCTCTTTATTTTATATATAGGTATATATATATATATTTTTTTCATAGTTTTTCCATCAAAATTTATTCACACCACATGAAAAGAGGTAGGCTGGGTTAGATTAGGTTAAGTTATGTTACCTTATTTCAATGCTTCTTAAGCAGAGGTGCTGTCACCAACAGGAAGTGCTGAGATGGATGATAGAGTGCTGGGAATTGCTGCATTTGTGGCAGTACAATGTCTGTGTTCTTTGCATGGGACACAAGAATATCAAAGGAATACTTCTCAAAAAGAGGGTATTTTCTTTGATAGACTTGAAGCTCTTTTTCAGCTGTGTAATGTATTTTAGCATGGTGGTGGAAAGCACTAAATTTGTATGTGAACTTTGCACTCTTAGGTAGGAAATGTGCATCAGTGATCTTTGTGGTGCAGCTGTAGGCAGGTGGTGACCAGAGTTGAGGCTGCTGAACTGCCTACACTTGGCTACACTGGATGCTCAGGCTAGAAAAGGCAGAGAAGAAACGCTGCCTGAACTAATGTAACTTAATATATTCTAACCTAATCCATTCTAACCCAACTTAACCTTACAGTGTCTGATCTCCATGTGATCTATTTATGCAGTACAATCATACAGTAAGGGATCAGTATTAATAGATGATGCTGAGTGGGTAGTAGGCAGGTGAGTAATGTAGCCATGTGTCTATCAACACCAGCATATTTTTTGGATTTTTCTCAAGAGACAGTCTGTAAAATCATACAAACTTTGAGAAACTAGATAAGTATAGTGCAAATGTATTTGTAAGTACGAGTAGCCATGCAGTTTTATTTCAGTTTAAGTTTACCTTACGTGGATGTGTAGGCTTGTTAAGACAGGAGAGAATATCACTCCCTAGGTAAGCTATGTCTGCCTGTATGAGTAGCGGTGCAAATCTTACTTACTCACTCAGAGAGATGGACCTGGAACGCTGCACTTCGTGGGAGAGTACAGGCAGTGACGATGCGCTGCTTGAGTGGTGCTTGGGGTACAGCAAGGTGGGAAAGGGAGCCACGTACTCAGGCAGTCGTGTGGGAGAGATTATCATGTCACGAGCGAGCCGGCACGCATGGTGGACTGAGTGGTGGTGGTGTGGAGTGCTGGTGTGCATGCTGGAGTGATGAGGTGATGGAAGTGCAAGTCTTTGGTGGTTCGAGGAGGCAGGAGTGTGGTGCGTGGATGGCAGTGGAAGTGGGTGTGTCTTATGGAGCAACCTGAGTGATTGGAGTGGAGTTCGTTTCTTTGGTGTTATAAGGATGCTGGAGTGACGGAGTGAAGTCCTTGGGTGGTTGAGGAAATGTGATGCACTTTTGTGTGGAGTAAATGAAATGTAACCACTTTGTGTTACTAATATGGATGAAAATGGATTGGCATGTAAAATATAAAGGCCCCCAAAAAAAAGGCTGTTTGAGGGAAAGATAACTAATTAGAACACAAATAAAGAATGTTAATGTAGAGAGAGAGAGAGAGAGAGAGAGAGAGAGAGAGAGAGAGAGAGAGAGAGAGAGAGAGAGAGAGAGAGAGAGAGAGAGAGAGAGAGAGAGAGAGAGAGAGAGTAATAAAAGTAAAGCATGAATGAGAAGAATTGTGAAATGAGAGATGTCAGTGGGTGGTGGTGATGGTGGTGGTGGTGGCTCCTGGAAGTACACCCCACCTCTGGGATGGCTTCCTCTTAGCATTTTCCAGTAGTTCTGATAATTTTTGCTCCATTGATGCTGCAGGTCTTGTTGTACTGGTAAAAGTAGCTGCTGTGGAGTAGTAAGCTGTGGATGCTGTGGGATTTGTTGGTTTGCTTTTTTGGGGGGTGGATTGAGTCACTCCCATTGTGTGTTGTGGTGGAGGAGGAGGAGGAGCATGACATAACTGGGAATGATAAGGATGCTGGAATGATGCAGTGTGTGTGTGTGTGTGTGCTGAGAACTGTGAGTCACGGCCTGAAGTAACCAATGTAACCACAACAAGAAGTCACACTTTCTGCTTATGAGACAATGCATATATGAAGTTTTTAAGTCAGAGACAACCTTAATTTATTTACTGAAAGAAGTCTTTGCAAAACAGGGATGCATATGATACATACAGCAGCAAATATGATACATAAGCATGTCATTTCTGTCTGAAATACTTATATTGTACTTCTAACATGCACATGGTAACAATAACAAGAAATGCACAAGTTCACATCCTTTATATTTTTTCCCTAAAGTCAATGCTATGAATATGTTTTTTGTGTCTGCTCAGATATGTTGACTCATGTTGACTGTGTGGAGTGGGAGTTGGAAATACCTTGTGTGTACTTACATGTATGTGTGTGTGTGTGTGTGTGTGTGTGTGTGTGTGTGTGTGTGTGTGTGTGTGTGTGTGTGTGTATGTATGTATGTATGTATGTATGTATGTATGTATGTGTGTGTGATTTATTGCAGTGGGTGAAAT
>NC_087179.1:17816879-17859379 GCF_035594125.1 Scylla paramamosain | reverse complement strand
AGTTTCCTGGTTGTTGGGAATTATAATTAACTGCTTGATATAAGTGTGAAACAAAAAAAAAATACCAAGAAAATATCTAAACATAGGAGCAAAAGAAGTGAATAGGAAGTTAAATCTAGAAATCAGAAGTACCCTGAAAAAGAAGGATGGTATGGAGGTCAAGGCACAGGTGTTGTACCAGGATGGAAGAGAACTAATGTTCAGACAGGCTTTAGCAGGTTCACTTGCTCACCACCAACATTCACTGCATCAACACCATCGTCTGCTCCTCCTGGAGACAATAAATTTTCTTGATCTCTACATCTAAAAGTCCTAATGTATATCTTGTATATAGTTATCACTCTCTGTATGGGTTGCTAGACCTAAGTGCAGTCCTCTATGGGTACTCCCCAGGGAGGGTTCCAGTCCTGCATCTGACACAGCCTACATAAACTTGTACTCCCACCCAGTGTTGAGCTAACTGGTTTTTCTTGGCAGGTGGTTTGTGGTTAGGTCACCGCAGGGTCTCTCAGCTTTACTGAGATCTCACTAAGAGACTACTGTAGTTCAGTGATAGGGACTTGTACAAACCTGTATAAATTTCATTGGTTAACATTTCTCTAGTTGCTAGCAATTGGCCAGTTTTCCTTACAGTCTGGTATTGAATTGAGAACAAGTATTCACAGAAATGTAGGAGTGCACAAAATAGTTTATTCAGAATTTTTCATGGTGTATTTTTTTGTAACAAAGGCGTGACTTTCAGTTTTACTATATTTATTTTTGTGTCTTCAAGTCGGTGTATATTTTTCTCCCTCATTTTTATTATTATTATTATATTTTCATCTATTAATTCAATGGACCTTTTTCATGTGGTTAGTATTTGAGGTTGACATTTTTTCTTTTTTCAATCTTTATGATTAGTAAGTGTGAGCATCCTTTCATTTTTTCTTTTCTTTCTTTTGTATTCAATTCTAAGTTCATTCTTTTGTTGATTTCTAATAACACTGTGGCACTTGTTACTTAATTTTGCTAACCCTTGACAACTTTATGAAACAAAATGATGCATGAAACTATAGGTACAGGAAAAAGAAAGAAAAAAGACAGTTGATAATTTGCTTCTATTTTACAAAGCTTGGGAAGTTGCAGACATTGAGGAGGTGAAGGGAGCTGTGTGTGGTGTGTCTGGGTACATTGTCTTGAATTATTCAATACTCCATCCTCGTACCTTCACCACACATTATTCCCCTTGTACATCCTTTGGTACACACATCTGGAGCATTCCGTATCACATCCTCCAAACCACCGTGTCTTCATAATACTCCCTTTGCACATCACTCCGTCAGGGTTGACAAGTGCAGATGGCTGTACCTAACTTGAAGTCCAAGTACGTGGATAGTTTTAAAGTACAAGGACACTCGCTTTGCCCTTTACTCAAGTCCAAGTACAGTACGTGTCACTGAACCTAAAACATGAAAGTTAGTAATTTTTGCTGGCACACATTAATCAGTACACTTAAAAAACTGGGAAAAGTAAATGAAAGTTTTATCAGTTGATGAGATGATGATGTTACAAATGATGAAATACAATGTTACTATATCATTATACTCTTGTATATTGCACTACAGTACCATATCATAACACTTCTTATATTTACCCATTCATGTCTTTACAAAGTTTGCTAGAATCCATGAACATTACATCAGTTTTGGTTCAATACACTGTACCTACTTTTACTCACATGTACTTGATATTTTCAAGTACTTTGGGTCTAAGTACAAGTAATCATGAAAATCTATACTCAGCTCCATATTCTTGCACCCAACCCAGCAAAATATTTTACCCATTTAGTATTACCCATTATCACCCCAGAACCTTCCTCTAATAGCAATTCTGTTATATAATACTCTACCTTCACCCAACACAGTGACAGGACACTCAAGGCTGCCCAAAAGTACGTTAGACCTTGGATCATATTGGCAAATAGGTAGTGTGTTGGAATCGTGGTTACTGTACATGTCCTTGAAGGTAAAACATTTAATAACCTCTTTGGTAATATATCTTCACTTCAGATCAACCCGCTGGCTGTGGAGAGGGACACATGACACTGGTCTGCACTAATTATCCCTATCAATTGTTATGTCAGAGAGGTTGGCCAAGGATAAGGGGGCGTGGGTGAAACCGCCTACACACAGAGTCGTGCCCTAAAAGAAACAGAAGCACCAGGAGGGGGGCCCTATTAATTTTCTCATCACATTCTCAATCCTTTGTAGCCTGGCTTAGTATTCTGCCATTGTTGTGTGTCTTGTCACCTTCACTCCATCTAGTTCCTCCTCCTTCTGTTTGATAGCTTCACTTTTGTAGTAGTTGGTAATCCTCACTACTCTCCTTCATATGCTCCTACCTCCTGCATTTTATTCAACTCAGACTCTCTCTCTCTCTCTCTCTCTCTCTCTCTCTCTCTCTCTCTCTCTCTCTCTCTCTCTCTCTCTCTCTCTCTCTCTCTCTCTCTCTCTCTCTCTCTCTCTCTCTCTCTCTCTCTCTCTCTCTCTCTCTCTCTCTCAGATTTTTTTTTATTTTAGGTTAGGTTACCCCAGCTCAGGTTTTCTCTCTCTCTCTCTCTCTCTCTCTCTCTCTCTCTCTCTCTCTCTCTCTCTCTCTCTCTCTCTCTCTCTCTCTCTCTCTCTCTCTCTCTCTCTCTCTCTCTCTCTCTCTCTCTCTCTCTCTCTCTCTCTCTCTCTCTCTCTCTCTCTCTCTCTCTCTCTCTCTCTCTCTCTCTCTCTCTCTCTCTCTCTCTCTCTCTCTCTCTCTCTCTCTCTCTCTCTCTCTCTCTCTCTCTCTCTCTCTCTCTCTCTCTCTCTCTCTCTCTCTCTCTCTCTCTCTCTCTCTCTCTCTCCCCCTCAGGTTATTTTAGGTAGGGTTACCTCAACTCTCTCTCTCTCTCTCTCTCTCTCTCTCTCTCTCTCTCTCTCTCTCTCTCTCTCTCTCTCTCTCTCTCTCTCTCTCTCTCTCTCTCTCTCTCTCTCTCTCTCTCTCTCTCTCTCTCTCTCTCTCTCTCTCTCTCTCTCTCTCTCTCTCTCTCTCTCTCTCTCTCTCTCTCTCTCTCTCTCTCTCTCTCTCCCCCCCCCTCCCTTCCTCCCTCCCTTTCTTCCAGTCTGCCTTCCCCTCCCTCTCCCTCCTTCCACACTTCCTGACTTCACACCACAAGCAAAAATAAAAAAAATAGCCAGGATTCTGCAACGTCATGTCTCTAATACTCTTCCCCCCACAAACAAAAAAAAAGAAAAAAGAAAAAGTTACGCTTCCACCTGTACTTCTTTCCTGCATCCAACCTTGCTCTAGTGTTGGGGACGTTAGTTATTAGTGGTCTTGTTCCATATTAAAAGGCCACGCTGGGTCTTGCTTAGGTGGTGATGGTGGTGACGTAGGGTTGGTCCTGTCAGTGTGGTAGACGGTAGGAAGGGAGGGAGGGAGGGAGGGAGGGAGGGAGAAGGGTATGGGCAAGGAGAGATGAATTATGAAGAAAGAGAGGTTTTAGTACGAAAGAAAAGAGGAGATATATGTGAATGAGGAGAGAGAGAGAGAGAGAGAGAGAGAGAGAGAGAGAGAGAGAGAGAGAGAGAGAGAGAGAGAGAGAGAGAGAGAGAGAGAGAGATGTGAAGGCTGGATAGAGAAGTGGCAACAAAAACAAGAATAAAAAAAGAAATATGAAAGCAGGAAGGAAGAAGAGAATAAGTATGAAAGAGATGAAGCAAGGGGGGAGGAAGGAAAAGAGGGAGAGATGAAGAAAAGGGAGACAAAGAAGGGGTGAACAATCAAACTCTTGTGTGTGTGTGGATATGTGTGCGTGCGTGTGCGCGTGAGAGAGAGAGAGAGTTGTAGTAGTAATGTTTCTTTTTGTGGCTGTGTTTTCCCCCCGGTATTCCCCGCATTTTTCCTGAAGGCTGGAGAGTTCCACTACATCACACACCTACACACAGACCTACACCTACACAAACACACAAACACACACACACGACAAGAAGAGGTTGGGGTGATGGCAAAATGCGCTACTGGCATATTCAGGTGATGGTGTAAATGGACCTTGGGATATTGTGGTGCACGATAGTGATACTGATGGAGTGACTGGCAGGGTGGCTGGCCTGGTAGGTGTCTGGCTGAGTGGGCGGCTTGATGACTAGGTAATTGACTGACTGGTTAAGGGGACGGCTGGGTGACTGGCTAAGTGCTTGGGTTCTTAGGTAGCTGTAGGAAAGGTTAATGAACTGACTGGGTTACTAACTGGTTGATTGGCTGACTGGTTGAGTGGTTCAGTTAAATGGTTAGGTGACTGGGTTAGTGGTTGGCTGCTTAGGTGTGTATGAAAGGTTAATGAACCGACTGGTTTGCTGGGTGACTTTGTGGGTGACTGACTGGTTGACTGGCTGGAGGGCTGGCTAACTGGCTGGGTAGGTGGCTTCCTTTGTCGAAAAAAAATAGATAATAACACTGGGAGCAGGAAGAGGAAGATAAATAGAAAGAACATCGAAAACCAGGTCATTTAAAATAGGGACTATACGTATAATTACAAAGAGAAACTGTAAAATGACATGACTGACTGGCTGCCTGACAGATTCATTGACTGACTTAAGTTTCCATGGTTCCTGTCTGATCTGACTTCCTTTTTTCTTTCCCTTCCTTTCTTGACTGACTTTCCTTACCCTTCCCTTCCCCCTTCCCTTTCCTTCCCTTCCCTGACTGAATAACTTGCTTGGTAACTAACGAACTGCCAGACTAACAAGCTAACGAACAAACAAACTAACCAACTACCAAATTATCTAGGTAACTGACTGAGTGACTGACTGACTTAAGTTCCCATTGTTTCTGCCTGACTGTTTCTCCCCCACCCCCTCCCGGCCACCTTGCCTCCGTCCCTACCTCTCCTCATTCTTCATCTCTGCTTTCCGGCGTTCCCCCAAGGTCTCTATTGGTGTCCCCCATAGTTTCTCTCTCTCTCTCTCTCTCTCTCTCTCTCTCTCTCTCTCTCTCTCTCTCTCTCTCTCTCTCTCTCTCTCTCTCTATATATATATATATATATATATATATAATGCAATATGTTTGTCTCACTCTTATTAACTTAATTTTCTTCCGTTTTCTTTACTTTCCTCTTTTATCACCTTTTTACTTTCTCTTTCTCTCTCTCTCTCTCTCTCTGAGTACGTAGGGACTTTTACTCTTAGGAGGAGGAGGTGGTGGTGGTGGTGGTGGTGGTAAATTTTTTTGGAAATAGCACTACCTAATCTTATAGGAATGACGTGTGTGTGTGTGTGTGTGTGTGTGTGTGTGTGTGTGTGTGTGTGTGTGTGTGTGTGTGTGTGTGTTATTATTTCTTAAGTGTTTTCATATTTGTGTCGCAATATAGAGTAATATTTAAAGTCCTTTTCTTTATATGATGGAAGGAATATTAAGGAGCTACATAATAACGAGAGAGAGAGAGAGAGAGAGAGAGAGAGAGAGAGAGAGAGAGAGAGAGAGAGAGAGAGAGAGAGAGAGAGAGAGAGAGAGAGAGAGGAATAACAAACAGAAATGTGTCATGTGCTGTTGGAAATAATAATTTATCTCCTTATTATAACAATGAACGATAAAATATTGGGGGGATAAATTGATGCTGAACGAAGGCAATTGAAGTTGGCGCAATAATTCAGAAGTAGGCGCTGTAATTCTGAAGTTGGCGCAATAACTCTGAGGTCGTAATAATTCTAAGGTCGCAATAATTCTGAAGTTGGCGCAATGATTCGGAAATTGACGTTATATTACGAAAGTTGACGTTATAATTCGGAAGTATCGTTAAAGAGGTTGAGGGTAGGGAAGCGAACCGAGGTGCAGGCAGGGTTCAGTCAACTTCAGTGGTTCACTCCTTCCACTGAGTCAGCAGCGTTTAAACCCGCGCCACTCTGCTCCTCTAGAATCAAAACTTTCTGAGGTGTTGCTTCATAGAGGAGAAACCTGGTGTTGATTCTACTCCTAGTGTTCGCGTTTAACATGGGTTGCTATGCCTTAACTTAATTGACCGCTCGTGCTGCGAAGCGTCGGGAGTGTGCCAAGCCTGCTGTTCTCGCCGCCACAAACACTCCGACATGCCGCCACCCGCCGGCCCGCAGCTAAGTGTTCTTCGGCAGGGTGTTGCAATTTATTCACCACACTGCTATCCTGCACACTTGAGATGGCACTTCCACAGTAATGGTGAGTGTTTGAGAGTACCTAAATTTGCCAGTTTTTGCTATGACGTGTTACAAAGAACTAGTAGTATTCAAATTTTTTTTTTTTTGGACTGTGCTTAGCAATTCATACATTAAGAATATTTCCACATTCAACAGTAAATTAATATGAAAGAAAACGGTGATTAATATTTTTCAACTCGTGTGTGTGTGTGTGTGTGTGTGTGTGTGTGTGTGTGTGTGTGTATTATATATATATATATATATATATGTATATATATATATATATATATATATATATATATATATATATATATATATATATATATATATATATATATATATATATATATATATATATATATATATATATATATTGAGGGATAAGCTGATTTTTAAAAGGAGGAGGAGAAGGAGAAGCAGGGCGTGTATGTATTGCATAGAAAGTAGTTGCGTGCCGCCTGTCTGTCCATCTCTGGTACTATTGCGTTTTGCCTTCTAATCAATGCTATAAGAGAGAGAGAGAGAGAGAGAGAGAGAGAGAGAGAGAGAGAGAGAGAGAGAGAGAGGAGAGAGAGAGAGAGAGAGAGAGAGAGAGAGAGAGAGAGCGAGAGCGCTGTAACGTCACTCGCTGACTGGACACGAAGTCTTGAGAGGCGGGCAGTCACTGAATATAGTGTTTTAAGTTTATGCGATACATTCAAGTATAAGATGGAAACCCAAACACAACTAAAAATGCATAAATAAAGAAAAAAATATAATATTGTAAAACCATCAGGTCATTAAGAAAAAGAGACATAGTATTACTTGTTTGTTTGTCGCTTTACTTATCATTCTTATCGGTATATGGACTCCAAGGACGTATTCCCATCTCTCTCTCTCTCTCTCTCTCTCTCTCTCTCTCTCTCTCTCTCTCTCTCTCTCTCTCTCTCTCTCTCTCTCTCTCGTTCGTTCGTTCGTTCGTTCGTTCGCTGGAATATAAGTGCAAGAAGGAAGATAATGAAGACCATGTGTGTGTGTGTGTGTGTGTGTGTGTGTGTGTGTGTGTGTGTGTGTGTGTGTGTGTGTGTGTGTGTGTGTTCGCGCGCGCGCGCGCGAGCCAAACAAGGTCAAGAGTACACGAAGCAGGCATTCTGATGACCAAACACACACACATACACACATTGCGCTGCTTCTCATGGCCTGCTTCCATTATTGCTAACAAAATGACAAAAAAGGAAGATGAAAAATAAGAAAAGTAAAACAGTAAGTTAGGTTGTCTCGTTATGCAAGAAAACCAACAGAGAGAGAGAGAGAGAGAGAGAGAGAGAGAGAGAGAGAGAGAGAGAGAGAGAGAGAGAGAGAGAGAGAGAGATGAGGGGGAGGGGGAAGAAGATACATAGGAGAAAGAGGGGGAGAGAGAAGGAAGGAGCGAAACGGGGGAGGAAAGGGCAAAGGTGAAGAACGAGTGACACATACAAGAGGGAGAGGAAGGAGTGGGGAAGAAACAAGAAAATAGGGGGAGGAGGAGAAGAGAGCACAAGTCAGCTACTCTGCCGTAGGGAGAGAGAGAGAGAGAGAGAGAGAGAGAGAGAGAGAGAGAGAGAGAGTTTTGTTTCATCAAACAGATGGACTGATAGCATTACTGTGATCTGAAGAAACACACACACGCACACACACACACACACACACACACACACACACACACACACACACACAACGGGAAGGAAGTAATAGTAGTAGTAGTAGTGGTGGTGGTGGTAGTAGTAGTAGTAGTAGGAGGAGGAGGAGGAGATTAGGCAACCTTTGCTCTCATTGTTGTTGTTGTTGTTGTAAGTAGAAAGTAGCTCATCGCAGCCACAAGTAGCTGACCTCCATGCTCCGCCATCTTGGTCATGTTCACGCGTGACGGCTTCACGTGTCGCGCTGCGCTCTGTCAGTCTTGAGAAACTGTTCTGAGTAATGCAGTTCCAGTGAAAGAAGTCCGTGACGTGTGGTAGCGCGGCCAGTCAAACTGTCTCGTCAACAACAGCAGCTCGGTTTTAAATGGCCTTCACATGAATCACCACAGCGTGAATGGTGCCGGGGGCTGCCTTGAGACACACCCAGTCATGTCATAAGGACGGCCAGGCACCTCAGAGACACTTGGAAGCCGCGAAGCTTTTCCTTATGTTGTACGTACGCTGCCCATATTACAGAAGGTGCTTTATTAAAAATGAATGAATAAATAAAATTTGGGACATCGCTGTACTTAAGAAAGAAGAGGCGACTATTTTGATATCCATCCTCCTCAATAAGTATGCAATTACGAACTCAGCAAGGTTAGATTAGATTAGCTTCGGTGCTGGTGGCGGGGAAGCGTCCATTTAGGTGGGTTAAAGAGGGTAGAGGGCCCCGCTGTTATGTTAGGTTTGTGTCTGAGTGGATCTAAGCGGTGGGAGGCTTCATCTTTCCCTTGTTCCGGTAAGGAGGGTAGGTTGGGTTACATTCGGGGATAGTGAGGCGGGGAGGTGAGGGGAGGCGAAGCACGTCTGGGTAGTAGGCTTGCCTTGATGCGCTGAGCCAGATTAGTGTCGTTTTCTTTACAGTCCTGCCCCACTACTGTGTTCTTGAGCGTTGTCGGATGATGATGAAAAAAGAGTAAACCTAACATATTTCATTCAAAAGACCCCCCAAAAATAGAATAGATAAATAAAAACCAAGTGAAATGGAATAATGAAATGAAAAGAAGCACTGGTCAAAGAGCAGTATTTATTATAACGCTGTATTAGCTTTAGACTTCATTCTCGTCTGATGGTTGCCAGGTAGCCAGGTTGGGCCTCTGCGTGCTCCTCTGAATCCTGACCATGCTCTCATGTCTCGGGCTAAAGGAGTCAGTTGTTGCCAAGTGTTCCCTCCAGCTGTGCCCATCACTGCCCCTCTCCATGTAGTTCTTGGCCTATTTCTTGGTCTTGCTCCTGCCACCTCTCTTTTCACCAGTCCTCCAGGCGTTCTGTCTTCCGGCATTCTTCTACACGTCCCAGCCTTGTCACTATATTAAGAAAAGATAAATTCTCTCTCTCTCTCTCTCTCTCTCTCTCTCTCTCTCTCTCTCTCTCTCTCTCTCTCTCTCTCCGCAAGTGTGAAGTCGCGAAGATAAGCATTGTTGGGTTCAAACAGCGCTTCGAGATGTTCCGTAGGGGATTGGGTGAGTGAGCAATCTCGGCAACTTGCACCTGCCGCCTCCTTACGCCCTCAGGTGATGTGGCTATTATTCCAGTTTCACTACAAACTCACTTCTACTTTCGTGACATGTTTAATTGGCTTTGTGTGTGTGTGTGTGTGTGTGTGTGTGTGTGTGTGTGTGTGTGTGTGTGTCGCCGCAAATTAATAACGGTGTCAGCGATTTTTGAAAATTTATTTGCTCTCTTTCGGCTCTCGTATTTACTGGTTAGTTAAGTTTAGTTAGTTCGGTTTAGTTAAGTTTAGTTAGTTTAGTTTAGTTAGGTTAGGTTTAGTTAGGTTTAGTTTAGTCAGGTTTAGTTAGGATGCTAGTAGCAAAAGCAAGGTCAAGAACATGGCGGCCATCACTACAACAAGAACAGCATCAGTAGTGCATCTTCCTGTTTATTTTTGGTGGTAATAGGTAGTATTTGGCTCTATTTTAGCCCCCCTCTAAAAAAATAAAAAAAAAATAGGGCATCACAACTCTTCTTAATATTTACCCTCTTGCTTGTGGTGGAGTGGGAGCGAAATGACAATGGAGTGATTTATGACAAAGTGATGGGAGGTTATTTAAAAACGCATTAAAACTTATCGGAAAAAAAAAAAGTTTTGTCCGCTATATGGAGCTTGTTGCCATACTTGAAATTTACTGTGATGTGCTTGTAAAGGTGGGCAGATGGCGGTTCTGAGCGTATGGGAGGGTGAGGTGCTGTTGATTTTTGCTGATGTTGCAATGGTGAAGAAGGAAGGAAGGGTTAATATTGTATGGAGACTAGATAATTGAATTTGTGTGTGTGTAGTCCTCCCTTCAACCAACATGTTATATTCCAGGTAACATGAGCATGGATGGGGGCCACCAGCGCCCCTGGGAGTCGGAGGATATAGACCAGGGCCTTGCTGCTGACCTGGATGACTCCCTGTCTGGCCTGGGGGTGGACATCAGCACAGTGAGTCTGGGATTGGTGTGTAACCAGTGAAGAGCATTAACGAGGCGCAGATGTTCCTCGGAGCTTTGTTGACAGTGGACAGTGATGAAAACTGTGCTCAAATTCAGAGATGCTTGAGAAAAGGGTCTAGGTTGTAAAAATATGTGGTGAGAGTAATCAAAGTGATTTAGCATATTAAGGGGCTGTATTCTGAGATGTCCTGCTTTCTCACCATGATTATTTCCAAAGGTCAGAGATTTGCCAGGTTGTCAAGAGAGTTTCTCCTGCTAATAATGTAGATGTTACAAAAAAATAAAAAATAAAATAAAATAGACATAGTAGGTAGACTGTGTGTGTGTGTGTGTGTGTGTGTGAGAGAGAGAGAGAGACAGAGATATGTGCACGTAACATCACATCTTATCTCCTGTCTTCCTTGCACTCCAGGCATCATATAACATGAGTGAGGCCCTGCTGGCACTGCCCTCAGTCTCACAATTCAAGGAGGAAGGAAACTCGCCCAGCCAGGATAAGCAGAGTGTCACCTCCTCCACCCCAACCACCTTTGACGAGTCCTCGCAGACCAACACAACTGACCGGCTCTTTAAGTAAGTGTGTGGATGTGTCAGAGAGAGAGAGAAAAGAGAGAGAGAAAGGGAGAGGAAGAGAGAGAGAGAGAGAGATGAATAGGCAACTTCAAGTGATAGAGCAATTAAAGAAGTAAACTGGAAAATGAACTGGTGAATTGTCTATGTCATTAATTCCTTATAGGGACTGGATGGGTCAGTACCAAATGAGACACAAAGCAACAAGTATCATGAATTCAATACCAGTTGAAACACAAAGCAACCAGTATTATCCACTCATTACCAGTTGAAACACAGAGTTACTAGTATGGTCCACTTAAAACCAGTTGAAACACAAAGTAACAAGTATGATCCACTCAAAACCAGTTGAAACACAAAGTAACAAGTATGATCCACTCAAAACCAGTTGAAACACAAAGTAACAAGTATGATCCACTCAATTGAAACACAAAGCAAATATTGTGATCCACTCAATACCAGTTGAAACACAAAGTAACAAGTATGATCCACTTAATACCAGTTGAAACATGAAGTAACAAGCATGATCCACTCAATTCCAGTTGGAACACAAGAAAGCAACTAGTATGATCCACTCAAAACCAGTTGAAACACAGAGTAACAAGCATGATCCACTCAGTACCAGTTGAAACACAAGAAAGCAACTAGTATGATCCACTTGAAACCAGCTGAAACATGAAGTAACAAGCATGATCCACTCAAAACCAGTTGAAACACAGAGCAACCAGTATGATCCACTCAGAACCAGTTGAAACATGAAGTAACAAGTATGATCTGCACTGAACCAGTTGAAGCAAGGAATAACTAGTATGATTCACTCAGAACCAGTTGAAACAAGGAATAACCAGTATGATTCACTCAGAACCAATTGAAATGGGGAATAATTAGTATGATTCACTCAGAACCAGTTGAAACAAGGAATAAATAGCATGATTCACTCAGAAACAGTTGAAACACATAAGCCAGTGTTTGGAAGCAAAAGGTTTCCACCCATGGATGCCTCTCTGACAGGGAGTAGGTTTGCTCTCAGGATAATCTTCTCCTAGGGGGGGCTGTCCACCAAGTATTTTGGTGTCCCTCTTGAGGCTGATTGGTCTGTGTGATGCTCCCTTTGGGATTGCATCTCAGAGTAAGCATATGCCACGTGCTTTTGTCTTGAAGCAGTGGCCAGTGGATTAATGGGTAGGAGAGGAAATGGAGAGGCAAGTTTGCAAGTGAAAGAGAGAAAGGACAGGTTAAGAAGCAGAGGCAAGTGAGTGACCAAGTGAGCTGTTGAGAGTAAGTTAAGAGATAAATGAGCAAGCAAGAGAGTGATTGAGTAGATGAAAGAATAAATAGATAAACAGCAAGAGGAGAGTGAATCATTGTTCTACTTACATCCCAAATTGCCGCCTCTCCACAGACTCCTCAGCAGCGACAGCATCCCAGAGTGTTCCCCACCAAGCATCCACCAACTCCTGCAGCACCTGGGGCCCAATGCCAGCCACGGCCAGGGTACCTCCTCCGCCTCCACCATCACCACCCATCATGTGGGGGGCGTGTCGGTCAGCACTGGCCTGGAGGGTGTGCATGATGGGGTCTCCCTATCATCACAAACCATGGGCTATGAGGACAACAGGTGAGGCTGCAGGTGCTCTTCTCATTTCAAGCAGTAATGAGTGGATCATACTAGTTACTCCGTGTTTCGACATGTTTTGAGTGGATCATGCTTATTACTCCGTGTTTCAACTGGTTTTGAGTGGATCACATGTGTTGCTTTCTTGTTTCAACCAGTATTGAGTGCACGATACTGGTTGTATTGTGTCTCAACTGGTATTGAGTGGATTATACTGGTTGCTTTTATGTCTCGACTGCTATTGAGTTCATGATACTTGTTACGCTGTGTGGCTGTGAATGCTGTTCGCGAACAAACAAATGCACCGAAGTTTGAATTTCTTAACAGTTCCTTTTACTCTCAGTGGTGTGTTGAAATTATACTTAGCTTGCAACAGATCAATTTATGAGACTTAAAAAGACATTGCAGCCACAAGGGTAAGTTTATTGTATGTTTTTGTTTTTTTATTACTTTACAAATAGTTGTATTTTATTGTATAAATTTCAGATACCTTGTTAACAATTAGTTATGGCACTTAATGTTTGCCTTCACTATGATATGCAAGAATTTAAACACTAAAAACATTGAATAATATCCTTACAAGCACCTGTTAAAATGAAAATCTATGAAAAGATATTAAATTTTTAGCCTGTAGGAACCTATGCATCTAATACCTGTGAAAGTATTGTAAAGCCTGCAAAGTCCATGTGAACCCTTGTCCCTGCAGGTTTCAGTACATCCTGGGGGCAGCCACCTCTGTAGCCACCAAAGTCAGTGAGGAGAGCTTGTCCTACCTCAACCAGGGTCAGCCCTATGAAGTTAAAGTCAAGAAGCTTGGGGATCTCACTAGGTAAGGCTCCAACAAACATTAAGATGTTTACTTCAGATAAGGATGTTAATTTTGAGATGTTCACCTGTTTAATATTCAGTTTTGCTGGTTGTCTCTCAAATGTGATGATAACTAAATTAACTGTTCATATCATATGAGATTGTTAACTTTGGGATGTCATTTTTTTTTTCTTTTTTAATCCATTATTATCATCAGCATAATTTAACATTAAAATCTCATGTCTTGAGAAATTATTATCAGCATAATTTAACACTAAAGTCTGGTGTCTTGACCAGAGAAATTATAACTTCCAGAGAAATTAATGCTAAATAAATGTTCTGTTGTGCAATGTTGTTAAAAGATGAATTTCACAGAGTTTTCTGTTTAGAATCATTAGGAAAGACTTGCTTTACCTCCTTCATCCCTCACACCCTATAGAGGTACCAGTGAGACTTAGCCTTTACACATGTTAATGTTTCCCTCCATTCCTTCCTCAGATGGCTAGCAAGGAAAGCAGTTATCAAGACATGATTTAACCACTAGCCCTTTTCCTTGCTAACACAAAAGGAAGGCATACTACTGTCTATCAGTCCCATCTATGTATAGACAACTAGCAGGGAAAGCTGTAATTGGTGACATATTTTAACAATTTTTTGTCCTTTCCTACATGCGCACAGCTGTAGAGGGAAACTGTACCATAGTGTTGTGCGGGTGTGTTTCCATGAGAGGCGGCTACAGTACATGGAGCGACAGCAGCTGGACAGTTGGCGTCAGATGAGGCCTGGAGAACGGATCTTGGAGGTGTGTGTCTGTGTGTGTGTGCGTGCATTTTTTAGGAAAGCGAGTGAGAGAGGACAAGTGAAAGAGACCATGCAAGTGTATATATATCCTCTGTAGCTATCTTTGGAGGGTTGTGTTGTCAAGTATTATACATCTATTAGTACACAGGTGAAATGTAACCATTTCATTTTCCCACAGGCAACAAAACTGGATTTTTAATAGTTACTACCTCCTGGTATCTTGTGAAATTAGTCTTTCTGTAGATGACAAAAATGAGTCAATCTGAGTTAGTATCTGTCTGTGCATCATGCTGACATCTCTGCCAAGTGGGGTGGCCAAGAGAAAGTCAGAACCATCCTAATTATTGAGAAGGATGTACGAGCCTTATCCTGTTCTTACATTTCCTTCTAGGTGGACATTCCTCTGTCGTATGGGATCTTTGATGTGAAGCAAGACGCCTCCTCTCTTAACACCTGTGAGTTTGACTGGGACCCCACAAAGGAGGTTGGGGTCTACATCAAGGTGAGGCCCCAACCTATGTTCAGTAGTAGTGGATGACCTTTAAGGAGTTTAGTTTAAAAAGGTCATGCACAAGTGTTCTCAGGATTACCTCTCTAACTCAGATTATTGCCCTTGGTTAGGGTTGCTGCGAGGCTTTCTTGTGGCACCTCCTTTTTATTGATCAAGTTTTGGTCATTGTTATTTAGAAAGCATATTCATCCTGGATTGTAAGCCTCATATCTCACTCCCTGTTTTTCAGGTCAATTGTATTAGCACAGAATTTACTCCAAAGAAGCATGGAGGAGAGAAAGGCGTGCCCTTCCGTATCCAGGTGAGTCTGATTTGGGGGAAGGAGGAAGATGGATGCTTTGACTTCGTTCACTCTACCTGGTTTTCCCTTAAGTAATGTAGAAAATGTACAATGTGACTGGCATATTATTACTATTATTACTTGTAATTAATTCATTTTCCTATGGATGGTACAGCAAATCTTATTAGTTGATAACATTTATTATCACCATAAATAGTTTCATTTGGCTCTGTGGTGATGCCAATTGACTTGGTTTCCTCCTTTTTGCCCAGATTGAGACGTACACACAGACCAGTTCTGGCATGGAACGACTCTACGTGTGTGCTTGTCAAATCAAAGTGTTCAAGGTGGGTGTCTCAGTTACAAATTTGGCCATATATATATATATATATATATATATATATATATATATATATATATATATATATATATATATATATATATATATAAATAAAAAGAGGGGCAGTAGCAAGGTCCCCAAAATGAGATAAAAGAATTGTCATAGGCAGTTAACAAAACTCCCTTTTCAGTCTCCTATGATCTGCATTATCCAAGATCTGTGCAAAGTATTAGTGTTACAGATTGATGTTTTATAACCATTAGTTTCTTATTTATATATTTTCTTTGGGACATAAACAGATGTGAAGAATGGAGAATTTAGAGCAGAAATTGAAATTTATTGAACCAATAACTATGAAGTTTGCATTTATTGCACAGCAAGAAATGCATTGGCTTTCTTTAGAATAAAGTGTTTGGAGGAACACAGAATAACTATTGATGCATCCATCAGAAGCCTCTGGGAACTTTTACTCATCTTGGTTTCATTAGTAGAGGGTAAATTCAAGGGAGTGTGTGTGTCCACAAGTTTCCATCCTGTTAAGGCAGCCAGTCACTAATGGTTGCTGTCCTTCCTTCAGCTGAAAGGAGCAGACCGCAAACACAAGCAGGACAGGGAGAAAATCATGAAGCGGTCTCCCTCAGAGCAGGAGAAGTACCAGCCCTCGTGCGAGTGCACCATCCTGACAGAGGTATACATTGTGGCAAGCAATTCCTCTAACATTTTGACAAAGGCCATATCCTGTACATGTAGACTAGTAGTTACTTCAGGCCATATCCTGTACATGTAGACTGCGAGTTACTCATGAAGTATGTCTACAACTCAACACTGTAAACAATATAAACCGGATTGTATCTTATAGGGCTATTCCTGTGAAAAGTACCTCAGTGTTTATCTTGTGTTGCAGCTGTCCCCAGAGGCAGTGTATACCCCAGTACCTGAGTCCTCATCTCCAGTCATGGCTGCCACCTCAGGGGTCATGAATCTCTCTGTCCAGGGCAACAGTCCTCCCATAGACATGTGAGTAACATTCATATCTAGTGTTCATGAAAATTGTTGGAGCTTTATTCTAATTTATTAGTTAATTAAGAATGGTTTCAAGGCATGGCACTATGTTACCTCTCCTTCTCCCTCATAGGAAGAGTGAAGCATCATTTTCAGAGCCACCAAAATGTGTGGAAAATGGCCAGCATCACCAGGCACTCCCTGAGGGAGAAGAGGATCCATGCTTGGTAAGTGCCTCTTCTCACTCCCTCCACACTAACATCCCTTGTCCACCCTGAGTAGAGAGAGAGAGAGAGAGAAAATAATGTGAGAAGCTAAGTGAAGTGAGTGAAGGAATGATTGCTCAGTCTGTCGTGAGTGTGCTACGTGAACTGCACAGAGACCTCCTGTGGGTTGATGGTGACGTGAGAGAAGTGTAATGCGAGAGGGTGTGCAAACACACTGTGGAGGGACATCCATGACTGGGAACTAGATGAGAATTTTCTACATTTAACAAATCACAGGACACCATTTCCAAGTTCTGTCCCTTCTATGTAAAACTGATGATGATAATCAGTTATCCCTAATTAGTGGTGTTTATCAATATGTTGCATATAAAAACTGTCAGTAAATAATCAAGCAAATGCTTACAAAATAACACTTCAATATCCTGAGTAAAGTCCATTAAAGAACTAGGCTAATTAGTGCCAATTGGGATTTTGATTAACATATAGTTCAAGAATACTAGATTCAGGATTACTGCATTAAGAATGACAAATCCTGTACAGTGTTAAAGAGGAGGGTATTGGTTAAGAGGATACTACAATAGATACTTAAGATCTGCATCATAGAATTCCAAAGCTCTGGTAATGGTTAACTGTGTATCTCTATATCCCTTATGTGTGTGTAATGCACGTGTTGCATACCATTAGCTTGTACATATTTACAATACATTAAGAATGCAAACACACAAACAGAATCTAACAATGTTTTTGCTATGACAATCACAGTAAAGGTAGGGTACAGTCATGAGTCAAATGTCGTGTGTCACATGAATCTCATCCAGCTCACAGCATATCCTGAGGATCTGAGCTGTGAAGAGAGAGAATGATATTGTGATTTTTCTCATACAAAGTTTTAACAAGCACAATAAATCTTTCCTCTAGTTCTACAGCATGCCGTTACACACGGGAAGCACCACGGCCCACACCATGGCCTGGCTGATGGCTAACCGCTTCAACAAGTACAGCAAGATGTTCGCTAACTTCACCGGCACTGACATTCTGCGGCTGTCGCGTTCTGATCTCATAGAGATGTGTGGCATTGCTGATGGGCTGAGACTTTTCTATGCCCTCCATGCCAAGTGAGTGCAGTTTGATGACTGGAGGCTGCAGGGGTTGTGCTCTGTGGGTTGAATGTAATTTGGGTTAAATAGTCAAATGAAACTGATAAGTCAATATTTCACCTCCATTGTACTGTTTCCTTCCTTTCTCCCATCCTTCATGAAATATTACAGTTTACCAGAGCAGGTAGGCTCCAGTTCTGAGCTAAGAATGAACCATGGATCATTTTACTTTGCTGAGTTTGTATATACAATCCCTTCCTGCATTGGTGTGAGTTGGCCTCCACTTATCAGAAACTATCCTTTTTTTCCCCCCCTGCTAGGAAGGTGGCACCGCGCCTCACAGTGTACGTGTGCATGGAACATGAGCAGCTGTATCATGCTGTCTACTTGGAGACCCTCAGCTGCCAGGAGTTCACTCACAAGTTGTGTGCTCTCCTCCAAATCTCATTTGACCGAATCCATGATGTGTATCTCCAGGGCCCTTCTGGTATCCACATTCTGGTGACTGATGAGGTAGGTAGTAATCAGGTGGTGTGTGTGTGTGTGTGTGTGTGGTTTATGGGAAGGGAGTAATCTCATATTATCCCATCTCTATATCTATCCAGTTTGGTCTTAAAAGGATGGACAGTTATGGCATTGACAATGTCTTCACTGAGTTCATTCCTTTTGTTCACACTTCTGTGAGGAAAACTATATTTCTTGATGTCTGTCTCTTCTAGTCAACTTTCTTTGGCTTCTTACTGTGTGTGTGTGTGTGTGTGTGTACATTCCAAATCCATAATTTCTCCATGTAATTGAGGCTTCTTACTTGTAAAGTGTGTGAATGCAAACTTGTCACTGATGCATGTGCATTCCTAGTGGTCTCTCCTGTTCATTGGGTTTAAAGAGACTGTTTGGCTGAAGTAACTTGATACATATTGATGATAACTGGTTGGAGACTTGTTTAGATAAAACCTCTCAGGAATGTAATTATTAGATGTAAGAGGCCACCAGTCTGAAAATTACCAGAATAGTTAGAAATGAAGCAATATGAAATGCATATTTCACTATATTAGCTCATGTTTGAATAGTAACTTTTTTTCATTGTTAAACATGCTTGATTAAATAAATGGTGGTAATAATGCAATGGTAATGCATTTCATCAGCCAGCCACACATCCCAGCTGCCTTCCCTGTCTGACCTGTTGATCCTCCCCAGGTGGTGCAGAACATGGCCGAGGAGTCCACACTCTCCATTGAGGTACTGCAGGACAGTGCCCGGGAAAGGTTCCGTCTACTTATCCGCCCCCTCAACACTAGGACCACTACCACTGCCACTTCTCCAGGACCTCACCAGTCATAGTACAGGCCCCTTCACCCCTTTCCATTCCCATCCTCTTCCCCATGTCGAAAGTCACGGGCCACATCAACATCCCCCGTGAAAAGTCCCGTTCCATCCCCATCTGTTAAAAATCCTGCCTCTCCATCTCTCCCTGTGTAAAGCCTCATCTGTCTTCATCTATTTTTAAAGTTAGTGATTATACTAAGGCAAATGTAAGTATACTGAGAAGCAATTATATGAGCTGCTCAAACTGTACACTTGACACCCCCACTCCTCCATCCCTTCCTTGTTTCTGTGCCATTGGTGCAGACACATGGCCTGTGTGTGTGTGTGTGTGCTGCGGTGCTCCTGGCTCACCTCAGCCCCTCCCCGCAGTCACTTGTGGGACCTGATGTCTGTGCATCATGTTTGTTGTTTGTTGTTGTTGTTGATGTTGTGTCACAGAGAGAGAAAGAGAGAGAAGAAGCAAGAAAAAAAGTAACCTCTAGGTTTATTTTTACACACTATTTGTTTTGTATTTTTATAGTGAAACTTGCTGATTGTTCATTGATCAGCTTTCACTGATTGGCATAAATAAGTACTGTTAGCTGGGCATGGCAGCGAGGTGAAGTTGTACCATAATATGATAACATGAGCATCCAGAGGCTGGAAACAGTGACGTCAGATATCCTAGCTTGGCAAGAGGGCTGGTGTGTGTGAGGAGCAGTGACCACTATAGAACCACCAGTCACTGTACAGCAAATGAAGCATAATCAATACTTTCCATGAAGATTCTCTCTCTGAGGAAGCAAAGAGTCTGAGCACAACTTGTAGCTTTGTGGTAAAGAATTTATAAGCCATGTGGAGTGAAATGCACATAATTTCTTTGATATGAAAACACCAAACTAGTATGTAATGGATATTTTGTCTTGTCTATCCATAAAATTAATCAGTGCTTATAAATCTATTTAAAGTCCACACTAGCAAGTATTTTCTGTGGCCTAGAGCTGTGTGCACAAGGTTCTTCCTCTCACTAGTTACTGAAGCTGTACCAACATGCTCAAAGTGACTTGCTCTGTGGGGAATTCACGTCATTGTTCATGTTATCTCCCAAACACAAGCACATCGCTTACAGAAAAGACGTTATGTATGTAATTGATATTATTCCTTACTAATGTTACGTTATAATGTTCATAATAATTGTCATTATAATGTTTGTACTGAGTCCAGGTGACTTTCACATTTTGGGTAGTGAAGAAAGCGTACAAATATGTGTAATTTGGGAGTCAGGTTACTGTTGTAATTATTTTTGCAATGACTGACTAATGTAGTAGTTTAATATATGCTGCTATGTTATTACAGGATGATCAATACTCATGTGATACCACACCCGCTGATGGTCACTACACAAACTTTAGAGACAATAACTGACAGGGCCTCATGCTGCCACAACACACCTCCACGATGTTTTATTTCTTCCTTCTGTGCTGCAATCTGACTTTTTACCCCCTCTCACATAGATTGAATGAGTGAATGAGAGCTGCAGAGGTGAACTCCTTCCCTCAAACCTTGGTGCCTTACAAAAAGCAGACCTATGAAACAAGCATCAACCATGTGGTGTGAATGACTCATTATAAACTATATTCTGAAATGTTTTGGTGTCTCATTTTCACTAATTTTAAGATGCTCCTGTGAAGGCTACTAGAGCTTTTAAAGGTGTTTCACAATTCTAGTATAGTTTAATAAGAATTCTGTGTTTTCACAATTCTAGTTATAGTTTAATAAGAATTCTGCATAATCGGTGGGAAGAGATCCAAGTATCTTTGTAGCCTTTTTTTTTTAAATACTCCCAATGAAAGAGCAAAGCATTTCAGAATATATATGTGTGTGTGTGTGTGTGTGTGTGTGTGTGTGTGTGTGTGTGTGTGTGTGTGTGTGTGTGTGTGTGTGTGTGTGTGTGTGTGTGTACACTACAACACTGATATTGGTTAATACTTGCCATCATCTTGCCATGCATAAATGGGAGAACCTCTTATTTATATTTTATCTAAGATTAGATGCTATACTGTATTTTCTAAAAGTATTGAAGGGTAGAGGTTAATTGCTGAGGAGTGCTCAAGGAACCAGTACTGCACACAAACAAGCTAGCCTTGTCTTGACTGGATTGGTGCTTCCCTCTGTCTCAACATGCAACATGTAATGGAGGAGGATTTTTCAGTGGCATTAGACTTAGTTTGGAAAGACCCTTTGCCATTACAGTGTTGAAAAAAAATAGGGAAGGCTATAACTGAACAACTCAGAGATGTAGCTAGTTCCTGCATGCCCAAAAATGAATAATTCCTTACAGGATTCTCCAGCAATTAGATGTGTCTGGTATTGCATGTTGGCAACCCTTAACCTGTTGGCTGCAGCAAGGAGTAGTTTGTGTTGTGAAAAGTTAAAGTTGAATGTAACTGAACAGATTCTTATCAGTGATGGCTATTTAATTACAAATGGTTAAACCTGTATAAAATCAATATAAATTTTATCTATAAGGAATTTTTTTGTAAACAGTGCAATCTTCAAAATTAAAAACAAGATAATCACTTATTTGTATCTGTAAAATGCCCCCTTTAAATAATCTAGCACTGCTGATTTGCATGCACTCTTTCTCTCATATTTGGTGTCACTGATGCAAAGGTAACAGATGGAAACTACTAAATCATAAAATATTAGGAACTCTGCTAAATATGTCACTATAAAAGTTATGTTGTGCCAAAATTGTCTGTATGGACTTGCTTTTAAACTCTACAATGGCCAATCTGAAGCAACAGCATGGCCTTTGAAGATACTCTATCGTTACTCTCGTTTGCTTCATTAGGCTTTGTGATCTCTATGGATGATGTAAAATTATGGCAAACTGTGTACTTCACATCAGGCAATTTTGTTGATATTGGTTTCAAAATTTACTTCCATTCAAGCTGACATCAAAATTAGTAAAATCCTGTTGGGATGCCTGGTAGCCAACAGGTTAAATAGCTCCTCTTGGAAAAACAATCCTAGACTGGAAACCTGTGGTGGTGATAGTTTCAAGGAAGTAAAGTGCACCAAACATGGTGGACTCAACTACTAGCTATATGATACAATATTGTGTGTGTGTTTTATGAAAGATGCCTTACTTGGTTAAAGTTGCCTATCCTACTTATGTTACAGTAAAATAGGACTTGTGGATAAACTCAAGCACTGGCCAAAAAAGAAAATCTCTTATGATTAGCAAAATCCTGTAGAATTTCAAAGCAACAAAGCATCACTACTTACCACAGAGTTGGCTTGTTGGAGGCTTGGCAGCAATGAGTTTCTGGTAGAAGCAGGTATTGTGATGGCCATGATGTCACATTCATTAAGAGTGGTGAAAGGCCTTGTCAGTTTTGGACACGAGCACAGATGCCCATATCTAATAACAACTGAATAAAGTGATGAAAAGAAATGGCTTTCCAGTATGAATGATAATCCAAGGGTAACTTCCTCCTTCCCATCAAAACCACCGTTTACTCTACAAACCAAATTCTTTGCATTCACATATTTCTGACAGGATGCTGAAAGAAGCATGGAGTGGATCAATGCAACTTATACCAGGGGGCTTCAACAAGTGAAAACTAATACCTTACAATCTATCAAACATTTTCTACAACATATTTATAAATTAAAGTTTACCAGTGACAACACTAAACAGTGAAAAATTATAAGGTTACATTAATTTTTGGGTTAATATTAAACTTACCAACTAACAATGTTTATTTGTTTTATTTTTCATGTTACTGTAAAACATCCAAACAAGGCATTACATGGACTTTATATATGAATGAACTTCCTTTCAGATAACTAAAAGCTGCAAGTATTCTTCATAAAAAAGAAAACATTAACTTCATTTTTTTCCTGAACAGAATCTGATTTCCTTACCAACATTGCTATTGTGTTGTGCCACTTGAATGCAGCTGGTGCTTTCTACACTACTTTGATTATAAAGTATGGTGCTTTCTACACTACTTGATTATAAAGTATCTCCATGAAAACAGAGCAAGCTGTGCTTTACAGCACAGCCAAGCAGTTTTGTGCCAGATGGACCTCAAAACTCCTCACTGCCTGAGAGGTGATGCAGGAGCCTCTACATGCACAAAACCAAACTAACCATTTTCTTCCATTAATATCTAAATTAACTAAATTATCACAAACTTTTAAAATAACAATGATAATACTAATGCTGAAAGATTTTTTGCAACATTACTCAAGGATCCTTTGTACTCATCATTTTGTACTTTAGTTCAGGTATTGCACGTTTCTTGTACTCCACAGAAGACACAAATGTATAGACAATGGGTTTATTGAACCAATCAGCCCAAGTTTGAGCCACATACATGTACAATTCTCAATATGACCATCATGTAAATGCCAAGCATTACAAATTATCAATTATAAATGAGTTTACAGTAAAATACTGAACACAAGAGCTGAAATTCTTTAAAATATATTTCCATGAAATTAACATAGTATGTAAAAAAATTCTATAGATGAAATTTCCTAGCTTAAAACTGCTATCTGAAAATACATATAACATGCACCTTCAATACTGTAAATCAAAACATCTATCCTTGGAAAACTATTTTTGAAGTCAAAACATCTGACTTAAAAAGTTAACACATCTGCAATCCAATTAATATATTATATACCTAACTTCTATGTACAATTAACATCATAAATTCCTCTTGCTTTTGATAAAAATTTTTCACAAATCTTACTGAAGTGCAGACCAATGCAGCAAGCAACCATGCACACACACACACACACACACACACACACACACACACACACACACACACACACACACACACACACACACACACACACACACATCAGAGACCTGTGCTGCTGTCCTGTATTGGCAGACATATTGAAAATCAATCCAATCCCACCCTGCATTCAATTTCTATGCATTTTTACTGCCTTACCTGCAAGATTCCCACCTGCTGCCTGACCTGCATAGCCCTCCGACACACACACACACACACACACACACACACAAACCTAATATAATCAAATCAATAAAAAAAAAAAAAAAAAAAAAAAAAAAAAAAGGATTTACAAGAGCACATATTAATTTACAAGGTGAGGAAATTGTAGAACTTAATTCTTATACTAATCTATACCCACCAAAACTGTCAGGACTCCACAACAGTGCAAGATGAGTGACATGCATTACAGTGATGATAATAGTATTGCACAGCTAGACAAATTACTGAAAACTTAACCTCAAGCAAAAGCAACAAGAAATAAAGGCAGGCATGCTTGCAAAATTGTCATCTATACACAGCCCAGAGAATCACCACTAACACGCATACATCGTGAATGCTACTGGAATGGATCAATGAAAAGAAAGCAAGCAAACATCACTATGCAACTGAAACTGGAAAGTGAAAACAAGAAATAAGATTGTTAATATAAAAATACAGTTCCTTTTTATGCAGAGTACCACCCATAAAACCACCACCACCACCAGAAGCAGCAGCAACAGCCATCACTCACTGATTGGTATTTGAGGCCACTGGATCTACCTTGCACAGCCCACTGATGCAGCCCTCACACAGGTTACGGTTGTGGTGTGCTGCTGGCCGGCCGTACCGCCTGGTCCGGATGTACTGTGGTGTGACCAGGTCGTAGAATTGGGACGCAATCTTGTAGTACAGGTTGGTGATGACCTGTGGATAGTGATGGTGAGACTAGTGGACAACAGGAATGGAGATAAGGTGAAAAGAAGGGAGGTGGGGAAAATTAAGCTTTTAGGGACAGTTTAGGGTTAACAGTAAGTTATCTGAAGCTGTGGTCCATGTTTAGTACTGCTTTGCTCATGCTGCGTGAGCCTTGGAAATTCCCTGTTTTGATGGTTCGTGTGTGAACAACCTCCTGCTATCAGATGCCAGTTCTGGAAACTGCCACCGGCAACCATACACTGGAATTTGGTCCTCTGGATAGCTACAAGACTGAGATTTCACAGTAAAGGCTAGTCCATGCTGGCCAATTATTACAGCAGTCCCTCCAATATCTGGATGCAACTACCCAGATATCAAATTGGACACACAGGCTAATTATCCAGACAAACAAACAAACAAACACACACACACACACACACACACACACCTGTGTGTAGTGGTAGTGCAGTAGTGTGACACCAGCCTCTCCCCACATCCCATGCAGGCAAGCCAGCATGAATCCAGATTTCAAGAAATACAGGCTCCTCCCACTGCTTGGCTATAGGAGGAGCTTCAAGGTTTCCTTGATGATAAGTGACTCACCATGTGGGGTTAATTTACTAATACCTTGACAGAGAAGCTACAGTATCCTGTGAGATCAATTTTACCTGATCTCTATCTCTCTCTCTATCTATCCGTGTGTGTTTGTGCGAATGAAAGAAAGCAGGAGAAAGAAAAACCGGAGGGAGAAAAGGAGAAAGGGAACCAGAAAAGGGCAAAGTGCACAAAGTAAAGATGGTAACAAAGAGAAAAGATGGAATAATACAAAATAAAACGAGTATTTACACACAGCTTTTGCATATGTATGCTTCCACCTTTTTCTTCAAATTTAGTTTTCTCTTGTTTTCCTCTTCTTTCCTTTCTTACTTGTCTTTCACCTCCTCCTCCTCCTCTCTCCCATAAGCCACCTGGTAAGGCAGAGTGGACTAAGCCTTCCCACATGTTGATGCAAGTGGGTGGGAACTGACACCATTTGAAGCAAATTCTCTGACGTGATAACTGCAACAAGTAGGTCCTCTTCTCAGATGATGAGGGTGTAGGATCTCTCTCTCTCTCTCTCTCTCTCTCTCTCTCTCTCTCTCTCTTCCCCCCTACAGCAGGATATGGAAACAAAACCTCTACGCTTCCAAGACAAACACCAATACAGGCGTCCAATCCATCACTCAGAGGATCTAAACTCAGGAACAATCTTTCCCTTTCTGTCAGAGTAGAAGAAATACTCAATGGAAACAAGCAGTCCCAAAAAGTAATGTAACAACCAGCAATCATAAAAATTCATTCATCATCAATATCACCTGCTCCAAACACACACTGACTGTGACCTGACACACCACCACTACCACCACCATCACACCTGGCTTCAGGACCTCACAACACCTGGATGCCTCTCCCTTTCACTCTCCCCAGCTTCTTTGCCATTATTATCATTATTATTATTATTATTATTATTATTATTATTATTATTATTATTATTATTATTATTACTACTACTACTCTCCTCCTCCTCCTCCTCCTCCTCCCCCCTTCCTTTCTCTTCCTTTCTTCCTGCTCCTCATTTTTTCCTTACTTTTATGATGATGATTTTTGTTACTATTATTATTATTATTATTATTATTATTATTATTATTATTATTATTACTAGTATTATCATTTTTGTTGTTATTGCCAATACTGCTACTAATGTTGACATTACTTTTGAATGTCAAGATGAGTTACAAATTACCATTTCAATATTGTACTGACATGTTGATGATAATAATAATAATAATAATAATAATAATAATAATAATAATAATAATAATAATAATAATAAAGAAAACAGCAAGAATAAGGAGGAGGAGGATAAATGATGGAGAAAAAAAAGAAATATGAAGAATTATAAGTTGTAAGAATAGTAATAATGTTTCCAGAATTGTAAACAATCAAGTGGTCATGAATAATCTTGTGTTGTGGACATTTCTTTAATGTTATAAAATGAAAACAATACTTAAGTGATTTCTTAATGTGCAATAAATTATTAAGTGTATTTGTTCATACTTTTACTTTTCCTGTTTTCCTTCCTTTTCTTTGATTCTACTCCCCTCCCTTCTCCTCCTCCTCCTCCTCTCTCCCATAAGCCATCTGGTGAGGTGGTGAGGTATAGTAGATTAAGCCTTCCCACACGGGGATGTGAGTGGATGGGGACTGACACCATTCAAAGCAAGTTCTTGTTATTGTATTCTAATACTGTAATGCATTATCACAAATAAATATGTATGTTTCTAACTTTGTTTCTTTAAATAATCACCTGTGAGAGAGAGAGAGAGAGAGAGAGAGAGAGAGAGAGAGAGAGAGAGAGAGAGAGAGAGAGAGAGAGAGAGAGAGAGAGAGAGAGAGAGAGAGAGAGAGAGAGAGAGAGAGAGAGAGAGAAAATTTGTCACTCGAGGAAATAAATCTGACTGTGACTGTTCCCAAAAGAGACCCTGGAACAGATAGTGCACCAGGACTGATGACAAGTGAGCCCAGAGGTTTAGTCGAGGATTCGCACTTTGCCCCTTGATACTGTCACTCCAATGAGACCGTCTATATCTAAAGGAAGAGGGTCCTCCACCTACCAGGAGAAGCTTATATTTCTTAATATTTGGAATTTACTAGTGTTGTGGCAAATGAGAGGTTATTCCATGTAAATAATCTGTATGTTTATGCATGTGAGGTGTACATTTATGGAAATACAAACAAGGTATTATATGTACGGTATATAAGTTATGGTGGTATTCAGAGGCACAAAAAGGTACAACAAATTGACAAGCAAAAGCATCTTGTTAACACTCAAGCATCACATAAATGTTGTGTGCTGCAGCTCAGAACAAACACCTCACCTTCTGTGCCTCCTCAGGGTACCACAGCGGCAGCTCAAACACCTCCGATGAGCAGGCACCACCACACTTTTGCCCCACAACCTTGTACAGGATCTGGCCCTGCAGCATCTTCTTGTTCCAGCGATAATGGAAGACAACCACACCGTACATGCTGGTCCACCCATCATTGCAGGTCTGGGAGGACAATTTGAGTGAATGAACTAAGAGTGTGATGAGAGTGCAGGGATGACTGATTGGAGGATAACATGTAGGGATGAGTGGGAAGACTGTAGGATGCATGGATGTATAGGAAGAGGATAGGATGTTGTGGTAGTAAGTAGAAACAGGATATAGAGTGGAAGTGAATGGTAAGAAGATTGGGTGTACTAAAGAAAGTTCACAGAAAGACAATTCACAGACTGGAAAGAGGTGACAGGTTAGGACAAGATGGCAATTGGTGCATGGGCAGTAAAGAGGAGGAAGCAGTAACAGCATGCCAGAAACAAAGAATAACAGATAAGGATAGGAGATAATATTGCTAACTAGCTGTAAAAGACTATCAGACATAAAATTAATGGAGGAGGGAGCAAGTTATAAAGTTTACATGAATTTAATGGCCAAACTCAGATTTTACAAGAATCTTAAGACAACATCAGGCAAACCCAGTGTTCTTCACAGCTGCAGCCCCAGACAACGCTCACCTTGCAGTAGAAGCGCACCTTGGCCACATCACGGAAGGAGAACCACTTGGTGCTCATCTTGCGTCTGGGGTGCAGTGGCGACAACACCCACTGGTCTGGCAAGTGTTTGAACAGGATGCCCATGTGCTTTGTCCACAAGTCCTCCAGGCACCTGCACTCGTGTGGTGGATGTAAGTGGATGAAAGGCTAAATAAGATACAGTGTGAGACTATAGTTGTATATATGTACATAAGTGAGAAAACAAAGAGGAATTTCCCAGTTATGGCATCAAGAATTATGAATGTAATAAAAATTTAAATGCAGTGAAATTTCTCAAAGAATAAAAAAAGGATAGACTGCAGATTGATATTTCTGACAAGATAGATATGGGCAATCATTTTGTGATGGGCAAATTAAAATGAATTAAAGAAACATGAAGCCAAGTAACATTAAAACAAGCCATTTAAACACAAATAAAAGAAAATATACCTTGAGGTCACAGGAGGGGACATGCATCGGAAATGGGATGACAATACACAATGTACACAACATACTAGAGAGGTACCTGAACAAATAAAGCAGAAAGGAAGGAAGGATTACCAGTAGCCACTCAAAGCCAACATCACACTCAACAGAAACAATGGCAAACTTCTCACTGTGGGACGAACCAGCAGTCTACATCTCCCCTATGGTCCTGATGGAGGTGAGAGATAACTAGAACTGGAAGGAAGCATTACTGGCAGCCACTCAAAGCCAACATCACACAGTAGAAACGATAACAAACTGGAACACTATGCAACACCAACACACTCACATCTTCCCTTCAGTCTTGGTGGAGACAAGAAGCTGTGGCTTTCCAAACATATCTATGGGGAGGTTAGGGTGCTGGTAATGGTTGTAATACAGAATGCCATCTGACTTGAATACACTCCTCCCATTCAAGGCCGAGCTTTGGATGTGGGAAGATATGGGGAATGCAGACGATGGGGTGGATGAGGAAATGGATGAAGAGGGCACAGGTGAGGCCATGGAGGTGTCAGGGATGTAGGAGGGTGTGGGGATGAAGGTGGCAGGGTCTTGATGCATGTAGGGGTAGTAGACAGGAGCTTTAATGGGTGAGGAGTGATCTGCAGCCATACCATTATGTGCAGTGGGGAATGAGTACAAGCAGCCATCAGCTCCAAACACCCCTGCCTTGCTGTCATCCAGGAAAGAATATGAGTATGTACCATTGGCAGGCACAGGCTGGGGCACTGCAGCAAGTGGTGGCTGAAGAGCAGCAGCAGGTGAAGAGTGACCATTCATTTCCTCATGACTTCTTGTGCCATGGTCTTCATGCACTTCTTCCCCATCATTCTTTTGAGAAGTGAGTGAATTTGGGATTGATTTAGTGGAAGATGGGGAGGAGGTGGCAGGAGTGAGCAGGATGAGTGGACTAGTGGCAGGAGCAGCAGCAGCAGCAGGAAGGGACATGTGGTGTGGTGCAGAAGCTGTGTACACATGAGGAAAAGGAAGGTAACCAGACATGTGATAGTGGTACATGTAATCAAGTGGCTGTCCATCCTCCATCTTCTTTTCTGCATCCCCCTTCCCTCCAGCCTCCCCAACCACCCTCTCCCACGACTCCGATGAAATTGCCAGTGGACACATTCCATACATGAAGCAGGTGCAAGTTTTGCCATTGGCAATGTCTCCAGGGGCAGGTGTAGAGGGGTGGGCCATGATGCTGCCACTCCCGTGGCCATTAACACCACCATCTGCTTGTGCTGCATCATCGTGGTACATCTTGTCTGCTGACAGGTGACCAGGCCCCACTGGAACAATGCAGAGATTGTGAATAGAGGTGTTGGTCTTAATGCTGCTGGTGTTGTGATGCTACAAAATGGCACTGCAAGAGACAGGAGTTATAATACAATGAATTTTGAAAGTTGCTTAAAGAACAACAGCCTTGTGTTCTGATCTGAAAAGTAGATTTAGCATTCTTGTAAAACCCTAGCCATAAAAGAAAAACATTAAATGAGAAAAAAAAAATTGTTTTATCTCAATACCATGCACTACTTTCTTCTTTCCTGAGATTTTCATCCTTGGGGATTTCAATGTTCACCACCAACTTTTATTTATTAGTGAGCACTCTGGTGAGCACTTTCAATTTTGCTACACTCCACGACCTACAGCAACTGGTGCAGCATCCAACTTGCATCCCTGCCTTATGGATACTGCCAGTAATCACAATCTTATCTTAACCCCATAACTATTCAGCTTATACTATTACATGAGCTCTCTCCACTGGGATCCTCCAATCACAAACTTATTTCCATAACTTAGTCATATCTCTCCAGCATTGCCTCAGGAAGCACCGAAGTAGTTAGACCTGGGTCCCCCTATACACACTATCACTACATCACGTCTTTGTATTTCGCCTGCACGTCTTACTCTGACTTTAAGGATGGTTGGAAAGATGATAATTCGAGAGCAAAAGACATCAAATCTCACCTTACAGCAAGCATGTGTTGGCTGGAAGAAAACATTGGAGCACACGAGTCTGTAAGCAAGGAGTGTTGCGCTACTCATGACAGCACGTGCTCTGCCATCCAGTCACATTTCACCTCGTGTCCCAGTGTCTGGACGCCCACGAAAGACCACACCTGCTAGACATGCTCATAAGACGACACAATGTCAAGAACCCCTGGATCACAGACACTGAACTCCAACAAGGGACACCAAGATGGTATTTGGAAAGCACGTGGTCATGAATAGCACAAAGTCTCTGCTTTAAACATACTCGCCGACGCCCTGAATAAAACGTTAAATTTGTTGACATAACGAATGAGTAATATTTCCATACCTTAAGACTGTTAGACATATTTGTGTGCTTCCTGTAATGATGCGGTGACCACCTGCCCACACACACTTACTCATGGATATACACTTATGCCATCAAAAGTAGATTCCTGCTATGATAATTTACGAGAATATTCAGGTATTCAAGAAATCGGCAAGTATCCCACCGTCTCTCGCTGGGATTCACGTCCATCCCTCTCTCTCTCTCTCTCTCTCTTGCCACTGTTAGTGCCACAACGTCCTGTCACACTTCCTCACGCACCTTCTTTTCCGGTTCGTGCACAATTATACCTTACCTTACCTGTGGATATATACATGAAAATATTCGACATTCCAGACGATAATTCACGATCTTTCAGAGAGAGAGAGAGAGAGAGAGAGAGAGAGAGAAACCTCCCACCACCTCACCACCTCGATTAATTTCTCCCACAACTTGGTCTTCATTGCAACTCTTCACACACAATAACACCGTAACTCAGCTTTAAATGTACATTAAAAACATCTCTGAGGAAAGCTCCAGGCATGGCAGATCACGTAGGTTTTTAGACTAGTTAGAAAATAGAAAAACTCCGCCATGCTTCACGACAAGCGGGAAGCAAGTCCCCCACCTATCCCCTTCCCAACATTTCCCTCCAAGCCGATAAATCCCAAGCAAGGCTACCACGTCACTGGCTCTACATAATCCTTGCTCTAGGTACCTGTTCCTGAGGGCGGTTGAACGGTGTCAGGTAGCATGGTGGGGCCACAGTGGTTGAAATTCTTGGAGCTCAGCTCGCTGCAACATGACGCCATTGTCCACAAGTGGCCAAAGAATGTTGCTAGTTTCCCGCCTAGGTATTACAAAAAAAAAAAAAAAAAAAAAGAACTTTCCTTTATTTCACCTTTCCAAGCAGGATACTTGCAATCTTGATAATTTAAAATTTCTGTTAATCATAAGAGAGGTATTTCAGCAAACCAGCAAGTTAATATAAATGTATGTCATATTTCTTAACAGTGAAGTTCTGCAAACCACCAACGTTTTCGCCCACCGCACTGAAGGTGAACACTGCACATTGCTTCACCCAGACAGCTTCGAAACACCTAAATGAGTCGAGAGACCTTAATGGTAAGTTCGGATATGCTGGACATGTTGCCTTAAATCCTAGTAACATTCAGTTCCGTTGGACGATAAAGGTAGCTAAAGGCACAGTTAACAGGTAATCTGTAGCTGAACACAGCATGCATACCTCATCACGATTCATTTGTTCTTTATTTGTGTTCCTTTGTGTACCTTGAGGCCTCTTGTGGAAGACCCTTGAAATCTCACATGACTCAAGAGTGCTTTCCGTTTATAAATGTGATACAAGACCACACACACACACACAAACACACACACACGATGCCCTCTTGGGCACTTCACAGCAAAATAAAGCCATAATAGTCCTAATAATTTCCCTTTATTCAAGTAACTACTGGAACCAAGCACAAATAAGACATACAAATGACTACAAGGAGAAGGAAGACCGAGTGACTGATGGACAACTATAACTTACAAACTACAATGGCCAGCGCGAGGCAGCCGGGCGCCGCTAGAAGGCTCCTGCTCTGTTGTGGGGAAGAGGAGCATCTCGTTTGCGGTTCACATCGTAGCGGCTGTCGGCTGGTGGCTCTTCTCCCTCCGCGAACTCTACAGGACTGTTGTTTTGACTCGCCAGGTTATCTCGAAGTCGCATCAATTCCTCACCCACGCCGTTCTTCAAGAGATTAAACTCAGAAACGACGAGGGAAAGACGACCCAGGAGATAATTAAGGTTATTCTCCACATCAATGACCTTGGAGTTGATCTTTCCCACAGTGCCGTCCATGTTTCCTACACGGCTGAGGGACGCGTTCATGTGCTCGTTGGTGGTGTCCTTGAGTTCGTCCAGGAGGTCAACGGACTGAATCATCTGCTGGTACATGATGCCGATCTGACGCCACACCTGCGAGATCTCCTGCTCCATCCTCGCCGTCATGTTGGTGAGAGCCGACGTCTGGTTCTTGAGGATAGCGACCGAGATTTTATTGATTTGGTCGTGGAGTGTGGTGTTGATGGTGCTGCCGCTGCTCCTCACGATCTCACTCAGCTCCAGTATAATCTGCTGGACGCCAAACTCAATGCTTCTCTTGGTGTCCAGCACAGAGTCTGCCGTCTGGATCATCACCTGCCCAACATTCTTCAGCACGGTGTTGTGAAGCTTCTCCATCTGCTCGGCGCGAGCTTCCAGCATCTCCTTGATATAAGTATTGTCCTCATGTAGCTTCTCCTCTAAGACTGATATAGCGCCCACTGAGTCTGTCTGGACCGCCTGTATGTTCGAGGCCAATTTGGTAAGGCCGCCTTGCGTACTCGTGTTGACCTGGGAGAGGCTCTGGGTCAGGTCTGCTATGGAGGTATTCAGCAGGGTCTGGCCGGCGTGAGTCTCGAGTAGTATCTTCTGCAGAGTGACCAAGTGCTCCTCCAGACTCTGTGGGAAGGTTGATACATGCTCGTGTTGATGCGCTATGTACAGCGGGGATGTAATGGGTGTAGCAAAATGACGAAGTATATGACATTTTCAGAGATAATCTTAATTAAAGTTTCCGCCGTCACACTTAACTGTCAAAACATGTTCCGGTAATAAAGGTTATTGGGGCTTAAAGGGTACCTCCATGATTCTACAAAGATTGAGCAACTCGACAATCTTCCGTGTGACCTTTGAAAATGGTACAAAGGATACATACCCTGTGTGTTTCCTGTCTAAGGTTTTCAAGATTCTCCTCCTGCTGGATGGCGTGAAGACTGAGTGTTTCCAGACAAGTGTTCACCTCTTCACTTACTCCAGCAGCACTGGCGCCGCTGCACCCACCACCTTCCTGACTCTGTATCTGCGGGACACACACACACACACACACACACACACACGTGGTATATGTATTATCAACCAAAGAATAAGCTTCCAATTATTTTCATTCTAAAGACAAAAGGGTTTAAATACCATAATTAGAATAAGAATAAAACAACAAAATTTCGTCTGAATCAAAATAACAACAAATTTAACAGATATTTCATCAAAGAAAAGTAAGTTAAAGAAAGAAGAATAAGAAGACTGGAGCAGAAAAATGTTAATATACTGGATGGGAGAAATAGGAACACACACACACACACACACCTGTTGCTGGATAGCGGCGGAGGAGGCAGCGAGGGATTCGTTCAACATATGGAAGGACACCTGAGAGAGCGCGCGTGACTCTCCCAGCTGTGCCTCGAGGCGGTCATGGCGGTCGTTCAGTTGACCCATGTGCTGCCCAAGCGACTCACCGACGCTCGTCACCTGGGGAATGATAGGACTGTATTCCCTGTGGCCCTCATTCCTCCTGTCAAATCCCCAACGGTACTCTTAAGCATACTATAAAATTATTTTCTACGTTTTCTATGAGTTTTTTCCTCATTAGCAGTTGGTTCCCCCTCCTAACACTCCGTTTTCTGTTTCGTTATATAACTGTCTTCCTAGTGTTCGTATTCCTAAACTCTTTCGGCATCTCATCTCGACTACTTTTAACAAGGTCTCGTGAAAGTTGTTGAAATTTGCAAGCTTGTTTTTTTTATACTTCTAATGATAGCTGATAAAGATTTTGCCACGTTAGTGAGGGAAAAAATATTGGCAGAACCCGATTGATCACCTCTGTGAACGTCGAAATTGGCCCTTGTGAAAGCCCCGAGTGTTTAGGAATACGAAACACTAGCATGGGTGTCCTGTTTCATGTGTGTGTGTTTGTGTGTGTGGTATCAGATAGATTATCGTCACTGTTGTTGTTATTGCTGTCGCTGCGGTATAATAACAGTTTTTCCTCCCCCCCCTCTCTCTCTCTCTCTCTCAACCCCCGCATCCTCACGATAACCCTCAGCTTCTATGCACCTCATCTGAAACAGCCCGCATGTCCCTTTGTATCATCGTCTCTACTCCCGCCAGCTTGCGACTCATTTTCTTGACAGCTTTCATGACAGCGGACTCTTCCTCTGGTTCTCCTTGCGCGGCGTCAGGCAAGGGCGGCAGGTCCTGGAAGCTCAGGTCCCGTGCTAACAGACGGTCCAAGCCTAGGGTGAGCTGGTCCAACTTCATTCTCTGCCTCTCATCGGTCTGTTATGAGTAAAAAAAGAAAGAAAAACATGGACATGGTGTTACTGGTGACTGTGGTGTTAGTGATGATCGATATATCAATATTGTGTGTGTGTGTGTGTGTGTGTGTGTGTGTGTGTGTGTGTGTGTGAGTTTAAGTATGTGTATCTCTACTGGTACGTGTGTGTGTGTGTATGTGTGTGTGTGTGTGTCATGACGTGAACCTCACTGCATGCACAGCGCACACACACACACATTCATACTTCACGCTACCCTTCACCTATGCATGCTTATACCCAATGACTCCACCACGCACCGCTGCACGCATGTCTCTCATCTCTCAGCAACATGTTGGGGGGCGTGGCTGTCCTGTGTGTATGTGTTTGTGTGTGAGGGGAAGGAGGGGCGGGGTATATGGAGGGAGGTAACGGAGGGAGAAAGTCAGAGGGTGAGAAGAGAGATTTAGTGTAGTTCATGTTGGTGTGTGGTGAGAGAGTGTTCAATGTGCGTGTGTTTAATGCAGCATTGTAAGAAAATATATGATTGTCTGAGTAATTGTTATAGTTCTCAAGCTGAGTAAATGTTAAATTGTGCCTTAAGGAATTTATGGAGGTAAGTTAACATAGTTCTCTCTTTCCTTCTCTCTTTAGTAGCAGATAAAACGACGTCCAGAGAGAGAGAGAGAGAGAGAGAGAGAGAGAGAGAATCCTATCTTATCATTCACTAACTAACAATTTCCTATCACCTCCAGCACAAGTCCCTCCACGTCTGCTTTCCGTCAGCACATTCAGTTCTCAGGAGCAGACACGTGATGAGGGCATACGCGCGGCTGTTTCTCTGCTGGCTGTGCGCGTGTCTGTGTGCATGGAGGGGCGTTGCGTGTGTGTCTCAACCCTTTCGTGTGTACTGGAACGTGCCGTCGTATTTCTGTGGCAAGTTTGATGTGCATATCAATGTATCTCAGTTTGGGATCGTGCAGAACGCCGGGGACGTCTTCCGTGGAGAAAAGGTACGATATGACCATTGGTTTCTTTCCGATGACGTCACGAGGAGGCGTTGATTTGATTGGTTACATTTTATGACAGGCTTTCCTGTAATGTCTCTCTCTCTCTCTCTCTCTCTCTCTCTCTCTCTCTCTCTCTCTTGAACTTCCACATGTTTTCTTACAAATTTTCCTGTTACTGTACGTATGAGCAAGGTGGAGGAGGAAGAGAAGTGGGTACCGATAGCCATGAGCACATACTACATGCATGTGTAACTAATGCTTATAGGATGGTAGGATTTGAATAAGCAACACCTGTATACACGAAACTATGTGTGTGTGTGTGTGTGTGTGTGTGTGTGTGTGTGGTCATTCATCATTGAAATATGCGTGTTTATATCTATCGGAAAATAAAAGATAGAGGAAAAGTATTTAAGTCTACACTACTGTACGTTAAAAGAGCAAACTCGCCATCTTATCTCTGAGTTCATAAGTAGCGTATGGTCAGCGTTATCTGATTAGGCTTGATATTTCATTTTGCTAGACGGAGAAAAATACAAAAAAATGAAGTAAACAGATAGATTAATAACCAGTTGGTCAGTTATGCTTGTTAAACACTACACAACTTGTAATATCAAACCTCTCAGCGCCTTATCTCGACTAGTTTGAACCGAATAGTGGAAGTTACGGTTATCAAGGGTGTTTTCACGATTCCGATGATAACTTAACACGACTTCTACAACGTAAGTAAAAAAAATTAAAAAACACACACACACACACACTAAGATCCCACTAATCACTTCTGTGACTTCTAAAAACGTTCATAAGATAACAAAACATTTGAAAATACCGGACTGAGAGGCTATAGGGCAAGAAGGGCATGGCGCTGGACACAGAGGAGGTGTAAAGGCTGCCAAGGAAGACGTGGGTTTCCTGAGAGAAGTACGGTGTGTTAATGTGAGGTACAAGTGTGTGAATTATTTAGGTTAATTGAATGCACATAATTCTTTTGCCTTGCGTGATTACAAAAGGCAGACTGAACGAGTACTTGACTAAAATACTGAAGTGTTATTAGGTGTTATTAGGTGCGCGTGTGAAGTAGTAGTAGTAGTAGTAGTAGTAGTAGTAGTAGTAACAGAAAACGTAGTAATAGTAGTAACAATATCAATAGAAGCAGCAACAACACCAGTAGCAGAAGTAGTAGTAGTTGTGGAAGTGGTGATGGTGGTAGTAGTAACAGTACCGGTAGCACCAACAATATAAGTAATAGTAGTAATAGCAGTAGTACTAGTAGCAACAACAGCAGCGGCGGCAATAACAGCAAAAAAAAAGGATACTAATAAGAAAAATAATGAAACAAATAACAATATTAATGACTACCTCTTTCTTTCTCTCTATGTGTGTTTGTGTGTGTGTGTCCAGGTAACCATCCTGTACAACCCCGGAACCTTCCCCTACCTGGATGAGGAGGGACGAGCGGTGTGGGGTGGCATTCCTCAGAACGGCAGCCTCCCCACCCACGTACAGCATTTCATTAACACCCTAAACTCCGTCGTCCCTCTAGACTTCAAGGGTGAGTAGTAGAAATAGTAGTAGTAGTAGTAGTAATAGTAGTAGTAGTAGAAGTAGTAGTAAAAAAAAAACGGTTACTATTCTTTTCTTCCTCACGCTTTCCTTCCCTTCAATCTGTCTCTCATCAGGAGCCACATGACGCAGTAATGATAGTAGTGGTAGCAGCTGTAATAGTAGTGATGATAGTACGTACTTTCAGATAACTACACCCAAATGGCAAGTAATTATCTAAAATAACTACCCAGAACACGATCAATTTACAATAAAAAAAAAGAGAAAGAAAAAAAAAACACAAACCACTCATTTATCACGTTTCCCTTTCTTTCTTCCCTCCTCCTTTCCTCCCTATCCATCCTTACCCTCCCTCACGCACCCTCCACTCTCTCTCACCAGGCGCCGCAGTTCTGGACTTCGAAAAGTATTACCCAAGCTACACTGCAAGCGCATACCAGTACCGCGAGGCCTCAAGAGCATGGGTGAAAGAGAGACACCCAGACTGGAGCCCCGAGAAGGTGGAGACACACGCCCTGGAGTCCTTCAACGCCTCCGCCAGGGACTTCTTTCAGGTACAGCAGAAGGAGAAGTAATAGGAGGAGGGGTACATGTTGATAAGGGAGGATGGGTGTGCTGTAGGAAGGAAGGAAAAGAGGGTTGTGTAGGGCAAGGAACGGAGGGTCGTGGGAGGGAGGGAGGGAGGGAGGAAGATAGAAAGAGAAGAGGGAGGAGGTGTAACGATAAATAAACAAGGTGAACTCAACCAAGCGAGAAAGGAATCAATAATGCAAACATGTTGAAGGAGAGGAAGAGAAGAATGAAGTAGAAGAATAAATGGAGGGGATAGTAGATAAACGAAGAGACAAAAGGAGGAGGAAGGAGAGGTGAAAAAGAAGGCGAAGAAGGAGGAAGAGGAGGATGAGACGCAAAAATTTAGAGCAACATCTTCGTAATTATTCTTAAACTCAATACTCCTCCTCCTCCCCTTCCTCCTCCTCATTTTCCTTTATGACTCGCGCCCTACGCCCTCTCTAACCCTTGTCATGTCCCTCCCTCTGCAGTCTCTCCTGTGGGTGGCCCGTGAGCTGCGCCCCGGCGGTCTCTGGGGCTACTACCACTACCCTTACTGCAACGACTACCAACCCCTCGCCACCACGTGTATGCCGCTGGTGAGAGAGAGAGAGAGAGAGAGAGAGAGAGAGAGAGAGAGAGAGAGAGAGAGAGAGAGAGAGAGAGAGAGAGAGAGAGAGAGAGAGAGAAGGGGGGGCGTGACAGATGATGACAGGTGACTGAATGCATATTTCAAACTGCATTTTTGATGAGAGAGAGAGAGAGAGAGAGAGAGAGAGAGAGAGAGAGAGAGAGAGAGAGAGAGAGAGAGAGAGAGAGAGAGAGAGAGAGAGAGAAGTAATAGATGATGATGATGATGATGACTGTGAATGCATATTTTAAACCGCGATCTTAATGACTCATACACCGACCTCGGAGTCTCGGTCCAGGGAGGGGACTACAAATGTCGCCAGGTCGGACTGCTCTTCCACTATCGACCCTAAGTGTCATGACTCTCCCCACAACTATTTTTCATTAAGTTCTGCAACACTCGCGCCCTTAGATCTAACTTTCAATCTGTAGAACACCACCTCTCCTCTACTAAACCTCATCTTTTCCTCATTAAAACACAGGTATCTGAGGCAACTGATGGTAGTCCCTTCTCTGTTCTCTCCTACTTTCTCTTTCCTCATTTTCAATCCAAAGCTGGATGTTGTGTCTGTGTGCGCAACGACCTACCTTGCTCTCGTGCCCAACCTGGCGTTAACCTGGTGAATTAGCTTTTAACGACTTAGAGCAACTGGTGCAACACCCTACTCGTATTCCTGACCGTCTTGGAGATATGCCCAACATTCTTGACCTTTTCCTAATATCCAATCCTTCTGCTTATGTTTTCATTCTATATTTTCTCCTCCGATCACAACCTCATATCTATATCTTGTCCTATCGCTCCAGTCTCTCAAGATCCCCCAAAGCGGAGGTGCCTCTGGTGTTTTGCCTCTGATAACTGGAGGGATTTGAGAAGATAATTTTCTGATTTTCCACGGAATGACTACTTGCGGGGAAACGACAGAACGCCTCACTCCTAATCTTTCTACACACAGATAAAGAAGATGAACAAGGAGCTCTCGTGGATGTTCAGAAGCAGTGCAGCGCTGTATCCCAGCATGTATGTGAGGTATTGGTCCGGTTTCTCCCCAAGGGCTCGCCACCAGCACGCCCGTCTCAACCTGTTGGAGGGGCTGGAGGCTCGGCGGCGTGACAACCCTACGGCGCCCGTGCTGCCCTACTTTTGGTACAGGTGTGTGGAGGAGGTGGAGGAGGAGGAGGAGGTGGGATGGGTTGAAGAATATGTTGAGATAGATGTGGTGAAGGAAGAGGAAAGGAACAAGAAAATGGCAGAAGACAAAAAGAGAAAAAGGAAGACCAACACTGGATGAAGGAAATAAAGAGAAGGAGAAGAAGGAGGAAAATAGGAAAAGAAATAAAAAAAAAAGAATGTGGAAGTGAAGATGATGAATGAGGAGGAGAAAAGGAAGAGGAGGAGGAGGAGGAAGTATATCTACGCATTTTCAGTCTACTCAAGTGTGTGTGTGTGTGTGTGTGCGTGCCCTCAATTCCAACACATGCACTCCTTCAACACCCTGTTACACCTCTTTAAACTCTGCATCCCTAAACCCTTCGTAAAACTCAAGGCGATTCAAATCCTCTCTATTGCCGACCGCACATTAATATTCACGTGGAAGAAAAGTACAGTACACCTTCCTCTACTGACGCCACAAGCATACTAAAAATACTCGTTCTCCGTCCAGGTACCACGACACTCCCAGGCTCCTTTCCCCCCGTGGACATCGTGAACACCCTGGGACTGACACGAGTGTTGGGCGGCCAGGGGGCAGTGGTGTGGGGAGGCATTGCTGATTTGGCCACGAAGCAGCAGTGTCTGGATTTTAAGGTGAGAGAGAGAGAGAGAGAGAGAGAGAGAGAGAGAGAGAGAGAGAGAGAGAGAGAGAGAGAGAGAGAGGGAAGGGGTTCTTTTCTCTGAGTGTTATGTCTTTCTGTTTGTCTCGTGTGTCTGCCTGTCTCCCTGTTTATCTGTTACTGTCAGTGTTTCTCTTCGTCTCTCTCAACCTCCTTCATCTCTTCCTTCCTTTCTCCTTTCTTTTATTCCTTTCTTCCTTATTTCACTACCACCACCGCTTGCATTCCTTTGTTTACAGGCATACGCTGAGGGTAAGCTTGGCCCCCTGGTGCGGTACTTGGCTCACCTACCCCGCGCTAAGCTAAGGCGCCTGCTGGCCTCCCGTGCCCGCCTCAAGAGGGGGGTGCGGACAGCCCTGCGTGAGGTGAAGACAAGGGCGGTAGATGGCGCTGGTAGATGTAGTAACAGGGTGCTGGGGGAGTGTACTTAAGGGAAGTGTGTCTGTGTGTGTGTGTGTGTATTGACGTATAGATTGATGGAGAGAGAAGGGGAAGTATAAAGGCTGTAATTGTGATTGACTGTCTACCATATTACTATTACTACTATTTTTACCGCTATTATTATTACTACTACTACTACTACTGGTTCCGTCGCCCCCAGCCAGCTAATAATAATGACAGTTCCTCGCCAAAGACAAGAGTATTATAAATATTTATGTACACATACTGAACAAAATCATATTAATGGCAACAATAATTACAACTACCTGTGGAATGTGTTGTGTTTTAATTATTTCCCTCACTAGTGTGTTTGGTGTCTTGTTTAATGCAATATTTCCTCTTTATTTTAGGTCTTCCTCTTCTTCGCCGGGGGGGGTGGGGGAGAGGGGGAGCGGTAAGAGGAATACGAAGAAGAGGAAGGCGACCTAGAGTAAGATGGAAAGGCTGCATAAAGTATACATGAGAGATAAGAGAATAAGCGAAAGAATGGCACCAGAGAAGCAACAAAACAAAAATTTCAAGGATAATATGAGACCCACTCGAGTGTCTGTCCCCAAAGTGAATGCCAAATGGAAGAAAAATCAGATAGCAGAGGATACTGTAAGTGTCTTAAAAAAAAAAAAAGTTGGAAAAGGCTTATGAAAAACAGCTGTTCCGAAGAGAAAGTGAAGCTGAGGAGAAGAAAGAATTAGAGTGTTAGGTAAGAGAAGGAAGGAAGTGAGGAGGCTGTAGTTGGCAGTTAAGAGATACGAGGGAGAAAATACTAAAAAAAAAATAAATAAATAAATAAAAATAAATAAATAAGCGATTGAGAAGGAAAGTGATAAGGGAAAAGGACGAAAAATAACAAGTATAAGGAGAAAGGTAGGAAGACGAGAGAATAAAGAAAAAATGAAAAGAAAACGAAAGATATATAAAAAATTCTGGATAGGGATGACCAGCGGATAGAGGCAGGTATGTTTAGGCAGCAACTGTCACACGTAGACCTAATGGTTCCTTGCCGAAGTACTTAGGAGAGGAAGAAGAAATAATGAAAGAAGAGGACGAAGAGAGAGAGAGAAAGAGAGAGAGAGAGAGAGAGAGAGGGGGGAGGGAGAGAAACTGGGCGGCATTTCAGCTCAAGAGGATGCTGGAGAGGAGGAATTGAGCTGGCATCCTTCAACTCCTCCACTTGTGTTCCTCCTCTCCCTCCTTCGCCTTCTCTCCTTCTCCCCCTCTTCACCCCTCCACCCACCCCCTCATGCCGCCACTTGTTCCTGTAGCCTCACTTTGGCCTCAAAATCATAACTTATCACCTGCACTGTAAACTATGAGGAATATAAATAACATCGGCCCTTCTCTCACCATTTTCTTCTTTCT
>NC_087179.1:17794379-17811879 GCF_035594125.1 Scylla paramamosain | reverse complement strand
ACTACCACCACCATCACTACTACTACTACTACTACTACTACTACTACTACTACTACTACTACCACCACCAGCACACAAGCACAAACGAGCCATCAAGTTAAGAGGGTTAGCGATAAGCCCAAACAGGCCAATTGTCTCTATCAGGCCCGGGTATCTGGTTTCGGTGGTTTCAGATCCTGTCCTTAAGAAAGCTGTGAGAGATAACTCTATTCTGGTAACACTGCTCTCTCTCTCTCTCTCTCTCTCTCTCTCTCTCTCTCTCTCTGCATATATTATCTATCATTCTATATTTAGGTTATTGATATTAGTTTTTCTTGGGGGAAAAGTCGACTGGTCCCGTGTGTGTGTGTGTGTGTGTGTGTGTGATCACGTGCAAGACTCGTGACTACTGGCCTGGCTTCCCCCGTGAGAGAGTAAAGGGTTCACAAGAGTCCCATCTATTTCAAAGATTTTGGCTCGTGTTCTGAAGCCTTTTATCTCATTAAGACTATTTTCCAAAGGCCTCAGAGGTTATTATCGTGAGTGTTTTTCTGTTGATAATGCAGAATTCCTGTCTGATTATCACTAGAATCATGAAAACAACCCTCAAGACTTCAGTAACTTCCAGTAGAGCCTCTTGGAAGTGTAGAATTCTTATTAAATTATCATTAGAATCAGGAAAACACCATTGAGAACCTCAGTAACTTCCAGTACACGCCTGTGAAAAGTGTTGAGCCATTGCTAAACTATTATAAGAATTCTGAAAGCACTACTACTTCTGCCTGTTAAAAGTGCAGCATTCATGTTAAACTATCACCAGAACCATGAAAACACTCTTGAAAATCTCGATAACTATATTTTGTTGGAAGGTGCAGAGGCAAGACTTTCACGTATCACCAGCCGCACCATTTTTTTGCTCAAAGGGGACAACAACTGCTCGCTGCTCGATAGGAAAAACTCTCAGAGGCGTGAAACTAATAATATTTCTATCCCTGTCTTCCTTCCTCCATCTAAACTCCCTCATGCACCTCTAGCCAAGGATCGCATTTAAGTTTCGGTGTATTCATCTCCACTACTTTCATCAGGGTGTAGTGCATGTTATATTGGTGGTGTTCAAGGGTGTTTTCATAATTCAAGTTATATTTCATAATGGATTCTGCATTATCAGTAACAAAAAACACGCACAAAAGCCCGACTTACGATTTCTGTAGCCTTTGAAACTAACCTTAACGGGAGTTCATGCGTTTCAGAATCGACAGTCTTATCTTTTTAAATTACTGAATCACGTTTCCCAACATTTCCCATACATGCTTTCCAATAATCATGTATGCTCTTTAATTATATCTTAAGGTTTACCGTGTCCTCCATGTTCGCCAAAAACGTGGTATTTGTCCGGCACTGTAATCAATACCAAATGTAAACTAACCTCTATGCCAACGGGAGACATTTCGACAACTTTTCTTGCGCATTTTACGTATCTTTATAGAAAACTACATAATCTGAAGTCATAACCAATATTCTCTTCACTTAATATTGCTGATACCGCAGAATCCCCATCAAACTATAAGTAGAATCATGAAAACACTTGTGAAAACTTCAATAATTTGCACTAGATCACACTGGAAGTTGTCGAGGTAAGACCCGTTTCAGAATCCTGGCCTGAGATCTAGAATGCAGAAGATGGATAACAGGAGGAATACAAAGGAGGTGAAATGAGAAATACGAATTATACAACCATCTACATTTATTGCACGATAATACAAGTGCTGTCTGGGCGTCCATTCCTTGACACAGATGGTCACTCGGACGCTCGCTTGAGTCGCTCCCTTTGCACATCACACTGCTCCTGCACACTCAGGAAACAGAGGCTAAAGGGACGAAGGACCTTTAAAAACACATGGTAAGTATACTCGTAGCAATATAATTCGTTTCCTTACTCCTCCTTTCCTCTGGTACATCTTAACTGTTGCAGATGATTAATTTGAATCTTATAATTGACTGCATTGACTAATTAAGCATTTTTCCATAGATATATAGAGCGTTTTTTTTTTTTTCTCTCTCTCTCTCTTTTCATCTATACAAAATTATACATCCTTCTCTCCTGTTTATACATATTTTCAGGGCAGCATACATATACATAATCTATACATAGTGGCTATACATCTTTTGAGTTTTCCAAAATATACATTCAACTTTTTCTTCAAAATATACAATGATGTTATTTAATATTTTGTTTTGTTTATACAGACAAAATTCATTACTTTCTTTTTTCTTTCTTTCTTTCTTTCCCTCTTTTTATTACATAATAAGAGTAACTAACAAAACACTCTTCGTCTGTACAAGTATAAAAGTTTGTATTTTCTAATGCATATGTAGGCCCCTTGACTTACTTTTTTTTCTATTTTTTTCTATAATTTTTACGATATATTTCATTTATTTTTCTTCTTCATGTATCAGCAATAAAAAAGTTATCTTGTCTAAAACATTACAAAGTCAAAATGTCACTTTTTTTTTTTGGACACACTTTGATTTATTATTTGCTCACGTTTTCTCTTGTTCTATATTACAAAGTCAACGTTTCACTCATTTCCTCGTAATTTCCACTCATCTAGACATTTTTCCTCATCTGAACATCACCAACTCAATTTTTTACTCAGATCTACACCAACACATCTTTGCATTTCCAGTATCTTCCACTCGTCTTGCAGTTACAGTGAGTAAAGACGGGGGGAGAAGATTGCATCGCTGTGGGTTCACCGACACACTATGACCTTACACGTAATAGTAGTAATAATAATATAAATAGCTAATAGTTGTGTGTGATGAGGCTACGGCGCGAGGCTGTCTTCATACCACAGACAATAGCAACGAGAGATTAGACAGACATACAGAGAGAGAGAAAGTGAATTGCAATACTCAAATATATCAAAGAAAATAGAAATTAAAAAGAAAAACGAAATGAAAAGAAATACAAATGAGAGAAAATAGCAAAATACGAAGATCACACCACCAAAAAAATCTAAGCAACAGAAAAATAGAAAGAAAGAGAGAACAAGTTGCTGGCGTAAAGAGAGCCTCGCGCCGCGCCACCATCACGCTTTGGTGTGTGGTGGGGACACTGCCGCGCCTCGCCACCACCTGACCCACCGGACACTGGTAAATGGACGGATTGGTAGTGATGGATCAGGTGAGGAAGGCAATTTGATGCATAAGTTAGTTACGTGCACCTTACGTCTTCAATCCTCCTCCTCCTCCTCCTGTCTTTGTCTTCTTTATATAGTTCTCTGTATCTAAGTTCTTTAATTTCCTTCTTCACTTCCTGTTCCTTCTTCTCGTTCTTCTTATAGTTAATGGTAAGTACAGTTTTTATTTTTTTTATTTACATTTGTTTACTCAACTGTCCTCCTCCTCTTCCTCCTCCTGCCAGCAAGTTGACAATAGTCCCATTTCACGTTGGTTTACGCAAGTGTAGCCAAAATATAATAAAAACTGTTAGTCTATTTTCTTTTACAATATATTACTTGGGATTCTTGTGTTAAATGTACCTAAAACGTAAAACCCATCAATACATAACCTGCTACTATATAAAAAGAACATCACTACATTCCGGTAAACTTTACGTCGAGGTTTCAATGAAGTAAATAGAAAGATAATATAAAACATCAAAATTTCCTTGAATCTACGTGAGAATACGGCATTACTAACTATTCTCTTCTGACCTACATAACAAAGGTGCTTCTATAGACTCACAGAGGCTATTAGGACTGACTTGCAATGCATCACACATTCTTCATGTATGCTATAGAGTTTCAAATGGATATTAAAAAAATAATAATAAGTATCGGGAGTTATGCTTCAGAAAAGGACATCAGAAATAAGAGTCATGCTTTAGAAATGGACGTCAGAAATCAGAATCGGGAGTTATGCTTCGGAAATGGACATAAAAGAATAAGAGTTATACTTCAGAAATGGATATGAAAAAAAATGTTATGCTTCGGAAATGGACATGAAAAATAAGGGTTTTACTTCGGAAATGGACATCACAAATAAGAATTGGGAGTCATGCTTCGGAAATGGACATAAAAAAAAAAAAAAGATGCTTCGGAAATGAACATAAAAAAAAAGTATGCTTCGGAAATCGACATAAAATAAAGAAAAAAAGAAAAAAATATATAATATATATATATATATATATATATATATATATATATATATATATATATATATATATATATATATATATATATATATATATATATATGCTTCAGAAATGAACATCAGAATTAATTATGTATTATGAGTTATGATTATGCTTCAGACCAGGTCGTGAAGGCAACTCTTTACTACTCAGCACAAACTGAATTGCTTTTTTTCCTTTCTATTCTCGAAGGCTACTGTGAACATTTAAATAATAGTAATATACCGTAGTAGCACGTGCTTCATTATATACAGCCAATATTATATGACTTCTAGAAAAAAAATAATTAAAATTTGTAAGTTATAGTTGACTTCTATTATCTGAGAATCATGCGTAGATCTTTAAATTCTGCTCTTTTCATGAGTTACTGTAATGCAAGACCGCAATAACCCTTAAATTTTAAGACCATAATAATCTTTAATTTTAAGATTTCAACAACCCTTAAATTTCGAGACTGTAGTGAACTCTGAATTTTAAGGCCACAATAATCATTTACTTTTAGATCTTTGTAATTATCCTCAAATTTCACTCCAAGATAATCTACATTTTTCATTTATCTCTAAATTTTAAGACTGTATTAACCCCTAAATCTCAAGACATTTGTAGCATCATCCTTGTATTTCTACCTTAGTTTATTGGATTTCCTTTTTTAAAAGTTACCAGAAATGAAAGTGCTGGTCAAATATATCACGGACAGAGGAGATTAACCTTTTCTTTTCTTTTCTTTTTTTTTTTTTTATCAAACGCCATTTTGTATGAATGCATTTTCCTTCCTTCTATCTTTTGCTTATTCCTTCATTAAGATATACGTACACTACACTATACATTATCACTATTTACACTAAAACTAGTATTTATTTATAGCTGCTGGAGGATGAAAGCACAAGGACATAATAATAATAATAATAATAATAATAATAATAATAATAATAATAATAATAATAATAACCCTCAGTTTTTGTTTGCCTTACAGGTACATAAGGCAGTAATTAAACTAGTGAGATTCCTTCTACTTAGCCTAAAAAAATGGAATGTTAGAGAAAAATATAACTATTTCCGGAAAACTGGAAAATAAGTCACATGGAAGTTACAAGAAAACATTAGATCAGACAAGATTAGATCACTGGGCCGCAGGTTTTAAAAATATGTATATTAAGGAAATTCGAGATAAGACAAGGGCAGTTCTTAATTTGATATAAAATGTTTTTTGTTCGACATTTCGTGAATAACCTTTGGGTATTTTTTCGAGACTATGGCTTACTGTAGGAAGGACCAAGATCGCAATAATACCAATGTTAAATATATCGATCATGAGAGGGACAAGACAGGGAAGGAAGGATAGGGGTAAATAAATATGTAAACGAGCCTCAAGGAAGGTAGGAAGAAAAGAGGGAAAGAAAGATACTTAAAAGGAAAGGAAGGAAATGTAGAAGGGAGAAAAAAAAGAGAAAGCAGACAGATAGGAAAAGAAAACTAAAACAATAAAAATATAGAAAATGTAGAATGACGAGAAAGACAGAAAGAAAAGAAAAGGACGAAGGGGCAGAGAGGCAATGTGGGAAAGAAAAAAGTAAGCCTCATCATTTCATGGCCACATAACCCGACACACATCAGACTTTGGTTAAAATCCTTCGTGTTGCACAGTAAAACTTCCTGCATGCACTTCCACACTGCTTTGTTTGACCTTTAATATTGATCTTAAGTCTAGCGATATGCGGAGTCTTATTTTTTAGACTTAGGGTTTTTGGGAAAGGTACTAAGGACAGTGGAAGTTAGTGCATTAAGTTACTCAATTGCTGGCTATGGCTGTACTAACACACAGACACGGGCGCCTTTCTGACTTTCTGTTCTGCGACTCATACCACTCTCCAACGCTATTAAGTACATGCCAAACACACTTACAAAGGACAAAAGTGATTAGAAATTGGAAATACGAGGCATATCATCAGTGTACGGCAAAACACCTCAGGGCCTATATTTTTAAATGTTCCGTTCTTTCAAGACTGCTTTCAAAGGCTACAGGGATGATTAATTGGGTTCTCATGGGTGTCTTTTCAATGAATGGTGTAGAAACTTTGTCAAACTGTCACTGAAATCACAAAAAAAAAACATCCTTGAAAACCCACAAAACTTCCACAAAAGCCTGTTAAAAAATAGCTGGGGTAGGATACCAGACATTTGGCAATAGAGGCCCTGAGTTTCGAAAGCTCGTGAAGATGCACAGTGGTATCAGATACAAATTTCATTCCAAACTCAAACAAAAATGCTACAATAAGCAAAACCTACACACCCATCACATTCAGTGCATCGTGGTGTACTTGAAGTCATGGGTGCTGGAGGGGGGCAGGCTTATGGAACATTCTGGGGAGCTGGAAAACCCCTCGTCACCTTCGTAACAAACTGTCCACGTCACATTTCGTCTTTGTGGAAAATGGGAAGAAAAGGGTAATGTACTTCAAAGGTTGACAGAAATTTCAGGCCACTCAAGCCAAGGGTCTGACAAATTTATTGAATCAAAACCCCAAAAATTGCCAGAAAAAAAAAAAAAATCAGAAGAAAAAAGGACAAGACTGGCAGTTTGTTTACGAGTGACGCCCTGGAATTTGATGTGAACCCTTGAACCTGAGGGAGGGCTTAAGGCATTGTGGGTTTTCATGAGGTGGTTTGGCTAGGAGGAGTAGGAAGTGTAAGGGGCTCCATTACTCTACCACCTGTTAATTGTCAGAATCCTTCCAAAAGCAGGTGTTCGTGAGCCTTGGATTCTTGGGTGGCCCGGAGAGGAGGCGGCTCAGGAACTTGAGTTGGTGGGTGGAGAGGGGTGGGGTGGTACTACATGCATCACACAGCGGCTAAACAAATTGAATGATGATACAGATTATTTCTTTTTGAAGTTTTACATTTATATGATGAAAAGTAATGCATATAGATTTTTAAGGCATGGACTGCATAGCTACTACTGAAATACACACATGAGTTAGTGGCAAAATAAATTGTGATAAAACAGGTGTTTGTTTTTTAAAAGTGATGCATCTTGGAAAACTAATTTACAGTTTTCTGGAAGGCATGCAAATACAAGAAATTATAAAGATTATGTAAATGTACTCTTTCCTTGAAATTATATATTTGCAAAAAGATTGATTTTTTTTTGCTTGAAGGCACTGTGAATGCTAAAGAAGTTCAACACAAACTATGGCTTATATATGGCTATATTTTTTTTAAACATTACTGAACTTTTGTAATAAAGCACTTGAGGTGACACACATTTACCTGACTAAATCATGTATATTTCTCTTTGATATTTCACCAAGGCAGATCAGTGCTCCCACATACTGGGATAATTCTTGTTACCACAGTAAACCCAGATAACTGGAGTGTATGCTGTGGTTTTCTTCACAGTAACCACAGCAAGGCCACATGAAGAGAATTTACATTGAGGTTATGGTAACAGCTGACACTTGCATGTTATGAATGTTGCACCCACAGCAAGCTCATGACTTGTGCTGAGGTTATATTAACAAGAGGGAGTTAGGAGAGGAAAACATTTAGGAGAGGAAAACATCATTGAAATCATACAAGTATAACTGATGAGGCCGGACAGATGGACAGACGGACAGATGGACAGCAGTAAGTATATCACAGCTAAGTATAGTTAAACACGCATACACACACACCACCTCATCACTATCTCCTTCACTACTGCAATTATGTATACCTTATGCATAGACATTAAAATTAAATAGAAATTCTCATTCGTAAGGCAGACATGGAAAGAAAATATGTATACTTATACACATAACGTATTACTATATATATATATATATATATATGTATAAAAAGGAGGTTAAATTTCTCTCTCTTAATTAGTTAACGTATCTATAAACTAAGGCTTTGGGTTCTGAGGGTGGCGAGGATGACGACGACAAGTGACAACACCAATAATAATAATAATAATAATAATAATAATAATAATAATAATAATAATAATAATAATAATAATAATAATAACAGAGACTCGGACATCCTCCAGGGCAGACTCAATATTAAAGCCTGATTCTGCTAAAGCCTTGTTGGGGGATTCTCTCACCAGAAGGAAGGAGATAAGCTGTAGGAGAAAAGATAATAAGTGGGATAGGAAGTGTTATGAAGTGATAGTGACTGCACAGTACCAGAGGGGGAGGACAAGTAGTGGTAGGGATTGTTATTAAGTGCTAAGTAGTGAAGTAAAGTAAGACAAAGTGAGATAGGAAGAATTCAGATTTATAGGAGCAAGAAGAGATAGTTCAACTGGAAGAGAGAAAACAAGGCAGAGAAACAGACAAACGGAGCAACAGAGAGAGAAAAAAAAGAGAGACAGAAAAAGAGAAGACATCAAAAAGGAAGAGAGACAGAAACAGATCAAGAGAGAAAAGACATGATAAAAAAGAGAAGACAGACAGTAACAAAGAATCAGAAACACAAGAAAAACACAAAATCACAAAAAAAAAGACATAGACATGAAACCAACAAAAAAACAAACATCTTACAGCGAGAACCACAGAGAAACACGAGGAGGAGTAGTCATAACAGCAGCAGCGATAGACATACGAGGGAGAGACATGGGAAAGGCCAGAGGGTATGGGGGGATGGGATTAGGTGGCAGGAGGTTACCGCTTGAGTGTGGTAAGGATTGAGAATAACCGGGAGTTCTTTCTGGGCGAGACCTTCCCGCTGGAGGAGGAGTCTGAGTCGCTGGGGTTGTGGTGGCGCCGGGAGGAGCTGCCCATCTCTAGCTTACTCAATTTCCTCCTCATCTGTTCGTCGAGGAGCTGCTGCATGTCCACCTGATGGGAGAGATGTATGTGAGTGTTGGAAGGCTGAGTGATTGAAGAGAAATGGATTGAGAAGGAGTGTGTGTGTGTGAATTGAGGAGTGATAAGAGAGGAATAGAAGTACAGGGAATGTATGTGAGAAAAGAGGGAAGCTGTGTGTGAACTGAGTGACAGAAGAGAAAGGAGTGATAAGAGATGAATGGAAGGAGAGAAAATGTGTGTAAAAAGAGGGGAGGTGTGTGAACTGAGTGATGGAAGAGAAAGAAGATAGGAGATGAATGGAAGAAGAGGGAAGAATGTGTGAATTGAGTAGTGGAAGGGAAAAGTATCTGATAGAAAGAGAGAATTGATAAAGGTGTTGATCTCTCTCTCTCTCTCTCTCTCTCTCTCTCTCTCTCACCTGCCACTGCTCCAGCTGCTGTGACAGTTCCACCTTCTGCTGAATGGCCTCCATCAGCTGAGAGTTCACCTGCATCACATCAATCCTCGTCCTGGCCAGCTCAATCTCACAGGCGTTCTTGCGGGCCACGGCGTTGTCCCTCATGTCCCACGCCTGCAGGGGGGAGGAGGGAATTAGGGGGTACAAGGACACCAGTGAAATAATTACTAATGTTTTTGAAGGTTTTATCAATGGTATTTTTCTTTTATTTGTTTCTACCTTATTTTTTTTTAGAATGTATGTTCTTTCTATAATTTCTTCTTGTATCAATGTTCCCTTTCTTTCTCCATCTTTTTTTCTCCCTTTCATTCCTTCCTTTGCTCATTTTCTCCTTCCTTTTTTCGTCCCTCTTTATCCTCTTTCTCTACCTTCCCTAGCATCTTTTTCCCTTCCTTCATCTGCTCCTACAACCCATCAACCTCTCTTCATTTTTCCCATCCATTCTTAACTTCCACTTTTCCTTCCCTCCCATCATTCTACTTTTCTGTTCTAGCCCTCCTCTATCTTTCTGTCCCTCTCCTCCACTCTTCTCATACTTCCATGTCTCTCTTTTACTCTATCTTTCTTTCTCTCTACTCTACTTCTCCCCTATTTTTCTATTCCTCTCTCCTCCTCCCATACTTCCATCCCTCTCCTCCTCCTCCTCCTCCAGACATGCACCTTCTTCATGAGCTCATCCTTGGCCAGGTGGGTGCTCTCCAGGTCCTGCTTGAAGGTGTCCCTCTGCTCCTCCACGGCCTTCAGCTGGGTCTCCATCAGAGTCACCTGGTTGCCAAGCTCTGCGGCCTCATCGGTCTGGCAAAAGGCAAGGAGGTTGGTGGTGGTGGTGGTGGTGGTGGTGGTGGTGAGGGGTAAGTTGGGTTTAAAGAGAGTATGTTTGGTTGGATTGAGTGAGTAGTGGTGGTGGTGGTGGTGGTGCAGTGGGTGTGTGTTGGTAAGTGATAAGTTGTAATTAAAGACAGTGAGATTGGACTGAAGTAGATATGAGGCCAGGATAATGAGAGCTTGATTGAAACACTGTATGTTACTACAACTAGATGAACAGAACTGAGTAAAATACAACTAGATAAATACAAACAGGTAAACAAAAATCAATAAACAACTAAACTAAAACAAGATGAAGAAAATTCGACAAACAAGAAGGTAAACAAAACAACAGCATCCCCAGCACCTCACCTTGCCCTTCAGCTTGTCCTTGGTGTCATTCAGCTCAATATTCAGCTTGTCCACCGCCTCCAGGGCTCGGTGCACCTCCTGCTCCAGCTGCACCCTGTCTTCGCCACGCCCACAGGACCCACACTGCCCCTGGGCCTCACGTCGCAGCAGGTCCCGCACCAGCCCCTGCACCTCCTTCACCGCCATCAACAGTACCCCGCCCTGCAGCACACCAGTGAGTTAAAGCTTTGGGATTTGTGGGGTGTGTGGTGTGGAGGTGTTGGCTGTGGAGGTGATGGTGTGTGATGTTTGATGGCTGAAGGTTCAAGTGGCAATTCTGAGGTTGAGTAGGAATAGTTTTGTGCTGATGTGGTTGTTGTGGTGGTGATGTTGATGCTGTTTCTTGCTACTACTACTACTATAGGTGAATTATTACTTATGAATGAATAATGTTCCAAAGAATAAAACAATAAGTTACAAATATTTAAAACTGAACGTTAATATTGTGAAATTTGAGTTTATTTTAACCAATTTCTTTTAATATTCCATAAGTACATGTGGTTTTTCTTATCATTCAATTATAAAAACAAAATTCCACATTCATAAATCAGGGAAAAGGACAAAATTTTCTTGTATATAAGCTTCAAAAAATTTATAAAGTGGACATTTGTGTATATTGAGATTCTTCTGCAAAACACTTAAAGATTATAAACTGGTACATTTATATGAATGACAAACTTTCTCTCTCTCTCTCTCTCTCTGTTTCACCTTCAGTTTGTCGGGGGTGAGTTCATCGGAGGAGTTGGTGGAGAGGGAGGTGAGAGAGTTGCGTCGCCGGTGTCGAAGCTGCTCCGTCAACACCCGCAGCTGGCCCACAGCATCCACCACTTCCTGGCGCAACTGTAGGGGTGACGGCTGGGGTGAGCAGGGTGTGAGGGGCAAGAAGGAAGAGGAGGAGGAGCAGGAAGGAAGATGAGGAGCAGAGGGAGGAAGAATAAGGAGGAGTAGGAAGGAAGAAAGTGGAGGTACAGGAAGAAGGGAACAATTAGGAGCAGGTAGGAAGGAGAAGGAGCAGCAGGAGGGAAGAGGAAGAGCAGGAAGAAGAGGAGAGTTGTAGGAAAGAAGAGGTGGAGGAACAGCAGCAGGAAGGAAGAGGAGGCTCACCAAAAAGAATGAGGAGCAGGAAGGAAGGAAGGAAGGAAGGAAGGAAGGAAGGAAGGAAGGAAGGAAGGAAGGAAGGAAGGAAGGAAGGAGGAGGAGCAGCAGGAGGGAAGAGGAGTAGGAAGGAAGAGGAGCAGCAGCAGTAACAGGAAGGAAGAGAAAAACCAAAGTGAGATCATTATTAGATTAGAAAAGGCACAAATGGAAACAGGAAGATGGAAACATATGAAAAAGAGAACCAGGTATAGATTAAGGTGTAACATACATATACATTAAGAAAATAAAGGTGGGAGTCAAGTTTATGAGTGCGTAATGGTTAAAACAATTGAAGGTGAGATGACTTCAAGGAAAACCAGACCCTTTAGAGTCACCAGTAAGTAATGTCAGAGGTAAGCAACTAAGAGACAAAAGCAAGACTATGGTAACCAGTGGTGAGTATCTTAGTATGTGTAAGTACTAGTAATAATATGGCTATTTGAGGATTACTGCTGTGGACTACTCGGCATTCAATGTATCTGACTCGTGATCAACTTGCTATCTGGCCCAAAAAACATTATCACTTTTGTTATCACCATTATTTTATTATTATCATTATTCATTTATTTATTTTTTGCTTATAATGCCCAATTAATATGATATGGGAATGGATTATGTTCATAGGCCAAGTACACCAGTATATTCAAAATCACAGAGTATCCATGATAAGGCGTAAATCCCTGGCGTGGTGTCTATTGACCAGCCGTCTAACACAGCACGCCCTGGTGGGAGGGATTTATGGCGAGTTTATTAGTAACAAACGGTGCTTAAAAAAAAAAAAACTCCTTATACGGTTTAGTTAATAGTATACCTCATGAATAAGTTTTATAAGTGACTCTCTACTACTAGTCTTAAGTGTAGTGTGCTCCTGTGCATCTACTACGGCTACTACAGCAGGTGGTGGTGGTGGTGGTGGTGGTCACTTACTGAGATGCGGCCCTTGAAAGAAAAACAGAAATGGAAATAATTAGACAACACAAACACAGAGACATGCAGGCACATAAAAATACGCATTGTCTAGGGAGAATTCTAAGCATGAGGACATTGTTAGTATTTGGAGAGAGCACACACACACACACACACACACACGGACAAAAAGGAAGTAACACACACAGAAAGAAGCAATTTAATTTTTTTTTCCTTGCTGTTGCCAGAACCAAAAGATCCATTTCAGAAAAGCTAAAATATATGAAGCAATTTTTTTCCACGAATCAAGTAATGTTTAAGAGAGAGAGAGAGAGAGAGAGAGAGAGAGAGAGAGAGAGAGATCCAAGCTCACACATACACAAGCAGAGACAGAAAGCTTAATACATGCAATATACTATAACTTCTATACATAAATGATGCAAATATGTGTGTATGTGAGTACAGACACAAATATGTATGTATCTATAAACTTTCCCTTGGGTATGCATCAAATTTACAATGTAGTTTCGTGTGTGTGTGTGTGTGTGTGTGTGTGTGTGTGTGTATTTCTATATGCATAAACTACTGATTATATACCTGTTTGACTGGTAGGTGCACAAATATAACTAAAAAGACTATTATGTGCTTATCTGTGCATATAAAGAACTCATACGAGTGTTTACAAGTTCGTGTGTGTGTGTGTGTGTGTGTGTGTGTACCGTATTCTTAAACACTGCTGCGCCTCACCTCGATTACTTTCAATAGGCTCTAATAAGATGAAGTTGTACGTTTTTTAAGTGCATTTATACTTTATACGGTTCTAGTGACAGATTAACAAGACTTCTACATCACTAACTGGGCAAACACTGATGAGAACTCCGCTAATCATCTCTGTGGCCTTTGAAAACAGTCATGGTGAGCGAGCAAAGTGTTTCTGATTACGAGTTTTATGTGTGTGTGATCATTGTGATGGCTGGGTCTTCCTCTCACCGTCTTCAGTGTCTCGCCGTCAGAGGAAGGCAGGAGGATGGGGTCATCACACTCTATCTCGTCCAACTCCAGCAGGTCTTCGGGCAGGCTGGGATGTGAGTGTGGCCGGGATGCTGCGGGGGGTGGCGGGGGAGGAAGGGAGAGGGGTCATTGGGAGGGATGGATTGTGATAAAATGAGTAAGGAAAGATTGGAGTTACCGGGGATGGGTGATTGGGAAGGAAAAGGTTGACCAATAAAGTAAAGCATTCACAACACTGTACGACATTTTTATATACATGACACACTCCACATAGCAAGAAACGACAGCAACATCACCACCACAACGAGCGCATCGCCACAACACCAACTATAAAGTAAATCAGAATTGCCAACTTGAATCTCCACAAGGCGCAAGACGAATATTTAAAAAGCGCTAAATTAGGTGTGCGCATTTCAAATTTTCGCACTTTACTGAACCATAAAACGCGCAAGTAGACTTTCCCTCGCTAAAATGTTGTAAAAAAACACTTGATTTACCGCCAAGTCTAGATTGGCAATTCTGACAACCACAGACACAAACATACATTCATTCACACCACCACCCAACTCACCATAGCCTGATACTACAAAACACCACCTTGCGCAGCGCTTTTGTCGGATACGCAAGACCATTTGGCTATCAATAATACCTTTCAAAAGATAAGATCCAACCCTTTAAGACATAGGATTTGAATCTAAAGAATTTTTTTTTTTTTATATCTTCCTTTTATATGTGTAAGTTTTTTGGAATATTACAACTTTGAACTTAAACCTTGACTCCCTAACACCTATTTTTACACTCTAAAACTCCATAAAAAACCTTAAAAATCATCCTTAGCTTCATTACCCTTAAACTCCACCTCCCTGAACCTCCTCACCTCCTCACATACCTCAGTCTCCAGTAAAACTCACCTTCCTGGTCACTCATGTCTATTTCGTTCATGAGTGAGGTGTGGCCCATGGAAGGGGAGGAGGAGTTGCGACTGATGGCCTCCAGGCGGTCAGTGAGGGACAGATTGGTGTGGCGCAGGTCGTCCAGGTCCTTCTGACTGTTGCGCAGCTGTAAGGGCAAGAGTAGCGTGATGGGTGATGTGGGAGGTGATGATGATGGTGTTAAGTTCCCCTTTGTTCCATATTCTGAAACATTTCTGCACCAAACCTTGTTATTATACGTTTTTTTCAAGGGTATTTTCCATATAGTATCCCTAAGCCTTCCCTGCTTCCCCTCAACACCCACCATGGCCTCCTGCTCCCGCGACTGTTTCTCCAGCATCATGATCCGATCTGAAGACTCGTCCAGGTGGGAGCTCAGACCCTCTCGTTCATTTAGCAAGCTGTCGATCCGCCGCTCCAACTCAAGCTTCTTCTCTGACAGTAGCGTGATCTGAGGGAGGCACTGAAGGTGAGGCATGGGCTGGGAGGATGTCGGGTGTGGTAATTGAATGGGAAAGACTTAGTATTCAGGTTGTTAGTGCTGAGTCATTAGGGAGCTGCAAAAGAATACGCAAGTTTATGAGGTGAGGCAAGGATGATGGGAGAATGTTTATGTACGGAAATTGTGTTGCTAGGAGGCTGTGAACCAATGAACCTATTTCGATTTGGGGTTTCGAGTCTTTAGGTTTGAAATTCGTCCTTTTACTTATCAGCCTCAGCCACCAACCATATCTTCAACTTCCACTCCTTCATCACTCGTCTTAACTTGACCTCTTAGTCTAGATAGGTCAGTTAACATTCACCTCGCTGATTCACTCCATCTTAGTCATTCCTTTCCCTTTCCTAGCTAGCCCAGTCAAACCACTCACTACCTCGCTGATTCATTCTCCACCATCCGTCATTCCTTTACCTCTCAGCCTACATAGGTCAGTCACATCACTCACCTCCTCGCTGAGAATTTCCAACGTGGACACCTGCTCGCTCATGTTGGACTTGCGCAGGTTGAACTGATCCCGCAGCAGCTGTAGTTGTTGCTCCAGCTGCTGCTCGTGTTTGGAGGCCTAGGGAGGGAAGGGCAGGGCAGGGAACATTTACTTAAGGGTCAGGTCATGGTTAACTGGGCATGGTTTGAGTTGTTACTAATACTGTTATTACTAGACAAGTTTCCGTAAGTTTGAGAAGCAATGGCAGATTAAAAAAAAAAGTTTACTGTGTTCTTAGAGACGCTGCATCTTTGTAATCTAAAGTCTTGTGTTTTTTTAATGAGAAGAAAACATACGATTTTTTTAAGTTCAGTGCAATGTAATTTGTAGTGGTGTTTATATATCTAACCTACATGTCCACTTCCACAAACTGTAAGATGGGATAAGTTAAGGCGTAACACACACACACACACACACAATCAACACCAGTCCAGCACTCTAGACATCAGCACCGTAGGAATGAGTCTCAAATGCCTTCCTTTCTTCACGTTCCACCACCTACTAACAAAAAGTCCGACCCACTTCAGATTCGAACCACAGCGAGATCAAAACAAAGCACTAGTGTATTTTTTCTCTGATAGATGGCGTGGTATCGGAGGCACCCCTGATAGTTATAGTGGAAGCTATTTATCGATTTTCAAGGGTGTTTTCATGATTCTAGTGACTGTTTGGATCTATGACATGGGCAAATTAGGCTTTATATGTATTAAAAACGATGGTAGATGCTGAAGAGGCTTGCGTTTCTAGTTTGGCTGTAGTTGTATTACTTTAAAAAAAATATTATTAGTTTCTATTTGACGGCAAAAGAATATAATAGAATTTAAGCTTGAAACATTCCCAAGCTTCCTTTCTCACATCTCTTAAAGGCCACTGTGATGGTTAGCCGAGTTCTCATGAGTGTTTCTCCCACTGACGGGGCAGAATTCTTGTTGAACTATCACTGGAATCATGAAAACACCCTTGAAAATCCCAATAACTTCCCCTAGATCCTGTTAACAGCATTAGGGACAAGACGCCACAGTGATGAATAGTTCCCAAGAGTGTTTCTCCCACTGACAGATCATAAATTTCTTGAACCATCACCGGGATCATGAAAGCACCCTTGAAAACTCCCAACTTCCACTAGAGTCTTGAAAATATTAATGAAAAGACGCCACAGAGATGAGTAACCGGGCTCTCTTCAGTATTTCTTTCTGAACCATTACTGCAATCGTGAAAACACCCTTGAAAACCCCACTTGAGCCTGTTAAAGTATTAGAAAACGAGACGCCGTAGTGTTTGAGGCGCGGACTGAATGACGCTGTGCTGTCACTATGCTGAGGTCAACAAACTACTGATACTTTGCAGTGTCTTGTGAGATGTGCAGAAAATAGAACGAAGCACTGCATATATGAGGCTGAGGAAGCACCTAAGTTTCTGTGTGTGTGTTTGTGTGTGTGTGTGTGTGTGTGTGTGTGTGTTACTTTTTTTTTTTTTCTTTCGTCTTTGAAATCTTCCTTAATCTTTTCTTACGCATTTCTGATATTTTGTTTCAGTTATTATTTGTAGTTAAGTTAATCCCGTATGGAACAGGAACTAAAATGCCCTTCTGCAATATACATTATTTTTTTTAACTACGTAGTGATGATTGCTGATACCTCCAAAGTTATCAATCAGGGGTGTTATTCCTTGGAAGGTCGAGTAATTAATGTACTTGTGCTGAATAAACTACCTATCTTCTACTTACACATACTAATCTACTCACCTAACCAAACTATTTACCTACTAACATACCTATCCCATCCATCTACCTATCCATCTCCCTGCTATATACATATCTACCCACCTACTTACCTAACTACTTAACCTAACTACCCGTCTATCTACCTATTTTCATACCTAACCACCCACCC
>NC_087179.1:17761879-17764379 GCF_035594125.1 Scylla paramamosain | reverse complement strand
AATTTTAATATTCACTCCTAGCCAACGACACGCGAGTCTATGACGTCACAGAGGGATGCCAGGGACGCTATTGGTTACTGGGTCAGTCTTCCAGCCAATCAGAAGAGAGGGGGACTATAGACACCAGAAACAGGATCAGAAAAGGACTGGATAAGATGAGAAGAGATTTGAATTCCTTTTTGGCGGGAAATTTTTTTTTTTTTTTTTTTTTTTTTTATGTAGGAAGGATACTGGCCAAGGGCAACAAAAATCTAATAAAAAAAATGCCCACTGAAATGCCAGTCCCTAAAAGGGTCAAAGCAGTGGTCAAAAATTGGTGGATAAGTGTCTTGAAACCTCCCTCTTGAAGGAATTCAAGTCATAGGAAGGTGGAAATACAGAAGCAGGCAAGGAGTTCCAGAGTTTACCAGAGAAAGGGATGAATGATTGAGAATACTGGTTAACTCTTGCGTTAGAGAGGTGAACAGAATAGGAGTGAGAGAAAGAAGAAAGTCTTGTGCAGCGAGGCCGCGGAAGGAGGGGAGGCATGCAGTTAGCAAGATCAGAAGAGCAGTTAGCATGAAAATAGCGGTAGAAGACAGCAAGAGATGCAACATTGCGGCGGTGAGAGAGAGGCTGAAGACAGTCAGTTAGAGGAGAGGAGTTGATGAGACGAAAAGCTTTTGATTCCACCCTGTCTAGAACAGCAGTATGAGTGGAACCCCCCCAGACATGTGAAGCATACTCCATACATGGACGGATAAGGCCCTTGTACAGAGTTAGCAGCTGGGGGGGTGAGAAAAACTGGCGGAGACGTCTCAGAACACCTAACTTCATAGAAGCCGTTTTAGCTAGAGATGAGATGTGAAGTTTCCAGTTCAGATTATAAGTAAAGGACAGACCGAGGATGTTCAGTGTAGAAGAGGGGGACAGTTGAGTGTCATTGAAGAAGAGGGGATAGTTGTCTGGAAGATTGTGTCGAGTTGATAGATGGAGGAATTGAGTTTTTGAGGCATTGAACAATACCAAGTTTGCTCTGCCCCAATCAGAAATTTTAGAAAGATCAGAAGTCAGGCGTTCTGTGGCTTCCCTGCGTGATATGTTTACCTCCTGAAGGGTTGGACGTCTATGAAAAGACGTGGAAAAGTGCAGGGTGGTATCATCAGCATAGGAGTGGATAGGACAAGAAGTTTGGTTTAGAAGATCATTAATGAATAATAAGAAGAGAGTGGGTGACAGGACAGAACCCTGAGGAACACCACAGTTAATAGATTTAGGAGAAGAACAGTGACCGTCTACCACAGCAGCAATAGAACGGTCAGAAAGGAAACTTGAGATGAAGTTACAGAGAGAAGGATAGAAACCGTAGGAGGGTAGTTTGGAAATCAAAGCTTTGTGCCAGACTCTATCAAAGGCTTTTGATATGTCCAAGGCAATAGCAAAATTTAGTCTTGGTACGATTTTCATTTTTTTTTTATTTATTTATCTTCTAATTTCTGCCTTTTTAAGTGTGTACAGAAAATAATAGTCTCTCTCTCTCTCTCTCTCTCTCTCTCTCTCTCTCTCTCTCTCTCTCTCTCTCTCTCTCTCTCTCTGGCAAGCTACTTACGTACACACAAGAGGGCTCATGTACGGAACTGTGTAAGTATGTGCGTGTGTGTGTATGTGTGTGTGTACTTCAACTCCGCCCGGATGACCTACATTGTGTGTGTGTGTGTGTGTGTGTGTGTGTGTGTGTGTGTGTGTGTGTGTGTGTGTGTGTGTGTGTGTGTGTGTGTGTGTGTGTGTGTGTGTGTGACCTTTCACCCCTTCCTTCATCGTCCTTGGAGCCGATGTGTACACCAAATTAAGTACGTACAGACAGACAGACAGACAGATACACACACCATTACCACCACCACCACTATTATCACCAAGAACAACAACAATTACTACTACTACTACTACTACTACTACTATCATAGCCACCATCACCAAGAACAAGAACAATTACTACTACTACTACTACTACTACTACTACTACTACTACTACTACTACTACTACTACTACTACCACCACCAGCACACCTACAATAAACACAACGAGACGAAAGCACATCAGTTGAAGCAATAAATGAATGAACCTGTCTCTCTCTCTCTCTCTCTCTCTCTCTCTCTCTCTCTCTCTCTCTCTCTCTCTCTCTCTCTCTCTCTCTCTCTCTCTCTCATTCATTATTCATTATCTTCATTCACTTTCTCATTAAATCATTCACCTAATCACCTTTTTTTCTTTTTTTATCACCTCGTTAAAGATTGGAACTGATAAGCGAAAAAAATAAAAACATAAATAAATAAAAAAAAATATATAAGAACTAGTTTTCGAATAAGTTTAGTTGAGGAAACAATCTCTCTCTCTCTCTCTCTCTCTCTCTCTCTCTCTCTCTCTCTCTCTCTCTCTCTCTCTCTCTCTCTCTCTCTCTGAGGCACACTTCCTCCCACCTGCTCTCCGCTCCCTCCCCCTCTCTCTCTCTCTCTCTCTCTC
>NC_087179.1:17739379-17749379 GCF_035594125.1 Scylla paramamosain | reverse complement strand
AGAGAGAGAGAGAGAGAGAGAGAGAGAGAGAGAGAGAGAGCATGACTTTCCTACTGAATAAATAAATGAGCAAGAAGTTTAATAACTCTCTCTCTCTCTCTCTCTCTCTCTCTCTCTCTCTCTCTCTCTCTCTCTCTCTCTCTCTCTCTCTCTCTCTCTCTCTCTCAATGTGAAAAATACGAAAAGGAAAAATCCATCACCTTTTTTTTTTTTCTTTTTTTTTTTTTGTTCCTTAACTTTTTATAGCTTCGTTCTTCTACGACATCCTGTACACACACACACACACACACAGACACACACACACACACACACACACACACACACACATGTACGTATTTAGTGCTACATGAAGCGTTTAGTGCATTCTGGGAAATTTCTTTACGTAAGTGTGTGTGTGTGTGTGTGTGTGTGTGTGTGTGTGTGTGTGTGTGTGTGTGTGTGTGTGTGTGTGTGTGTTGGTCCGGCAAGTGATCTCTACATGACAGACAGACAGACAGACAGACAGACAGGTAGGCAGATAGACATATAGATAGATAGATAGGGAGATAGACAGATAGGAGAGGGAAGAAGGGAAGGGAAGGAAAGGGAGGGAGGAGGAAAGGAGAGGAGGGAGAGAAGGAGGGACAAAGGAAGAAAAATTGGAGGGAAAAACGTAGAAGATGGAGGGACGGAGGGAAATACCGAGAGAGAGAGAGAGAGAGAGAGAGAGAGAGAGAGAGAGAGAGAGAGAGAGAGAGAGAGAGAGAGAGAGAGAGAGAGAGAGAGAGAGAGAATATTCATCAGACCATTCTCTCCTTTTCTCTTTACACGCATACAAACATACATACATACACACATACACACATACACACGTACATACATACATACACACATACACACTCACATACACACATACACACAAAGACATATTCTCCTGGTGTTGTCTGACTAACTCTTCAGACATGCAGGTATACACTCCTCCCTTCCTTCCTCCTCCTCCTCCTCCTCCTCCTCCTCTTCCTCTTCCTCCTCTTAATCATCATAATTTTTGTACTATTCTCATCTTTTATTCTTGTCTTTTTCATGTTTTTTCTCTCTCCTCCTACTTTTCCTCCTCCTCCTCCTTCTCCTCTTCTTCTTCTTCCTCCTCTTCCCGTTTCCTTGTAAGGTGAAAAAGGGAGAGAGGAAGGACGGATTTATTAGGGAAGGGGAGGAGGAGGAGGAGGAGGAGGAGGAGGAGGAGGAGGAGGAATAGGTGAATATTAACTAATACGACTAATACAAAGAAACCGAAGTAATAGTAGTAGTAGTAGTAGTAGTAGTAGTAGTAGTAGTAGTAATAGTAGTAGTAGTGAAAGCAAATCAATAATCTCAATAATATTACGATAACAAATACATTTTTTTTTGTAAGTGTCATGCAGAACAAAACAATTTACTTATTTACTTAACCCTTCTACTTATATACTGATTATCTACCATGGCTGACAGGATACAGCCAAAGTCACATCTATTATCCCTTGTGTGTGTGTGTGTGTGTGTGTGTGTGTGTGTGTGTGTGTGTGTGTGTGTGTGTGTGTGTGTGTGTGTGTGTGTGTGTGTGTGTGTGTTTTGATGATAATATGATAACGACACCAAATGTTTGTGTCCTTCATTGTGTGTGTGTGTGTGTGTGTGTGTGTGTGTGTGTGTGTGTTTTCCCTCCTGTTATTATTCTTTTTATTTATAAGTTCATATAGTTTTTCTAGTCTTTATTTGTGTATTATGTATGTTAAGTTGATTTGAGTCTGTTTGTCTATCTGTTTTCCTATAAGTGTGTTTGTCTATCTATCTATCTGCCTCCTTATATGGCTGTCTGTCCATCTATCTATCTATCTATCTATTTATTTCTCTGTTTAAGCATCAGTCTTTGTTTATCCTTCTATTTCTCAACCTGCCTCGCTTGTCATTAACTTTTATTACTATTTTCTTTATTTTGTCTTCGTCAGTTAGGTCAGCGCTTTGTCTTGTCTTGTCTGTGTGTCTGTGTGTCTGTCTGTGTGTGTCTTTTAATTAAATATTTCCAGTGAAGCATTACATCCTGGTGTGTGTGTGTGTGTATGTGTGTGTGTGTGTGTGTGTGTGTGTGTGTGTGTAAAGAAGGTATTTAAAAGAAACCAAGAAACCAAGAAGACCACGCCCTCTCCTGCCTCTCCTTCCCCCCACGGCCTTCCCTTCTCCCTCTCCCCTCTTCCTCCGCACCCCCCACCTTCCCAAAATCCACGCCTCCGCCCCCTGCCCCCCCCCCCATCTCTGTTTCCACGTGATCTCCGCCATTGGAGGTCACGATGGAAGTGTGTTGGCGTGTGTTTATGAGGGTATTGTGTGTGTGTGTGTGTGTGTTTTATCTATCTTTCTGGCTGTCTGTTTTCTCTATGTAGTACAGGAGAAGGATGAGGAGGAGGAGGAGGAGGAGGAGAAAAAGATGTAAAGGAAGAAGAGGAAGAGAATGAATTATGTATGTATGCATGTATGTGTGTGTGTGTGTGTGTGTGTGTGTGTGTGTGTGTAAGAGGTTTAGAATATAATGGAAACGAACAAAGAAAAAGGAAAGAAGAGCAAATCAAAGGAAAAAAAGATAGATATTCCTCTTTTTCGTAACAATTTCCTATTACATGAACACCTGACTAACTCCCTTTTTTAAATATCTATCCACATTTACTTACACTGACTCCACTTTCACCACCTTTACTGCATCTCTTCCACACGTATTGGCCCTCGCGACACTCGTATCCCATTTCTTTCAACATCAACGTTTATTTTTTTATTTCTACACATTTTCTTCACTTTTAATTCAGTTCCCCCCTTAATCCATCACAAACTTCACATTTACACAGGATTCACATCAAGAGTACTCAACATTTTCTCATTTTTCCACATTTTCTTCACTTTTAATTCAGTCCCCCCTTAATTCATCACAAACTTCACATTTACACAGGATTCACATCAACAGTACTCAACATTTTCTCATTTTTCCACATTTCCTTCACTTTTAATTCAGTCCCCCCTTAATTCATCACAAACTTCACATTTACACAGCCTCCACTTCAACATTTCTATTTTTTTTTTTTTTTTACATTTCCTTCGCTTTTAATCCAGTTCCCCCTTAATTAATCACGTTTCACAGCAATTCCAAGCCTTCAGTCAAATTAGTTCACATTTATTTACGTCCTACTTGCGTTTGTTTTCATTCCTCACTCTCGGGTTTCATATTTCCTCACATCTGTTCGCTTTGATTCGCTTTAACGAGACAATGGAAGCAAATTTTGGGCGTAAGGGCATTGACAGAGGGCGTGACTGAGTGTGAGTAACTGTTTAGACAAGGCCTCTCTCTCTCTCTCTCTCTCTCTCTCTCTCTCTCTCTCTCTCTCTCTCTCTCTCTCTCTCTCTCGAGTAAACAGGATGTGATTTGGCATATCTATTTATTTCCCTTTTTTCCCCCTTTTCCTGTTATTCTGAGGGATATTATTCTCTCTCTCTCTTTCTCTCTCTCTCTCTCTCTCTCTCTCTCTCTCTCTCTCTCTCTGGAAGCGGGAATTCTTGTGTTATTGTTATTTTCATTATTATCATTATCAGTTTTTTTTTTGCCTTTCCTTCCCCTCCTCCTCCTCTTCCTCCTTCTCTTCCTCCTCCTCCTCCTCCTCTTCTTCACCCTACTTCTCTTCCTCCTTTTTTTTTTTCTACAATCGTTATTTCTGTTTCCTCTGTTAACGCCCTGATTGCCGAGTGACTGACCCGTGTGTGTGTGTGTGTGTGTGTGTGTGTGTGTGTGTGTGTGTGTGTGTGTGTGTGTGTGTGTGTGTGTGTGTGTACATAATTGAGTTTTGTCTTCTCCAGATCGCTACTTGAAGGTCATATGAGAGAAAGAACAACAAAGGAGGAGGAGGAGGAGGAGGAGGAGGAGGAGGAGGAGGAGGAGGAGGAGGAGGAGGAGGAGGAGAAGTATTTAAAGTGCATTCCTATCTCTCTTTTCTCTTTGCTATGAACGGGGAAGAGGAGGAGGAGGAGGAGGAGGAGGAGGAGAGGAGGAGGAGGAGAAACACAAATGAAAAATATAGTATAGAGACGAAAAAGAAGAAGAAGAAGAAGAAGAAGAAGAAAAAAAAAAAAAAAAGAAGAAGAAGAGGAAGAAAAAAAGAAGAAAAGGAAGAAAAATACATAAAAACAGTCAATTTAGCAGCACAGGTAACACAACAGGTGCCACATAATTAAGCAGTACACGAGAACACATGTACGAGAAATTAATTACAGGTACAGGCATTAGCACCTGTCCTTTACCTGTCTGTGCACACCTGTCTGTTTGTTGACCTATGTAAGTTATATTGTATCCTTTTTTCTTCTTTTCTGTCTACCTGTCAAAATAAAATCCTCTATTATTTTATTTCACTTCTCTTTACCTGTCTATCTGTCTATCTATCCATCTGTTTTCTACCTCATCTGTTTGTCTGTCTATATATTTAATTTTCTCTATCTCTTTTTTATCTATTTATCTATCTACCTGTTTATTCACCTATCTATCTATTAATCTACGTATCTACTTCATGTGTTCACCTGTCTATACGTTTATTTTTACACCTGCTTTATCTATCTATCTATCCACCTATCAACTTGTCTATCCGTCTGTCAATCTACGTGTCTGTCACCTGTCAATCTGTCAACATGTTCATTTTCCTGTCTATCTCTCCACCTGGCCAATCTCGCCAACACCTACAAAGTGAATATTTTTCAGGTAAATTATCGTACAAACAAATATTGATGGTGATAATATGCAGGAATGAGGGCAGAGGAGAGAGAGAGAGAGAGAGAGAGAGAGAGAGAGAGAGAGAGAGAGAGAGAGAGAGAGAGAGAGAGAGAGAGAAATTCTAGCCGTAGTAGAAGGCGATGAAGAAGAACAGGAGGAGAAGGAGGAGGAGGAGGTGAAGGAATATCTAGTTTCTATTGTTTTTTCGTGACAGGAAAGGTTATAATTGCTAGAGTAGTAGTAGTAGTAGTAGTAGTAGTAGTAGTAGTAGTAGTAGTAGCAGTAGTTAAGTTAACCCTTCCTTTCTATTAACGAATACTCCACCTTTACCTGTCTACTGTCTCTCTACCTGTTGCCTCCCTCCTTATCAAGCCTTCACCTGTCCGCTCAACATCCACCTGTCTACCTGTTCACCTGTCCCTTGCCTTCCCTTAGCAACCCCTACCTGCCACCCACCTGTCCCATCTTGTTAGATCAGATTACCCTTCTTCACATGACACGGCAGGAGGAGGAGGAGGAGGAGGAGGAAGAGAGGGGCGTACTGTGATACTGAGACCTCCTGTTGTTTGTTATATTCGCTACACACACACACACACACACATTCAGACATCCAACGGGGTTTCAGTCCCATAAAAATACAAATAAGAAGAAACAGACCGCAAGGGGAGGATCCAACGGTGTTTTAGTCCCATATAGCCAAAAATTATACGAAATAAACCACAAAAGGAGAATACCACAGCGTTTTCAACCCCATAAAACCAAAATAAAATTAAATAAAGGACGCAACAGTATTTCAGCCCCAAATAGACACAAATAAGACACAGACCATAGAGGAAGGACACAAAACTATTTAATGGAGTGCTCACCTCTAGTTTGTGGCTGTACTCCTCCGCCAGGCGCTCGTTCTGCTGCACCAGGATCTCGTTCCTCTCCAGCAGCGCCTTCCCCAGCTCCGCCGCCAGGATCAGGTCGCGCTCCTTCTGCGCCAGCCGCGTGTACACGTCGGCCTCCTCCTCCTCGTTGGCCGCTGCGATCTCCTCAGCCCGGCACTCCATTTCGTACACGTAGTCCTCGAGCTCGTATTTTGAGGACGAGGTGGTGGCGGGAGAGGTGAGGGTTGTGGTGTCCATTGGTGAATCTCCGCCCTTAGTTGCTACAGTAAAGCCGCCGCCTTCGCCTCCACCACCGCCGGCACGCCTGCTGAAGCTGCTCACTGGCATTACGACGCCCGCCCGCGCCCCCCGCAGGCATTATACTCCTCCCACGCCCACCCCTGCACGCCCGCGGCTACCTGTCTGCGGGGCGCGTCTGGAGCGGTCACGTTCTGAGAAATTTTCAACTCAGGACTTTTCAACTGTTTTCTTCAAGGGGGTGAGTGACAGCCGGACAGCCCACGCCTCCACGCCGCTGTCAGCACCTCCACCAGCTGCACCACTTCCTGTTTCTGCGTCAGCGGCACAAAGGTACACAGGCATACACACGCACGCGCTGACGAGGCTGTGAGTTGGCTACTGTGTGTCTTCGTGTTTCATAATTCAAATGTGCTTTTTCTTTCTTTTTTCTTTTATATTTTTTTCAGTTTTCTCTCGTCTTTCTGATTCTTTTAAATTCTTTGTTTTATTTTTTCTCCGCTTTCGTGTTCAGCCTCTTGTGTCTCTCCTCCTGGACAGACAGACAGACAGACAGACAGACAAAGCTCTCTTCTTCTGCTCTTTATTTCTCCCTCCCTCTCTTTTCTTCTCCACGTCACCATATAAATACAGTGCGCCACACACACACACACACACACACACACACACACACGTTGCGTTATTCACACACGCAATCGCACGCACTTTTGACGAACGCAGTCAGTAACAAACCCGCAAAATGAAATGGATACGTGAATTTCAACACGTAGGATTAAAAAAAAACAAATATAAACGAACAAAAAACACGTAACACTTCACAAGAGGGAGGTTTAAATGCAGAATCAGTTTATTTATTTATCTATTTATTTTCCTTCTCTCTTCTTATCTTCTTTCTCGCTTCCAGTTAATGACGAGGTAAAATAAGTTAGCATCGAGGTGTACACTCCACTCAGTCACTCCACAGTCATCCTACATGCCACTCCATCCCGACCACCACCACCACTGCTTTCCTCACTCCAGGTAACCCTCTCCGCATCCCAACTTTTCACTCAAATCCTTCTCCATCAGGGTCACGGGCGCATTGAGGGGCTCCGAGGGTCCTAATGAGGTGCTGGCGTCGGTTGAAGGGTGTCTGAGGGTTTGTGAGGGCGCGGGAGTGGTGTGTGGTGTGTATCTCGTGGTGTGTGGTGCGCGGGGGCAGAGGCGTAGTAGTCACCTGGACGGAGGCGTAAGGATCACTAGTCTGCTGGTCTGGTTCCTGCTCTCCGCTCACTCTTCACGACCCTCACCTGTCTGAGTCGTCGAGTTGCCAAGTATCACAATAATAACAGTGTTTTCGTCTCTCCACGCCTTTAATTAAACTCTATTAGCATCTAAAGGTGCACTTAAATATCAAATGTAAGTAGATGTAGGTAAGTTTATGTAGTTTTCGTGTACTAGTGAGGCTAGGACGGTTTAATAAAGGTAGGATATATGACGCAGACTCCTCGGCAGGTGAAGGCTCGCGCGCTAGCTGTCCGTGCAGGTGTGCAAGGCCGCGTGTGACTCAGAGTGGCCAAGAACGAGGCTACCAGATTTCAACGGAGGGACAGCCAGGCGGGAAAACTGGATGGTGTTTATGGTGATGAATCCCTGCGTCTTTCACCACCATGCTCCCCCTGGCAAACCCGTGGACCTTATCTCACCCCTTTTCGTCAATTGCGCATCATCACCATCCTTTGCAATATTCCGTTCAGTCCCCTCCTAGTCCCTCCACCTTCTCTCAGCTCTATTAAGTTCGTCATTTGACCAATACTACGTTTTCACAAGCCGCAGCATCTTCTCTCAGTCCTTTTCATCATGATCAGTCGCTTACGGTCACTTTCAGCCCCGTCCAGTCCCCTGTGTACTCTGTCACCCTTCCTTCACTCGTTATCAGCCCCCTACTATTTCCATATCTAATCCTTCTCACCCGTACCTTCTTTCTACCCTGTACCTCTAACCCTATAATGCCATACAGTCCCCTAAAGCCCCTATAAACGCTCTAATAAAGTTATATAACAGGCATAATCTTTCCCTTCCTGGTTCGTGTATGCGCTTCAAGACCTTCTGTTGTCTTCCTGCATAGCCTAGTTTATGTTGTTTTTTTCTTTCAATGGGAAACTATTATTATTATTATTATTATTATTATTATTATTATTATTATTATTATTATTATTATTATTATTATTATTACTCTGGGCTCCGTTTTCTTTCAGGACTGACTAAAGGAAACGAAAACTTCTTCCTCGTCCTTCTCTCCCTCTCCTCCTGTTCTACCGCCACCCTCCCCCCCCCAGGTACATAGACACCACGAGATAAGTTTACCTGATAATTCCTCCCCCCCTCCCCCCCACCATGATAACCTCACCTGTGGGAGTCACCAGTACAGAGACACGTGTACCAAATGACACGCAAAGTATAAAAAGGAAGTAAATGAGAGGAATAACAGTGACAAAATTAATAGATAGAAATAAAGAAAGGAAAGGAAAAGCAAAGAAATTAATAAAAGGGATGATTGTAATAGTAGCAGTAGTAGTAGTAGTAGTAGTGGTGGTGGTAGTAGTAGTAATGACAAGAGCAATGAAAAGGAGAATGAGAATGAAAGAAATGATAAATAATAACAACAATAACAATATGAAAAAAAAAAAAAAAAGATGCTGCTGCTGCTGCTGATGATGATGATGAGAAGAAGAAGAAGAAGAAGAAGACAGAAAGAGGACGCGAAGAAAAAAAAAAAAAGCTGCTTTACTCTTTCAAATTAAAAAAACAGAAGGAAGAGGAGGAAGAGGGGAGGAGGAGGGGGAGGAGGAAGAAGAGGAGGAAGATGAGGAGAAAGAGACTGTTTTTCCAGTCTTATCTCAAACACTTCAAACACTAATAAGTATCTGTATCTGACCGCTACCCCCCCCCAAAAAACCCCCAACACCCCCCCTCCTCCTCTCTCTCTCTCTCTTTCTCACTCACTCACCCTCTCCAGTACTTCTCTCTCCGCTATCACGCGCAGACACTCATCCACGTACGTAAATTCCACATACGTATACACAAACACGTACGTATACACACATACACACACACACATACACACAAATATACATAAGGTTCTCAAATTATAGTGTTTTTTTTGTGAATGTTGATATAAAGTGCCAAGTTTAGAGAGGAAATCTGTGAACTTGCTCGTCTAATAATAAGAAGATGAAAAGGAAGGAAGGAAGGAAGGAAGAAAGGAAGGAAGGAAAGAAAGAAGGAAGGAAGGAAGGAAGAAGAGGTGAAAATGTATTGTGGTGACTAGTTTTTTTTTTATTTATTTATTTAATTCTTTCTTGTTTTGTAGATCAGTGAGGGAGTGAATGAGAGCTGGAGATAAAGCAGAAGGAAAAGAAGAAGAAGAGAAATAACAGAGGATATTTCAAGAAAGAAGAATGAACAAAAATAAATAAATAAATAAATAAATAAAAGTTACAGGAAAAAAAAAGAGAAAGAGAGAAGAGAAACAAAAAAAAAAACATAAAGAAAAAGAAAAGGAAGAAAAAAAATAGAAAATAAGCAGTAAAAGAACGAACGAACGAAAAAAAATAATAAAAACAACAAAATCAAAAGCGAACAAGTAAAAGAAAGAAGGAAGAAATCAAAACACACAAGAAAATCTACACAAAGGAACACAAAGGAACACTCACCACCACCACCACCACCACCACCACCACCACCACCACCACCACCACCACACCTGCAGGATGGGGAGAGGCAAGGGACAGGTGTCTTGGGGGGAGCAGACGGAGCTCCTTCAGTATCTTCTCTACATCTTCAACACTGTGTTCTTCGTGAGTATACTGACGGAGAGAGAGAGAGAGAGAGAGAGAGAGAGAGAGAGAGAGAGAGAGAGAGAGAGAGAGAGAGAGAGAGAGAGAGAGAGTGGAGGAGTGATAGAATGAAGGTGAAGAGAAGAAGAGGGGAGGAATGAATGCAGAGAATGTAATGAAAGAGAGGAGAATGATGAGAAGGGAAGGGGGAAGAGAAAGAAAGACGTATGATGAAAGGGAGAAGAGGAAAAGGGGAAGAATAAATGAGAGGGAAATTATTACAGAGGTGAGAGGGG
>NC_087179.1:17669379-17734379 GCF_035594125.1 Scylla paramamosain | reverse complement strand
AATTGAAATAGTTGTAGTTGCTGCTGTTGTTGTTGTTGTTGTTTTAGTTGTAGTTGTAGTGGTTGTTAACGTTTGGACACGGTGATAAGTAATTACAGTACACGAAATACAAGAAAAGCAATAATTTTACCTTCTTTCCTTACCCGTCCACCTCTACACACACACACACACACACACACACATACACACACCTTTCCCTCTCCCACTCTTCAAATCTTCCCTCCTATTTTCTTTCTACTTCTTCCAGCACTCCCGTCTCCTCAAACACACACACACACACACACACACACACACACAGCAAAAGTACAGACAATCTCTCCTTGCCCTCCTTCCACACACACACACACACACACACACCCTCACTCAACTCACGCCCTCCGCCGCCTCAACCTCAAGACAAGGCGTAATATATCAGCCACGTGTACAGAACAATTGCAAGAAGTCCTCAGCACCGTGACCCGTAAACAATTCGATAAGAGAAGAGAAAGGAAACAAAAAATAAGTAAAAAGACGACTCAGCGTGTTTTACGAAATGAAGTGACGTAATGCTAGGCTAAATGGTATTCTGAAAAGTACGATAATTAGTTTTTGAAGTGAAGAGGATGGAGAAGAGTTGAAAAAATAAATAAATAAACAAACGAGTCAGCGCGTTTTCCGAAATGAAGTGACGTAATGCTGTGCTAAATGGTATTCTGAAAAGTACGATAATTAGTTTTTGAAGTGAAGAGGGTGGAGAAGAGATGAAAAAAAAATGAGGTTAAACTGAAGGAAGATACGCAAAAGACTGATTCCATTCTCAAACGTTAAGGAGTTTGTTTATTAAAGTGAAAGAAGAGAGGCAGTGTTGGAATAAATTAAAGTTTTGGGAGACACGGTAGAAATAAGACGCTATTTGTTTCTCATTTGTTGTTCCTTTGTGTTCCTTCTCCTCCCTTCCCATCTCACGCTATCCGGTTTGTTCTTCCTTTCTCTTCCTTTCTATTTCTTCTTCGCACCACATATTATCCACATTTCTTGTTTTTTTTTTCTTTCTCTTCCTTTGCGCTTCTCCTCCTCCTCCTTCTCTTCCCTTCCCATCTACTACAGAATCTCTCTTACATGTTCTCTCTTTTTTTTTCCTCTCTCTTTCTCTCTCTCCTCATTTACCTAATCCGTTCTTCCTTCTATTTCCTTTTAGTTTTCTCTTTCTCTCATCATTTAGTTAAGCCGCTCTTCCTACTTTTCTTTTTTTTCTCTCTCCTTCTCTCTCTCTCTCTCCTACTCAATCTCTCCTTCGTGTTTATATCTTTTCCTCATCACCCTTCTCTCTTTCTACGCAGCCAAGGGAGGAGAGGAAAGGCAAGAAGTAGGGAAGACGTGCCGTGATGTGATGTGCCACGTAAGGCTTGCAATAATGTGACAATTGTAAGGGAACATTAGGGGGCGGAAGGAAATTCTGGAAGGAAGGGAAATTATATGGATGGAAAAAAAAGGATGAGAAGGAAAGAAAGGAAGAAAGAAAGACCATTAAAGAGATTACGGACTCTTAAAATTGGGATCTCTCTCTCTCTCTCTCTCTCTCTCTCTCTCTGCGTGGATTTCTTGAAGAGCAAAGGGGGAGAAAAGAAAAGTGTGTGTGTGTGTGTGTGTGTGTGTGTGTGTGTGTGTGTGTGTGTGTGTGTGTGTGTGTGTGTGTGTGTGTGTGTGTTTAGCTTATTCCTTCCCATCTCCCACTTTCTTTTCTCCCATACCCTCACTTTCCTCTCTCTCTCTCTCTCTCTCTCTCTCTCTCTCTCTCTCTCTCTCTCTCTCTCTCTCTCTCTCTCTCTCTCTCATACATAATCACTGTGGTCTGACTAATATCGCGTGATGCAAGAACAGAAGAGACGAAGAGGCAGCAGAAGAAAGGAGGAGACGGAAGAAAGGAAAGGGAAAAAGTGCAGAAGAGGAAGAGAGAGAGAGAGAGAGAAAGAGAAAGAGAGAGAGAGAGAAAGAAAGAGAGAGACAGACCTTTGACCTGCTGGAAACTGGAACCCTCAACTGCAGCCCACTTCCCGGAAATTAATGAAGACGGATGATGAAAAACAAAGCGAAGGGAAAGTGGGAAAAAAAGAAAAGAAAAACAAATGAATAACGTTGTTGTGGTGTTGTTTATCTTCTTTCTATCTATCTTTCTTTCTCCCCCTTCGTAAATAATAGGCTGATACATAAAGTTTTCATCCATATAAGGTAATACACTGAAATTCCGGTTATATTCGTACAGTTTTTCATCCGTATACCTTAAATACTTAAATTACAACTATTATATTCATACACTTCTCATTCATACACACTAATGCACTGTTATCGTATTCACTCACTGTTCACCCACACCTCCTTGTACACTAAGGTTACTGCGGTGAATAACTAACGTATACAAAAGGGTCTATTGGAGTGAATGGTTAGTGGAGTGAAGGGGGATGGATGCTAAAATATGCAGATGTTTCCCCATTTGCAACAGAAAACGGAGGGGATGAGTACGCGAGTGAATATCAGAAAACGAGAACAATGAACTGAAATAGCTACACAAAAAGAAGAAAATAAGTGAGTAAACGACGGAAGCACCAGAAAAAAAAGATGAAATAGAAAAAATAAATAGCAAAATAAGTTAGAAAGTAGTGCAACAATCCTTCATCTCGTATTACTGGTGAACTCTGGAACGTGCTGCCTCTTTTATATATACTTCGATAGCATAGACCAGCAATACATAAGAAAATGAACGAAAGAAAACGTGCAGTAGACATTTTTTTTTCCATTCAGTTTACTTATATATATATAAAAAAAAACTGGCAATCCACGCTACTGTCTGTCTTTTTGCCTGTCTGTCTGTCTGTCTGTCTGTCTGTCTATAACTAAGATGACAACGCCCAGCAAAGGGAAAAGATGAAGACAGTGAAGAGTGAGAGTGCTTACAACAAATTGATTCTTGTACAAAAAAAATTGTGATGAGTGAGTCTTAAATTATGCAGTGTGTGTGTGTGTGTGTGTGTGTGTGTGTGTGTGTGTGTGTGTGTGTGTGTGTGTGTGTGTACAGTCGACTCACTTTCCTGTCACTGTACCTAAATACATACACACGCATTCCTCCCTCCCTCCCCTCCCTTCCTGTACACACACTCTCTCTCTCCCTCCTTCACTTCCCTCCCTTCCTGTACACACTCCATCCGTGCCTCCCAGCCCTCCCTTCCTGCATGTACACACACCCCTCTCTGCCTCTCTCCCTCCCTCAGTGTTGGACGTAAGTGGTTAGAAAGCCTAGTTAGTGATGTTTGTGATTGCCTTTCTGATTACTGTCCGATGCTCTTCTGATTACAAGATTGGTGTGTGTGTGTGTGTGTGTGTGTCCTATGGGGTTTCACCGTTCACACACACCGTTCAGACTAACTTGGCGGATAAACCCAGCCCACGTCCTCGCTTCTAACACGTTATTGGGTACTTGGGTGAATAAGCCCCGCCCCTTTCCTCAGTCGCCGCACGTGATTGGCAGACGGCTCAGGGAGGAGTGATTTGATTGGCTCTCACTGGTTGGTTGGAAGAATAGGCTGGAATTCGTCAAATTTATCTGAAGGAAGTGACTAGACTGCCTTACCTGGACGTGAAACTAATTAAGGAGCGTCTAGGTATGAATGTTGATCTATTTATTGCATTTCTCGTCATTTTTGTTTTGTTTTTTTATCTGTCCTTCGTTTGTTTATCTCTGTTACGTCGTCTTTCATTCAGCTTTTTCTATCATTCACATTTCATCATTTTCTTTAATTCCTCTTTGCATAGTTCCCCCTGTTTTGACGGAATCTCACTTCTTTTTTTTTTCTTTTTTCCTTTTACATTTATTCTCGTTCCTTATTCATCATTCAGCATTCATCCTCGTTCCTTATTCCATAGTTTTTATCACCCTTTCATAATTTCATCTATCTTTTATCATATTCATTCTTATCATTCTTCATTCCTTATCGTTCCAAAATTTAATCCCCCAGTTTTTTTTTTATATTCGATCTTACGTAACTTAATTAATCTTGCAGGGACACACAGTAGTAATTTTGTTGATGTCGATGAAAAAGAACAGTATGTAAGTATTTAAATATGATGTCAGCAGTAAGTAGTCTGTAGTAACTTAATAGTAATTGTAGTAACTTAAATATAATCGTTGTTTGATTAGTAAAGTAGTGGAGTAGAGTAAATGATTGTAGTAGAGGTTTAAGTAATAAGTGGATTTTAATTTTTGTATCTAGATTAACAGTACTGGTTGTAGTTGATGTTAATTGATTGTTAAGTAGAGTAATTGAGTAGTTATATGTGTAATGATTGCAATGATTGGTAGTAATTACTTTAATCAGTAGCTTAGTGGCTTAAGTAATTATTATTATTATTATTTTATGTATTAGTAGTAATAGTAAACAAATTGTGGTAGTAATAATAGTTGTCGTAGTAGTGATGGTGGTGGTGGTAGTAGTTACACAAGTAGAAGTAGCAACAATGACAATAATGATAATAGTGACAAATATGATGATGACAATGAGAATGATGATTGTAGTCATAATAATAATAATAATAATAATAATAATAATAACAATATGTAATAAAATAACTAAATCAAACAATAAGTACAATGAAAACACTACAACCACATCACAAAACACAAACTAATCTTTTTTTTTTCCTCCCTCCCTCCCGTCCCTTCATCCCTCCAATATTTCCTCCAACACCTCCATCCTTCCTCCAACTCTCCAATCTTTCCTCCATCACCTCCATCCATGTTGTCCTTCCATCTAACCATCTATCCTTCCTTTAACCATTTCTAACCATCCACTTTTCCATCTAACTCTTCATCCTTTACCTCCAATCAACACGCATCAATCTTCTGCCCTTCCTTCACCTCCTTTTTGTCACTTATCCTTCCTCTAACTTCCTGCCCTTCCATCTAACCTTTCATCCTTTCTTTATCCTTCCTCTAACCATCCATTCGTCACCAAACTCTCCATTCTTTAACCTCAAATCAACACTTAACGATCTTCTGCTCTTCCTCCTCCTCTATCTCCTCCTACAAACCCGACAGTACATGATTTTTACGGTCATCACCTTCATCATGCTGCTGGGCGGGGCTGCCTACACGCTGGACAATGGTATGGAGGATTCAAAAGCCTATCCTTTCATTCAAGAGCAAATGCGGCAACTGATTCACCGCTACCAGTGGGACGTGGCTGCCAGACGCTCAGTTGATATCATTCAGGAATACGTAAGTGAATGGGTTGGTTAGGTTGAGTGAATGAATGAGTGGGTGAGTTGGGGAGTTGAGAGGTGCGTGTGGTGAGTGATGGTTTGGTTGGTTGTCTGAGTGAATGGTTGGCTGGTTGTTCGTTTGATTGTTTGGTGGTTCGCTGTTTGGTTGGGTCGGTTTAGTGAGTGAGTGAGTGATTGACTGAGTGACCGAATGAATGGGTGAATTGATTGACTAAATAATTGAGCGAGTGAAAGCGTCACAACAAAGGGTAAGTGCAGAGAGAGAGAGAGATTACATTTCAGTGACCCACATCTCTCATTTCCTTACCATACCATCACCACCACCACCACCATCACCATCACACTAATCTTCATCACCATCATCACCTTTACTATTCTACCTTTCCTTCGACAAGTATTTGTTTGCACCTCAATCTGCACTCACGCACGCATTGTACCTTCATTAGAATCTTAGCACGTTTGTCTGTCTCTCACCTGGCCCTCCTTGACACAGGTGGGCTGCTGCGGAGGCTACTCGCACAATGACTACACGGATATACACCTGCCCGTGCCCAACACCTGCCGTGACCAGGTGAGTCAACACAATCAACACCTCATCCATCTTTCCCAGTGCTTCTCCCGTCGACTTTCTCTCGCATCTCTCTTTCTTTCTCTTTCTCTCTCTGTTCGTTTCCACTTACTAATCTAGCTTCTGTTTTTTTTTTTTCTTTTCTTTCCTGCGCTTACTCCTCCTCTTCCTCCTCTCTTTCGTCTTGATCTCATTTTTTTTATTTTTCATCTACTTTTCATGTATCTAGTACGTATTTTCTTTTCTCTTTATTATTCAATTTTGTTGCTTTCGTTTTCTTTGTCTTTTTTTTGTCTTATCCTTCCTCCTTCTTATATTTTTTTTCTTCATTATATTTCTTATTGTTCATCTTTGCTTATTTTTTTCTTGTATTTTTCTCATTATTCTCTTGTTAATGTTGATATTTTCATGTTTAATTTAATCTTTTCTCTTCCTCTTCTCTTCATTTTTGTCCTCCTTGTCATCTTTGTTTCGCTTCCTCCACTCTGCTTTCACTCGCATCTCTCTTTTTTCTTTTTTTTTTCTTCCCACTACTCCAGATAGTTATTTTCATCTTACTCCTTCTTTTTCTTCTTCACTGTTTCAAGACTTTCCTTCCTTTCCTTGTGTATTATAAGCCTATAACATTTAGCATTATTATTATTATTATTATTATTTTCATTGTTGTTGCTGTTGCTGTTGTTGTTGTTACTTATTCTTAAGTATTCTCTTTTTTCAGTGTTTTCTTATCTTATAATATTCTTTTTTTTTTTTATTAATTTATTTCTTCTTCAGTCATCATCTTTTTTTCTTGCATCTTTCTTTTGGATTGTCTAATTTCGTTCTCTGTCATCACATTTTCATGCTAATGTGATAAACGTAGACACAAGAGACATCTAGCGTCATTCAACTCTCCAAGCGCTGTACTGCAGCTGACACTTCTGCTTTCCTTGGCCCGGCAGGAACTGTGCACCGGACTTGAGAAAAAGATGGAGGAATGCATTAGTGCAGCGCTATGTGGAGACAGGCATGGTGGGCGGGGCTTTTAGCTTAAAAATTTGTGGAAAATAAAGCCAGGTGGGGCAGGGCGGGGCACGGGGCAGGGAAAACACTGAGAATCAATGAAAAAAGGCCTTACCTCTCCCACTTCGCCGTGAGTTACCAAAATCAATATATCACGATGTGTAAAATTCATAATCGTGACTAATCGTGAACAAAACACTTGACAATCGCTGCGGTCGTCATGCAATGTGTGCCAGGAATCTGCGTGCAGGGCCGCGGTGACCTGCGCTGCAAAGAAACGTCGCGGAGCCTCAAGACTGTCAACTTCCGGCGATTTGTCGACAAAAGGGCGAGGCGGCGACGTCGCTGATAACCCGGTGAATAACAGGCGTGTTTTCTCTATGTCACTGACGAAAAAGAAAACACAGATAAACAAATAAATAGTTAGATAAAATGAATGTATAAACTGATTGAGTAATTATATAATGAGCGAATGAAAATAATAATAAATAAATAAATAAGAAAGAAAAAAAAAATACTGTTGAGGCGTCCAATGATATCGCACCGGATTGCAGCGAATTGTTGGCGAGAAATATACGAGCATCGCGTGGCGTAACCTGCGTAAAATATCCGGTACGTGCTGGCTGCTGTGACACTTAAAACATTTTATCACAGATGATTCACCGTTATTGCGTCATGTCGCCCAACTCTGCCGTGTCTGCCTCACCCACATAGTTGTCGATATTTCGCTAATGCGCGGTCAATGAGCCTTCGTGGTTATATCGGCGTTTTTTATCCTTTTATCCATCCTTTATCAGTCAGTCAACCAATCAATTAATTCCTTCTCCACCTACTCATCCATCAATCTATTCATTAGTCAACCAGTCAACCAGTTTCTATCTTATCAATCAGTCTGTTTCTCCTTCATTAATCTATCTATCTATCTATCTATCAGTCAATCTATACATCAATCTATCAATCAATCTATCTATCTATCAGTTCCCTTTTCATCCAGTCAACCATTCATCTATTCATCAATCAGTCAGTTTCTCTTTCAACCCATCAACTATTTTGTCAGTCATCCCCCTCCCCTTCTCCACAGGTGACCGGTAACCAGTACAGTGATTCTTGCGCTGAGATTTTCGGCCAATACCTGGAAGTGCGCACTGGATGGCTGGCTGGCCTCTCCCTGTCCCTCTGTTTCTTCCAGGTAGGTCATCCCCCCTTACTGTTCATATGTTAAATTATGCATTAGATTAAGTTCCTTGTGATTCAAAGGTTCTTACTTTTTCTTTTTCTTTTTCATTTCCTTATACGTACGTTCCCTCGATCTTGTTAATCTATCACTAGAACTGTAAATATACCCTAAAAACCTGTGTAATTTCAACTAGAGTCTTTTAAAAGTATTGAAGGTAGGGGCCGAAGACTTTCAGAATAATGTCCTATGTGTGTTTGCAGTGTTTCGCCATGATGATCTCCGTGTGCATGTATATGGCCCTGAAGGAGAGAGACGAGGATAGGCGCATGTAGTTTGGTTCACTCAAGCCTACGCCCTTACCTCGCCACCTGCCTCCACCAGTCCCCACTACAGATTCCTTCACCCAGCACTCCTACACGTCTGCTGCAGTGAATGATACGCCACGCCCTCTTGTTTCAGTACGACTAAAAAATGTAGTGGAATGTTTATAGAATGATATAGAATTTAGTACAAAAATGTTTTATGTATCTAAATTGTTAAATTTAGTTGATATATATATATATATATATATATATATATATATATATATATATATATATATATATATATATATATATATATATATATATATATATATATATTTTTTTTTTTTTTTTTTTTTTCTTTTTTTATGTGGGAAGTCCGTAGGTTACTTTATAAATGAATAGATAAGAAAATCAAATCGAATAAAGTAACTAGATAGGCAAATAGTAGATGAATAATTAGTGTATATGTCTGTTCAAAAATTCACATTAAATATAAAACTTGGTTAGCGCAACACTTCTTCAGGATTAAGTAAACACGCTAATGAATTCACTTTCCCTGTCCTGTGCATTCTTCGGTCAGTATTCTCAAACGTGACATCTCAATTTCTATAGGAGGCATTTAACCAGAGAGAACGTGTACTACTACTACTACTACCACTAATGATGACCGATTTTGATCACTAACCATCCTTATCAGTATGAGTTTGGAATTCATTCTTCTGCCATACCCATACCATAAGACACAAGTAGTAGCATGCATACGTACGTGTCTTTGTGTTAATGGTATGTCTGATGATTGTACGTCTAGTACACTTATAGCTTGTGACTGATTGATAAAAGTAAGGTCGTGTATGTGTAAAGTGTTGAATGAACTTGTTACTTGATTGCTAGAATATTTTTAGTTGAATATGATAAATGACTTGTGTTGCACTGATTTTGAACTCTCCATTTCAAATGTTTGGAAACGCTGTATGGAGCAATTGGTGATCATAAGATTGTGTCTATATAACAATCAACAACCTTCTGATAATGTGAGGGAGGTGGGATGCCTGTTGTTGTTGTGTCCTTTATTCTTTCAGTCACGCTCCTCCAGTGCAAACATTTGAAACATTACAAACATTTCAGGCTACCAAGAGAGCACTGTCTATGTCACACGTAGTTATGTTGTGAGGAAGGTGGGATGCTTCTACTTATGTCTTAATAAGAATCTTTCTCTACTATTTACCCATCCAGTGTTTATGAATGAAAGACTTACATTGCTGTGCTTAGTTCTGGATGCTAAGAGTCCTGCTAAAATGTTTGTATTGCATAGAAGGAAGAGGGAATAAAAGATTAATCTGGTCTTTTCTCAGCTACTCAATTATTTACAAGACAGTGGTGACAGAGAGAAGACAAAATAGATAATCAATTTTGTCTTTTCCTGGCTAGTCGGTTAATAAGACAGTGGCGAAAGTGTTTAAGTGTTGCAGGTGATTATGGAATTGTGTAGCAGTGAAATGATTAGATCAATACCTGTGAATTAGGAGTACTTCTGCAGAAGCTCTTGATGCTACCACAGGACCCTTCTTCCTCTCTCTCTCTCTCTCTCTCTCTCTCTCTCTCTCTGCATGAAGGGATTCCTCACTCTGGTGTCTGAATAATTTTGTGATGAGTGGAATTCCAGCTGAAGCAATAAAGGTTAGATTTGTTAGTTTTGTGCTGTCTCTGTGAATGGTAAAACCTATTTCATTTGCTCTTTTTGAAGTTCTCAGACTGGTATTGCATAAAAAGCATTCCACTACAGTTTATATTTAGTCAGTGTAAGTGTGATGTGCGAGTCAGTAATTATGGGCAACACTACAAGTTTATTATGTATTTCTTTAAGAGTGCGGGAACATGAACACTTTTTATATGTTTATATTTTGAAAGTTCCCAAAACAAATTAATAAATCAATAAGTTTTGCACTGTGTATTACTAAAAAATTTATCCTCATGAAATGCTTCCCTTTGTAGCATCAGAAAAGCACTGAGAAGCTTATATGAAGGCGAGATGAACCTTCAGCTGTAATGCCCTGGCCAGGGACTGAACCCCCAATGCTGACACTAAGGTACAGAGTACAATACCTCAAACATTATAGCCAAACTGTCAGGTCTCAAGATTATTTTTGGGGCTTTTATACCTCCAATCACCACTCTCTCCAACTGATGATGAACACTAGGTGATGACAATGGTGATGATGATGATAATGATGATAATGATACCAAAGGAACAAAAGTAACAAACACAACCAATTTAAGGAATGAAAACCACAAAGTAAAAAAAGCTGTATAAATTTAACGAAACATTTAAAAATTGGATTTAATTATACAGAATATTTTTCTCAGTAACAATTTAATATCAATTTGGTCAGAAGATTTTTCTAATTTAGACGTCTACAGTTAAGTGGACAATGTACTGAATTACCACAGAGGTTAAGGAGACCACCTTTTAGTTGTGATGGGATTATACACTGGCTATTAACACTGACAGAGGGGAGTGAGTGCTGGGGGTAGGCGGGAGCTGCCTGGCTGGTGGTGGTGGTGGTGGTGGATGGGTGGGGCTGAGGGCGGAGGTGCATCTACTACTATAAAAATACAAAAAACACATCCATCCACACGCTCACTTTCTCTGCGTCAAGCGAGTACAAACAGCAAGTTCAATGTACCTAGAAACTCAAACACGTCTTGGTTCATAACACTTGGTCTGCCACTGGTCCGCAAGTACTGCTATATTTGTGAAGCTTGTGTGGCGATGATGGAAGGCTGGATGGGGGCAACACACAACTGCCTCTGGGTACTGCCACACCAGGATCAAACTGACTGACTGACTGACTGGCTGGGCTACTGTTTACTGACTACACATTCAGGCCATTTAGAACCTACCAAGTCAATCTGTTCTTTCAGTATAGTTATATATACAATCATAGTAAGAAGTCAAATAACATGCTGCACTCACTTCCACTGTGTTTTGCTTCATTCCTCAATCTGAAGTCTTCTGATCTTTTGATACTACCCTTAAGAAGCCAGACAATTAACAGACTCTTAGTGGGTCAGAGGACTTAATGTTGAAGGAAAACAAAGCACAGTGGGAATGAGTACAGAAGATTATGTGGCTTTTGACCATCACTGTTCAAGCTCCTCAGAAATGTTATGCCAGCTGGTGGACCTGGAGGAGGAGACTGTCACTTGGGAGAGAGTGAGAGGGATGTAAGGTAAGAAAAGTGAAGAGAGGGAAAGGACAGTAAGGTAATGGGGTGCAGATAACTGGAAATGACTGACTAGATAGAAAAGGCCTTAAAGTTTGTTAAGAAAGTCTTGTTAAGTAGTGAATTATGAAGAGAGAGTGACAGTGATCTGAAGTTGCCAAAATACAATAACCAACTATTTTTCGTGACAAGTTCCTTTTATTGCAAGAAATGATGAGAGAGTGTAGATTAACTTGACTATCCTGATGAATACAGGTAGAAATTGATTCTCCAGGTGAGTCTTTTAACCAGACACAGACCTTACGATGGCCAGACTATGCTCTCCAGTCCGTCAGTCCAGCCCAGCACCACTCAGTTCATCCCCTGGTGAGGCTGGCGAGGCAGGAGGGTGTTCTGGGAAGCCATGGAGTACTATTTATCTAGTTGTGTTTTTACAGGACTGAATCAAGCTCGTCATGTCCACGCTGACCAAAGTAAGGTTCTCTATTACTCCCCAAGGTACAGCCATCCAAGGATCACAAAAAACAAGCGTGTGAAACAAAACGCCTCCATAACACCCACCACTGCAGAATAAATGCCGAACTCTGATAAGCATTTATCACGACCTGCTTATGTGTTGGACAGTACATGCTAGCTGAATAGTAACCAGAGATTGAAATACACGTGTTATGAGGTCTGGGAGGGAGGGAGGGGAGCCAGGAGTGCTGAGGGATGGTGCTGGAGGGAGGCTGTGTTCTGCCTGTCTTTGAAAGCAAGACTATGGGCTAGGGAACACACTGAGAGAGAGAGAGAGAGAGAGAGAGAGAGAGAGAGAGAGGGAGAGGGAGAGGGAGAGGGAGAGGGGGGGACTGCCACTAAATCTAAGGACACACGTGACTGAGGTATAAGAGTGTACTAAAGTAAACAAATAACATTCAAAACTTTTACATAACAATAAATAAATAGGCAAGATAAATCAACAGCAATCACAGCTTGTACATACCTAACACCAGGAAAGCAAACATATACAGAAATAATGGTAAATTTACACACGTACATACGAGATTCGGAAGTCTTACACAAACAAACAAAAGATGACTAGCACAATAACCATTATACTATGCACCTTTGAGAGCCCTGCAGATTGTACACACACAGGTATATTCTTAAACGCTCAGCTCTCTCACCAGGACTACTTTCAAAGGTCACAGGGATGATCAGTCAATTCTCATGGGTAAGTTTCGTATTGATGACACTCGATCCTCGCTAAATTATCACAAAAATCATAAAAAAACAACCTTGCAAACCCCAATAACTCCACTACAGCCTGTTGAAAGCAGTCAAGATGGGACACTGAAGAGTTTAGGAATATAAGCAATGACCTGCCCTGGAAAGAAGACCACGGGAAGTAATCTTTGTCGCCCTTGAACTGAGAAAGTGACGTGAGCCTGACACTGGCGTAAAAATATTAGAGATGGAAAAACAAGACACACACTTAGTAAATACCCCTCAATGTGTTTCCTGTGGTACGTATAGTGTTCAGCAGTGCTCTTCAGTCTGCAGCAAGACTGTCTCAGCTTTGCCTTCACTGGGATCAAGTACTGGAGGGACAAGGTTGCATCATTGTCCTCAGATGGGTGAAGCTGAGATATCTTGTTCTCATCTTGTTTTGTTCACATATCACAAGTACGTCCTTTGGCCACTTATAAAAACAATAAAAATTGAACACTTACATAACAAAATTTACAAGTGGGGTAACACACAACCACTTTGGAAACCCACCTTGCAGTAAAACAATTAACAAATATGGCAAACATTTAACAGACACCAGTATGTAAAAAAAAGTGAGCAAGAAGTCATGGCTAGAAAAAACGGTTAGTAACGTTAAAATCACACAGTTGCATTCAAAACTTGCGTGTAAAAGTGCTACCTAACTCAGCCACATCCTCTTGGTGTGGCTTCTTAAGCATCACACTTCTAACACCTCCAACAAGTGATCCTCTCAAGATGAAAGAAGAAGACAAGGATGCTGCAGCTTTCAGACTCAATAAATACTCATCTGGAATGTCATGACTTTGTGAATGAAGAGTAAATATATTATAACACTTCTGTCCACCTTCAGTTCAGCTTTGTCAACAGAGAACAGGTAGAGAAGGTCAAGGAAGGAAGGGCTAGTTAGGAATGAAGCCTTGTATAAAAAGCATGATATCTTGTCTTTACAAAAATAGGGGAGAGAAAAGTTAGCCATGTTAAGAATGTTCTCAAGAGTGTACTGAAGGAATACATGGAAGCTGCAAGCACCACAAAGCTTTCCTCTGCCTAAACTCAGCAGCAATGATTTATCTTCACTATTATTACCGAGTTGCAGCACTGCAACAACAACATTATGCGGCGCTGGCTAGGGTTATGAGAGAACGCTATCTCCTCCATTGAAAAGCTGCCACGACTGAACTCTGAACCTTAAGGCTGCAATCTGGGAGCTACATTAGAGAGTGACCCAACCCTCTAATTCAAGTCAAAAATACAAATCATAATCCCATTCTTTGGCAGCAGTATATGAGCATATATAATAACAAAAACTGCCATACCTAGGAAGTCCATGACCCTCTACTGAGGATATAAACTTTGACAATAACAGTATAAAATTCCAGTACATCTTGATTAGCAAGCGCATGCATATAAAATCGGCAAACTCAGGACTCACAGGCATCAGGAAGAAAGGGAAGGTGAGATAGTGTAGCAATAAGTCAAAGAGAAGCTGAGTACAAGTGGGCTGCTACCTTGCAACTCACTGCTTTCCCTGCCTGAGTCCCAAGTCACCAATGTGTGCCTGACTCAAACAATCCCTGTGAGCATCCAAATGCAAAAAACTGCTTCTACCCCATCACAGATATGGCACTTGCTCTTCAGTGTGCAAATGTTCCTGTTGAGCCAGTCTGTGATAAGTATTTGAGCATGAAAAATGGGGTTAGGCTAATGTTATATAAAGAACCACCTGCCTCACAGGACTGTGGTGCCCCTGCTGAATAAAGAAAACTGCTCCGCTGGATAATAGCAAAGGAGACAAAGCACACACGGGCACACACGAACATGCACACATGCACACACGCTTGGACAAACACCCAGACACTGATCTCGGGTGCTGCTGGAAATGTAGACGCTACAAGTTCTTCACGTGAACTAAACAAACACTTGCCTACAACACTGGACAACCTATTATCTCCTTCCTGGTCCTTCACCACAAGGCATCTCTGATTACCCTGATTACTGGAACAAGTGAACCTTTTGCTCAACTGAAAATAATGCAAACCTTAGATAAATGCGTCTTTCCTTAGCGAGTGTAAAGCTGACACCAAAGTAAAAGTATCACTAGAAGGCAATGTGTATCATAGAATTGTTATGGTGATCACTTATGAATGAAAGAGTATAATTGTGTTCATATTTTCTGCTCGTCCATTTCTATACGTGAAAGGTTTCTCGCAGCCGACCAAAACCCTCGTGGCTAATATTTCTTTCGTAATCCAAGTAAAAGAAGTTCTACATTGGTTTCTCCTACTGGTACAAATGTTGCCTCACGCACACCATCTACTTGTGTCAAGACAATCTTGCGGTGAGTGGTGTGGTCGGTCTTGTTAATAAGTACAAAATGGCGTCATCATATACTGTATAGTTTCCCCATAAAGCTACCAAGACCTTATCAATATTCTGTCCCTTTTCTAACAGCCAGTAGTGTAATACAGCTCCTGTTAAGAATGTCTCCAAAATACAAATGTTGACTTGTGATGAACACATTCTATCTGATGCTACAACAGCATACTTTGATGAAGCTGTGCCAAGAACTTCTCCTTTTTCAAAGTATAATAGCATACAGCCCTTTCTATCTATGTCTTGGCTATCTATTCACTTACATTCCTATCAGATCCTTAGTTTTCAAGAGGTTTTTATGGGATAGTGTATGTTTATCAAGGCATTTTTATCTTGCACTGAGGAATGGAGGAATGTCACAATGAATGCCACATTATATTACTCAAGAATGTGAAGAGAGTGACTGTTGGTTGGAGGAATCTTATATTGAATGCCATGTTATGTTACTCATTGGTGGAGTGTGTGCGTGTGCATCTGTGTGTTGTTCTGAAGAGTCTTGTATTGAATGCCGCATCATGTTACTCATCAGCAGTACGGGCGCGTGTGTGTATGTATGTGTGTGCGTGCGGGAGAGCAACGGTGACACAGTCCACGATGTGCGAGTCACAAACGCGCCGCCTGCCGCCTCTCAGAACTCATCGTCGTCTGAGTGATGGTTCGGATCCTGGTTGCGTGCCAGCATGTAATTGTCCATGTCGATGGAGCGGCAGTTGTTGATGGCGTAGCGCAGGCGCTCAGCCATCACCTCCTGGCTGGAATAGGGTGGCAGGCGCAGCTGGAAAAAGCAGGTCTGGGCTGTGGGTAACGTGTCCATTGGCCGGTCCACTCGCATCACCTGCAATGGCGCAGGGCAAGGAACGCTGACACACAACTACTTCAAGACAAAGGACATCAGTAATGAACAAATGAATAGTGAACAGAGCCATTACTCACCAGTGGAAAGTAAAAAAGGAAAGAGGAAAAACTACAGGATGATAAAACAAACATAAATAGAAATGAGGATGAAAACAGATACCCATAAATAAAACTTAATTCCAAATATCAGCCTACCGTCATAGTTAAAAAATCACTACTTGTCTCATACGAATAAAAATACACATAAGGTTCTCAGTCTCTTCAATGTGTTCCAATTACTTTTGTTAAATGGAAGAGAACAAACATGAAGTACTTAGAGACTCACCATCACCATCACGGCCTGTCACAACACCTCACCCAACACAGCCACCACCACCACCACCACCACCACCAACACCACTTACCTGGAACCGCTGTGAGAGGTCTGCCAGGTTGGCCGGGAGTCTGGAGCGGCCCGACACGAAGCGCACAAACAGGACGCGCTCACAAGGACTGAAGGACTCCAGGATGGCCCACAGCCACTGCACCAGCGTGTCATGCTCCTCCACCTCACGGTACCTACACACACACATACACACACAGAGATCAGTGGAATGTGTTATCCAAGAAAGTGGTTTATGAAAAGAGAATAAATAAATCTAAACAATGTATAATAGTCTGGTATTAAAAGAAAGAACATTACAAGCTTGACTCAATCCTGTAAAAATACAAATAGGTAAATATATACACAAACATACAGAAAATCCATGAGAGTTATCAAAAGAAAGATACAAACTGACATGCCACCACACGTAATGAAGAAAGTCCATCCAGCTAATTGTAACTCATTTCCCAAAATATATAAATGATGATCCTTGTTCTATTAAATAAAGCAGAAGACATACAAGAGCAAGCATTTAGAAGGCACATATAACAAAAAGCACCCATCCTACTCATCTCCAAGCCAGTCTCCTAATGTGTAAACAACATAACACTAAATTCTGCACCAATGAAGATAAAAGTTGGCAAGCACTGAGCAACAAAGCAGCAGAGACACACACCTGACCACCTTCCTGAGCGTGGCAACAGAGATGTGAGGCAGGCCACACACCAGCTGCTCCAGGTGCGCTGCCGTCATGAGGGACAGCAGTGGCACAGGCACAATGCACGCCATGCCCTCCCTCACAGCCGCCACCTGCACCACAAACACAAGATGAGATAAACAAACTGGAAGGCCTGATACTGATATACATAAAGAGGAAGAGAAGTGATACAGATATAGATAAACTGAAGAAAAGACCTGATATAGATACTTATACATATACAGGAGGAAATATCTGACATAGGTATATTATTGAGAAAACTCTGACCTGGTATAGGCCTGAGTGATAAAAATGCAAAACTGTGTGTGTGTGTGTGTGTGTTTCAGATTTTTTTTACCTGAAGATAAACAGTTTCTATGCTGTCAAAATATCTAGGTCACATTTTCCAGTTTTTCATGCATTTCTTATACCAGGTAAAAGATTTCCCAATAGTACATCAACCTGACATAGATACACATAAATTGAGAGAAAGACCTGATAGAGACAAGGAGACAGAATCACAGAATAGCTCAGGTCCCATACACTATCATTGGACCACTAAGTAAACAGTCTCAGCCCCAGCACCCCCACCTGTCGGTCCATCTGGTGCAGACGGTAATGGATGGTGCGGGCCACATATTCCTGCCTGTTGGTGAAGGTGAGGGGCACAGCACGGCCTCCAGGCACCACTGCCACTCTTGCTCCTGTCAGACTCATGCACTCAAAGCTCTCCAGAGGAATGACCTGCAGGGAGAGGATGCCAGATCATGTCAGGTGAGATTAGTCAAGTCAATTCCCTGCATTCCTTTTGTTTATGAGTGAAGGTTGTGGTTCTATGTAGCAAGAGGGTTTGTGAGAGTGTATGTCTTTAGTTTGCATGTTTGTATCTCCCCATGTCCTCCATCAGGCAGGTACTCACGTCATGGAAGGTGTCCTCAGTCACTCCATCCTGATCAATGTCCCGGATGGCTCTCAGTGTCTGCATGTACTCGATGTCCACCTGTCAACACACAGGAAGCATCACACTCTGTCACTATCTTTATTACCACCTCATTACTTCAAAGGAAAAGACTTTCCTCCTTGAATGTTTGACTATAAAAGTGTTCTGAAAATCATAAGTGCAGTAACTATTTATCTTAACCCAGTTCTGCTTATCTGTCTCAGGACCATATTCTGAAACATTTCTGTCCATTCCTCCACTACTTTTGAAAGACTAGCTGAAGTTACACAGATTTTAAAGGTTGTTTTTTATGGTTCTAGTGACAGATTAACATGATTTATACATTAATGACAGGAGAAACACCCATGAGAACCCAGCAAATCTTTGTGGCTTTGGAAAAGTGGTGGTGAGACAGAAGAGTGTTTCAGAATAGGGATTTCAGCCTCACCTCCTCCAGGTCAGCTGAGGATGGGGAGATGCCGGCCAGCAGCTTCCAAACAAGAGGTGCGAGGGGTAGGGCAAGGGGCTTCTTGGTACGAATTGCAACACCAAAGAGGATGCCTGTGGATGAAGGGAGAGAATGTTCAGTCTTTACCTACAGAGATTTAAAATGGATGACGCAGTAAGCTGCATCTTTACATAGTTACAGAGAGTTCCTCTTCTACACACCAAGGAACTTGAACCACATGAGGTGATTGGCCTGGGTGAGATCAGGGTTGAGGAGGAAGCGGTCCCGGTTGTTGCCGACATCAGAGATGGCGTTGGGGGTGGAGATGAGGAGAGGCACAGCACCAGTGACCAGCTCATGGCACATTTCTGTCATGGTGTCGTCAAACACACCACCTGCATCATCAGCACCTTCCCCTACCAGCTTCACCTGGAAGTGGGCAACAAAGATCTTTTGCATACAAATTAACAAACAACTTTTAAACAGATTTTCCATGATGAAAACCTTTCAACGCCTTTCTTTTTGTGTACATGCAGCAAAACCCTGCTCTTCACTAACCTTCCAGGCCCTGGAGGGCAGGCGCAGATCTGATGGCTTCAGCTTGACCACCTGCCGAGCCAGTTGGGTGAAGATTGGCCTGCAGGGCACCCCTCTGCTGGAAATCCTCTTGACAGTCACCTGAGGGCCATAGTTGCGGCCCTGGACCATAGTGCGGCCCAGGCAGCGCACCAGAGGCAGCGTGTACACTCTTGGGGACACCAGGGAGCGCACCTCACCCGAGGTGACAGCACTCACATTGTCCAGGTAGCACTCACTACCAGGCGTGAGGGTGATCAGCTTCCAAGAAGAGTACAGCAGGTCACTGAACTGATGTAGCAGCCTCAGGCGGGCACACAGTGCACCACGGGACACGTTCTGCAGGTTGGGGTACTGTGGGGGCACAGATGCAGGCACCCCCAGCTGCATGGGAGCAGGGTTGCCAGGGGTTACAGGGGGAAGGGGAGGTGCAGTCCAAGCAGCGCTGTGGCTGCGGCCAGCGCTGATCTGCCGGATGCCCTTCCCAACCAATGTGCGGATGAGCTGTGGCTCCCTGACAGCGGCAGAGTGGCCCAGGCCCAGCTGGCCATCACTGTTGACACCCCAGCCCAGCACATCCCCGGTGGAAGTGAGGGCCACAGTGTGCTCTGACCCCACTGCTACATCCACCACTGTCTGGCCCACCAACGCTGGTACCAGCTGGGGGCGGTTGTGGCCTCTGGTGCGTGACTCAGGCTGCCCAATGAGGCGGTCCATGCCGCAGGTGTACACACAGCCTTCCCGGGTGAGGAACACGGTGAACTGCGTCCCACAGCACACCTTCTTCACCCCAATGCCACACATGGTCTCCACCTTCTGGGGCGTGGACTTAGAGGTGGAGTTGCCCAAGCCCAGCTTGCCGTAGTCACCATCACCAAAGGCCCACACCGTGTTGCCGTCAGTGCTGCAGCACACAGTGTGGTTGAGGCCACAAGCCACCTGTCCCACCCGCCAGCCATCCAGGGCCATCACGCGCTCTGGCAATTTCTTGTTGGCTGTGGAGCCGAGCCCCAGGCGGCCATAGTCGCCGTTACCAAAAGTGAACAGCTTGCCATCAGCGGTGACCACAGCGGTGTGCTTGAACCCACATGCCAGGTGCACCACCTCCTGCCCCTGGAATGCCTCAATCTGCCGTGGCCGACGCTGCCGGTCTGAGTTGCCGTGCCCCAGTTTGCCATAGTCTCCATCGCCCCAGGAGAACACTTCCCCGCTGTCTGTCACTGCCAGGCTGTGGCCGTCAGACCCACAAGATGTGGCCACTTGGGTCACCACAAATCCTGTTTCAAAGAGATCAAGTTTGAGGCTTCATAGTAAGCATAGTAACACAAATAAAACGCTAAAGAGTAATTTCAATAAAGGAATCACACAAGTACATGTGATTGTGTCTCAAAGAGCTGGAGCATCACCTTGCAGGGTTGAGATGACAGTAGGGGTGTGGAGGTCATCTGAGTTGCCTTGTCCCAGCCGTCCATAACTGCCCTCCCCACACGCCAGGATGGAGCCGTTGGCCGTCACAATAAAGGTACAGTTTTGACCACACACCACCTGCTGGGCACATCCCAGTGTCTCTGTCAGCACTGGAACCTGGCTGCTGCGGCCTGTGGTGAGGGGAAGAAACCAAAGGCATTAAACAACAGGCTCTGATGGTTTAATCTTATGGTAATGTACTCGTATATCCATATCTTGGATTATGGTTAAGAGCAGTGGACCTCTCATTACCTGTCTCAGCCAGCTGTCCATGGCGGCCACTGCCCCACATATACACGTGGCAGCGGCCGCCCACCTGCCAGTCGGCTGGCTGCTGCGTGGCCCAGGACATGACGGCTGCATCCTGTTCCACGTCCCACTTGGAATTGTTCAGTGCTACACTCAGCTCCTCCTTGTCATCTGTGGCAGGAAGTATAACATGTATAATGGACTGAATCAGCACCAGCCTTTTGATGGTGCCAAGTTAGTCTTTTTTGTAAATAACTGTTCTCAGAGTCACCTACAATTTTTGGACATTAGTTTTCATACTGCAGTTTTCCAGTTAGTTTTGTAGCCTAGAAAAAACAAAATGAACCTCCTACTCACTCTTTCATTTTTCTGAGTGACTAGCCCATGCAAATAATTTCCTACAGTGCTCCGAATGTCAAGAAAGGATGACCATAACAGTAAAAAAAGTTAAAAACATCACAAAAGCACCAAGAAGCTCCCAGCGGCTCTGCACAGCAACACTTCCAGACAGTATCATTACAACACACACACACACACACACAACTTACCAGCATACTTAAAGTGTCGTGCTACAAAGGAGGAGGGTAGGGGTGTGCGTGCCCTAAGGCTCTCTGCGGTGGCGACAGCAGTGCACAGAGTGTCCAGCCACGACCATTCCACCACTGCAACAAAACATGACAGGGTGAGTTTGTTGTGGTTGCTTGTTCCTCATCAGCAGTGACACCCAGACAGGCAGGGAGAGGCAGAGACAAAACAAATAATAATAAAGTGAAGAAACTAAGAAAATCCACACTTGGCAAAGAAACCAAGGAAATAAAATGACAAAATATAACAATGAAGGAACTGAAAATAAGAATAAATGTAAACAGAGAATGAATGTTTAGAGGAAAGGAAAGGTGAAGACTATGATGACATAAGAAACAAATCCTTTTTCTCCCACACATACCTGGCTCAGGCTGGGCCACATGGACAGGGGCTGGCTGTGTGCACAAGACACTGTCCAGACGCAGCAATAGAGCCAAGGAACACAGCTGCTGAAGGTACCGACTGTGCACCAGCTGTTCCCCGCTGATCACTGCAACACACACCAAGAACAACACTCTTTAAGAATTTCTGATATGTATTTGACAGTGAAAAAAAATTATGGCAAGTTGGAGCAACAGAATGGCAGCTAAAGATTGTTAAGAGGTAAGACAACCATAAAGATGGAAAGAAGATACAAATTGTTGATTCATGAACTGAAGGTGTGTATGAGACAACAGAAAGTAAATGGACAATTAGAGTAATGGATGGCAGCCTAAGACAGTTATAAAGAAGTGAAGTAGATGCAAGGATGTAAAGTTGCCGATGCTATTAATCAATCCATCCATCCACTGACCTAAGGGCTTCTCATGATGGTACTGTGAGAGGAGGAGGGACGGCAAGTGGCAGAGCAGGGCACGCAGGCAAGGGGCTTGGTGCAGGCCAGACATGCCCCAGCGCTGCAGTCTCATGCGGCACAGCGCCACCACACGCAGGCTGTAGAATTGCTCGTCCGCCATCAGCACAAATGTCACATTCTGCAGGGAAGGCAAGGGAGTGTTCCATAAGTGTTGTAGCTCATTTCTGCCACAATATCTTAATCTGTAACACTGAAGAGATCATCCATATAAAACACATCATTCTGTACTTGAAATGAAAAAGCTACCAAGAGCACAAACATTTCACTGAGTGCAACAGATTATCTCACTCACAAGAGACAGAATACAGAAACAATATCTCACCCTACAACAATAAAATTTAAAATACCTACATCCATACAAAACATGCAAGATATCCCAACATCAAAGAAAAAGGAGGAATAATATCTACATCCATATCATTTACATAAGTCACTCCACACTTCAAATTTAAATACCCACAATAACATGAACATTTTAACTGTGACTCAATAATATAAACATTTTTACTGTGACTCAATAATATGAACACCTTACCTGTGACTGAGTGTAGCAAATTGCCAGACCCGCTGAGCCGCACCACTTGAGGCTGGCCACACCCCCACAGCCCACCATCGTCTGCAGGAGGGAGCCGTCCTGCAGCGACCACACATTTACCACACCATTGTTACTCTTCTGACACCCTGGAGATGGAAGAAGAAGAGGAGTAGGAAAAAGTAGTGATAGTTGTAGTAAATTGTATGTGTTAGTGATATTAAAAGATGTGATTATTGATGACTATAACATATGTAGTACTAGTCATGATAGGAGTCTCCCACGCTCACCTGAGGCCAACATGAGGCCTGAGAGGGACACATCCAGGGAGGTGATGGAATTCTGGTGGCCACGTAGCTGAAGGAGGCAGCACGGACTGGGGATCAAAGCAGGATTGAATAAAGTCTCGGAATCACAAGTTCAAGATTTCGTGGTGGTAAAATTTCTGCTTTGACACTGACATGGAAGCAACAGAGACTTGAATGAGCAAGAGAAAAAAATAAAGATCATAAATACTGATCCATCTCACTCTGACAGAAAGACAAATAGATCAGTACGAAAAAGCTAAGTTGATGTTGATACAAAATTCTTTACTACAGTTTCAAGCTTGCATGACATCAAATTATGATCCTTAATAATCAGTTCTTCAGTATGATGACCAAATTTCTCACACTAAACAACAGCTTACTAGATGTACAAGAATCATACGCAATATTTCACCAGCCTATGAATCTACTGTACAATAAAGATCTTCAAAACACTTTGGAGTTAAACTGGAAACACACTGGCTTAACACTACTAAGATTACCATTAGCTACATATCCACAAAACTTTTTCAAGTCTATGAATGAAGAATGAATGAATGAATGAATGAAGTCAAAGGGGAAACAAAGCCCAACCTCACCTCTCCTCATACTGCGTGGCTCCTGAGGGTGTCGGCGTCTGTGGCACTCTCCACACGGTGATCAGTCCGTCCTCGTGGCCCACCACCAGCATGTGGGCGCACACCCCCTCACGCACACCACCTGCACACACACACAGATGCTCACTCACAAATATGAATGATGAATATACAACTTTCTTCTTTTTATCAGTCTAAATAAGCTTATTCATTCTGGGTTAAGCCACGTACCTCCCCACACAGGTCTTGGTAGGGACTTATATATAAAACAAATATATAAGAAGCAATCACAAATCACGCATTTTTTTTTATCTCTGAAACACACAACTTAACACTCACTGATGACAGGAGACCACCTAAGGGTGATGGGTGGGGCCTTGTAGTCCAGGGAGTACACCGGCGTCCACCCCCCAGCGCCTGTCTGAGCCCACACTTTGGTGCCACCCTCCCCACATGACGCAAGGAGACAACAATTGCTGCTCCACTCCAGTACCAACACGGGCCCCTGTGTGGGAAGATGAAGGGATGCTGGGTAATGCTAGAGTGCTCGAGTGTAAGATAATGGATGTACTGTGGTGCTTGGTTATGTAAACAGATACTCAGGAGATACATTTATGAGTGGATAGTATATAAGATGCAAGGATAGGCTGTGGAGAGATACTATGAGATAAACAGATTCAAAAGTGGTGCAATGAATAACAAAGGTAAGGCAGAAAACACATCACTGGGTTAGTGTAGCAGTACCTGGTGGGCGGCACAGGTGACAACATCGATCTCACAGTTGACGAAGCAGACCCTCACCACGCCGTCACTGAAGCCCACTGCCAACTCCTTGTCCTCATCTTGCCACGCCAGGCTGCTCACATACACTGCAGACAGAAGCATAGATCGGTTATGCTTCTGAAGCCTCATTTAACAGAATAATGAAAACACCATACATAGCACTTGTGTATTTGTCCAGTTATAGCATGCACAATTTAAGTTAAGGTCGTTTAAGCCTATTTTGATACATATTTGCCATCTTTCTTGAAGCTCCAGGTGTTCTTTGCAAATGTGCATGTATGTGTGTGTGTGTGTGTGTGTGTGTGTGTGTGTGTGTGTGTGTGTGTGTGTGTGTGTGTGTGTGTGTGTGTGTGTGTTTGTTTCTGTGTGTCTCACCATCCTGGCGCCCAGCATGCACCAGTGTGGTGGGCAGCAGGCCATGGGAGGTGGTAGCAGCCATGGTGACAGAGCCATCGTGGTGCCCCATCAGCACACAGTCACACATGCCTTGCCGGGCAGCCTCCAGGCAGGTGATGGGGCTGCTGCTGGACCAGATCTCAGTGGTCCCAGCTGCAATGTGAAGAAAAGATGGAAAAGACATTAAAATTATTGTCTACATACCAACCTGATGTCCCTGCAAGGTGGGGAGCCAAGCTGAAGGAAGACTATACACATATGAACAAGGAAGAAAGGCAAAATACTCACTTATGAACAGAATCAAGCAAGCTCCTTATAATATCACTCCTGTGGTTACTGAAGGTTGAACAAATAAATCAGTCCTATAATGTAACCACAAGATGGTGAAGTAAATCATGTACATTATCTGAGCTCCATCAAGTAATTTCCAGAGAACATCCACTTTTCCTACATTTCCTCCAGTCCCACCACCACAGACCCATGAGGTGCATCTCTAGATGAGGCAATAAGAGACTCAGACACTCACCAACCATGGACCACATGTTGAGCACGTTTTCAAAGGCGGCGGCAATGAAGCGGCCCGACGAGAGGGATGTGAGATACTCCACTTTGGTGTGAGAGGTTGGGTAGCTGCTGGTGTTTTCATTCAGCTGGAAGATCAGTGTGTGCTCCTGCATCCCGACACCTCGCTGGTGAACCTTCCAAGTGCGTACTGAGCTGTCATGTCCACTAGGGAGGGACAGAGGTTTAGGGTTATGATCATGTTTGCACCTCGATTCCACTACTCATTTGAGAGTCTGTCAATGATGAACCCCTGATGTAGGCAAAGACTGAAGGGAATGGTATCTACTATCCGTTAAAGGAAAATTATAATCTAGTCATAAAGCATCAAGTCTTAGCACTTCACAAGCTGCAAAATTCATAGTATTACCTCAGAACGTACGGTAAGAGTTCATCATTGCACAGCCTCACGTGTCATTCAATAAGTGTTATGAGAAGTTAAATAGTAAGGAGTAAATATGAGTAGAGTAGCAAAGATTTCTTCAACTTCCTGCACAACCACAGAAGCTACCTGGTATGTAGCTATCATAAATATGTAAACAGTAAAAAATAAATAGCAAAAATTCTTTCCACTCCCTGCACAGCCTCACAAGCCACCTGGTAAACCTTCAGAATATGTAAAACAGAAAGGAGTGAACACAGATTTCCAGGCACTTCCCAGCCACACAACCCACCTGGTGACTAGGAGGTTCTTCCCCTCCAGCCACAGGGCATTGGAGGCGGGGGCAGTGTGTCCCTCCAGCATGGTGGTCTGTGTGGTGGGCAAGGAGTGACTGAAGTCTGCACTGCTCAGGCTGCTGGTGCCGCTGCTGCTGCCTGAGCCAGACACTTCGCTGTGACCCTCAACCAGCTTCGCCCGGCCTCCAATACACTCCACCTGCACGTGTACAAGCACCATGAGCCTCAGCAGCCGTGCAAGTGATGTTTTTCAAAAGGAATTAACAACAGATGTCGCATTAAGCACAAAAAAACAGAAACAGCAAGATAAGCATAAAATTATGGACATTACTCTTCAATCTTTCTTAACATTTACTTTGAAAAATGAAAAATTCAACTAATACTGAAAAATGTTGCAACATTGTTAATAAAAATGTGCAAACTGATATCACACAACAAATGTATTTTAGGAATACCCTTGAAGAAATCACTGCTGAGCTTTGGTATCATCAAAAAGTTCTATTGTGCTTTCATAATTCTAATATTTGTGTGGAAGCATGAGAGAACATCAGTATGTTTTGTGGTGCACTGACCAGCTGTGTGGCAGCCCACTGGCGGTGTGAGTGTGGCAGGTGGGTGGACAGGATGCAGGCACCGAGAGCATTGGCCAGCTGGATGGCTGGGTCGCCCTGACTCTCCCCAGCATTGCCAAGAGGTGATGAGGCCTCCCCTGCTGAGGACATTAACTGTGTTACTACTTCCTTCATGTATTCTTATGTGATAAAAAATATTCAGTAGAAATAAAAAGAGGACCTTGCATTGTTGTTTACCTATTATGAAATCACATAAGAATTGCAAATAAATTCTGAAAATACAAAGGTATGAATGCAAAGAGAATACAACCTTAATATTCAAACCAAGCTACAGATAATCTATGAAGAAAGATTTGAAAGGTGTTATCAAAATAAGAACTTATCATAATAGTTAGTCCATAAAGCTTATATGAAATATTTTTACAATGAATTTCTATTACAAGGGAACAGGTTGCATGAATCAAGAGTAAAAGTGACAGCAGCATCCGGCCCATGGCTCACCCTTGCCAGCCACGTGGATGAGGGAGGAGTTGGCCGCCAGCAGGGACACCAGCGCCTGGGTGACGGGGAAGCTGGTGGTGTGGTGCATGCTGGAGGGGGTGCGGGAGTCCTGCCGCTCCCCACCCAGCCCCAGCTCACCCATGTCCTCCTCCCCTGAGCCTCCTATGATGTCTCCACTGGACATGCCCATTGCAGCCACCATCAAGTGCTGCACAATCAGCAACATGTCAAGAGAAAAAAAGGAGAAATGATACACACTCTAGATCAGCGGTTCACAAACTATCTTACAAGATGCCCCCTTTCTTTTGTTTCCAATAGAATCAAATGCACCTCTCATCACACTGTGTTTAGATGAAATTATATGTTTTATAATACATGTATCTTAATATCATTTAGGATTCCCTTGCAATATAAAACCCGTCACTTGATAAGAAAGGTTCCCCTGAGAGTCCTGTGTTGGCACACACACACACACACACACACACACACACACACACACACACACACACACACACACACACACACACACCTGAGTACACAGCTGCAGGAGAAGCTTGGCAGCATCTGTGTCATTCTGGGCCAGGGCACCAATGGCATCACTGAGGTGAGCCAGACTGGTGCTGATGTCTGTGGCCGCCACTGTGGCCCCGTTGGCCCTTGCTGAGCCATCCAGTGGGACACGACCTGGAATGAATGGTGCAGAGGCTTAGTGAATTACAAGAAAATGTCCTCATATTAACATGGAAACAACTATAAAAGAAACACAAAAGAATAACCTTTTAAATATTCTAAAAAAAATTAAGTATAAAATCACAAAAATACTGTCCACACATACAGAACAATATAAGAAAACATCCACACATTTAACATTAAAACAAAAAAAACACAAACACACAAGTTCCCTACAGTTGTGTCTCACCTTGAGCCACGAGCCACATGAGACGCACCAGGAGCCTGACGTCACACAGCCCCAGCGCCTCCAGGCCAGCCCACAGGTCACAGGAGCCGCCACTGAGGGCCAGGAGGGACAGGGCGCGCATCACCACCGCCCTGGCCATGGTGACCCTTAGGGCATGGGTGGTGCGGCGCAGGGCTGAGATGCGTGCCACAGGGGAGGTGAGGGCTGCTGCCTGCTCCCCCAAACTGCGGTCTGGTGCTGGGGTGGTGCTGGTGTCCTTGGGTCGAGCCCCTGTCCCAGTAGCTAGCCCAAAGATGGGGTATGTGGTGAGTGTTGTTACTTTCTACTTTTCCACTCACAATTTACATATAATTTTAAAGCTTAGTCTCCATCAACTTCAAAAACAAAAATTTATAAACACATTCTGGGCATAAAATCTTTCATGAGCAAGTCACCACAGAACCAGAAGGGGACAAGTACCTGCAGGTGCCTCAGGAGGGTCACAGAGGGAGGGGGCCAGAGTGGAGGCTCCAAGGGGGTCAGGAGAGGGGAAGGGCATGGGCTCTGGTATGGGTCGCCGCTCAGTCAGTCCGAGGCGCGAGGCGATGACATTGTAGCTCGTCAGTTTGAGGTCAATTTCGTTCATGCTCAACCCATCATCTGCAACACAGAGGGAAGGTCTTTTTGGTATGGTGGTGGTGCTTCAGAACCACATCCACTCATTGGAAACATTACAGATTATCCACATCTACACCCTAGTACCCACACCAACATCCACACCCACACACCTTCCATGGTGGCAAGGGGTGCAGGAGCCAGGTCAGGAGCCAGCACAGTTGTCAGGTCACGGAGACGGTCCTGGCTCTCAATGGGCTCTCCCTGGGTGGTGGTAGTGCTGCCAAAACACCCATGCTGCTCCTGGCACACCTCACACAGGATGTATGTTCCACCTGAGGTACAAAGAATGCTTTCCAATATCAACATGTTTGCTCAGTACATGAAGGATGCCTGTTTGTATTTAAAGTGAGACAAGATACCATCCCAAGCAGCAGAATGACTGGACAAGACACTGACTTCTCTCATATTATTCTTAGGTACTTATATATCTCAAGTAGTCTTTACATATCATCACCATCTTTTTGAACAGGAGTTACAGGTACAAAATCTTTTCAGTATTTTTGTATGGGCTAAGCTATATTTTCTCAGACTATGCCTAAGCTCCTAGGGTATAGTATGGTGGTTCACAAGCTCATCCCTTTCCACCAGGGGCTGACAGGGCTTGGAGCGTGAATGATGTGTGTGTGAGTGTGTGGTGCTTTGCCTGGGTGTGGGAATTACCAGCCTGGTATATAGACAGATCCTTAGACTAAACATTGGACTAGAATGTTATGAGTATAAGGCATTCTTTCATAGAATTTTCAAGACTCTCCCGTCACTCACTACCTTCCTCCTCACAGATCAGGTCACCTTACCCGCCACCAGTCAGGACTTACCAATGAGGGTGCCACAGACGCCAGCCATCCAGGGCCGAGCACATCCAGGGTGCGCCACTCTCATATGCTGCCGCAGGTTGGTGGTGGAGTGGTGGCACACCTCACACAGGCTGAAGGTACGGTCACCATCTGTGCTGCTGGCCGCCTGCACATGCAGAGATAGATAGATAAACAGATAGATAAATAGATGGATAGATTGATAGGTAGACAGATAATGAACCCAAAAATTTATCCACATGCACACAGATAGATAGACAGGACAGACAGATATATATTATGAATGGATAGATAGGCAGACCGATACTGAGCCCAAAAAAATATCCACATAGTATGTCCATAAAAATGGTCCAAACAAACACACAGACATAAAGACAAGAAAGTAGTAATGGAAAAAGACTACCTGATAAATCAAAACTGTTCAAATCTAAGCACAACAAACACAACAAACTAATCATAGACACAAAGTAAAATAAAATCATCTAAAGTTATAAACATCAAAACAAAAAACATTATATAAATAACACACACACACACACACATGCACACACACACAGTAACATAACTTGAAAGGCAAAGGAATAAAACAAAAAAAGGCATCAATATATACATCACAAAACTCAGCAGTAATAACTCCAGGTAATAATGTGCAACACCTCACCTCTATCAGCGTCCGCCACTCCCTGTCCCGTGTGGCACTGATGGAGAACCACTGGTCGATGTCAATAGGCAGGGCACCGATGGAGTCTTCCGAGGGACGGTGCTGGTCGTCAAAGGTCATGCGGCCGTGTCTGAAGCGGCCCTCCCCTCGCCCGTGCTGTGGCCGCGTCCCTTCCGCCTCCCTGCTGCTCTCTATGCCTCGTCCTGTGGCTGCAGGTGTGATGAGTGAATGATTGATTAAAGAAAAGAAAAGGAAGACACTGGAGATGTGACTAAGTGCAGGACATTTCAGTGGACCTTACCATGGAGAACTTATTAAATTTTACCTTATCTGTTATTTGAGTGAACATTAGGCTTCTAATAACTCAGTGAACGTTACCATGGAGGATAACTCACTAAACCTCACCTCATCTGTTACTGGAGTGAACATGAGGGCTCTAATTTTCAGAGGAATTGTGCAAAGTCTCCTTTAAAAATTTATAGTGACAATTTTTTTTCTATTTCTTTTTTTAATCTATGAATCTTAGCATTCTCATGGATGACACTTTCTTTAGATAATTCTTTTGGGACTTTCTTTGAGGACTGGCACCTGAGTGAGTCTTTTCTTTTCAGTTTTTCTAGGATAGTATCCATCTTACATAAAAAAAAGGTCGGTTCTGAACAATAAGAGATCTATGGTGGTATTACAGATACGTATCTTTCATATTATAGCCTAGATGATAAATTGCAAGGAACTCACTAAAACTCCCCATAAATGAGCTGGATCAAGCCACTACAGGAATCTACAAATATCTAAATGCCAAGGGGTGAATTTATCAAGTGTTTGGTAGTGGCTGTGTTACCTGAGGCTCTGGAGGGCAGCACGAAGGAGCGCATGTCCACACAGCCACTGCGTCTCATCAGGCTGCCTGTGGAGGTGAGTCGTGCCCCAAGTCCCTCTGGCTCCCCTCGCATCAGCTGAAAACACTGCAACATTACTCATCACTCTTGGAAGAAATGTCAAGACCTATGAGTATAAAAAAACTGCAACAGAGGATGATTAATGTTAAGATGAGGACACAACATTACCTGGGCAGCAGAGCGAAGTGTGGAGGCGGAGGTGTCGTCATGGGAGCGGCGCCGTTCACCCGGTTCCCGCGCCTCAATGCACGGGTGCTCCAGCATCCACGTCACCAGCTGGTTGATCTGTGTGGCTGACGGCTCACCCTTGTGTCCTGGAAAGTTATCACAACACTCACTAACAATTCCCAGTTTACACATCCTAATTAAAGATGACATAAAGATAATACTAGTAATATAAATGACATAGTGTAGAGCTATTGTAGCATAAATGTACTACAAAAGGCAAAGAGAACAGCAATGTCTTTCTAAAATCTGACATTACACCAGCACACAGAGAGGAAGCAAATTACTACTGCTCCATTTTACAACTCCCTCAACCACTGCCTTAAAATAGAAACAGTCAGCAAGAGACAGTCACCTTGAGCAGCAATGGCCTTCTGGATGTGCTTGAGTGTGAAGCCCATCTCCAGGAGGGGCGTGGCGATGGGTGGCGGCAGGGGTGGTAACGGTGTGAGGGGGGGTGAGGGGGAGTGACTCTGGGCCATGGGGGGCAGTGGGGCACTCTGAGGTGTGAGAGGGCCCATGGAGCGGCCCCGGGGAGGGTTGTGACCAGCACGGGTGGACTGTGACACCTGGACATGTGGGGCAGACACCTCCCCCCCGGAGTGTGTGGCGGGAGCACAGGGCACGGTGATGGGCAGCCCCAGGGAAGTGATGGGGCGGCGGGGCAGCCTCACATCACCCGTGGCAGAGGGCAGCTCACAAAGCACGTTCTGGGAGTGTTCTGCCCCATCGTCCATCTGATAACACACCACCAAGATATGTAAGGAAATTCTGTTCTTTTCATCTTTCTGAAGTATAAAGGAAGCTGCACAAGGCCTACAAACACATTTTATAAAGTCCTCTTATATGCCACTCTCTTAACAGTCAATACTAATACTGCACTGCTGTTGGAATTACCATCATCAATGCTCAAATTCTTTTGCAGCTTGAAATATTCAATCAAAGGCATATAAAACATGAAGTACTAAGGATAAAATTAAAGAACTAACAGAACAAATTACATATGATTGTTAAACATGGACTGTGATCACAAGACAGGCACAGATGCTGAGGTGTGCAGAAGCATTACCTGGTCCGGCAAGTGGTCCTCTGAGGCAGTGAGGGCCATGATGCGGGACTGAGTATCAGCCACACTCAGACTGTCCTCAGCCCAGGCCCGCACACACATGCTGTGCAGCACCATGTGGCAACGCTCCACCTCCGCCACACTCACTTGCCTGCAGGGTTCAGGAGTATCGGATAAGTAAATATGGCCAAATATGAAAGAAAGATATGGGAAAACAATACTTCAGCATATACCAACAAGAGGAATGAGAAGAAAACAAAAACCAAAAAAGAAATACAAACTGGAAGAGGGCAAAAAAAAGAAGAAAAAAGGTTAGGAAGATAGATAGCTAAATATTTCACAGACCACAGCTTTTCTTCTTACACTACACTGCATTTACATAATAGATATCAGACATACAAGAGATGTAAATTACACAAACACTCACAACAATACAAACAGTAACCCACACCACATGCCATAACAATTACAATACACCCACAATTAATTCCACCCACGACTGACCTCTTGAGTGGCTGTGGCTGGGTGCAGGCCGACACCATGCTGCGCACCAAAACCCTGATGGCTGTGCGAATCTCATCCTCTTCATGGATCAGCGACACAGAGCTGCCCTTCTCTCCCACGTCCTGGGGAATAGAAGGGGAGCCATTATGTTTGTATGTGTGACAGATTAAGTGCTTCTCAAATCCTCTTCCATTTGTGTTTTCCAATAAAATGCACCTTCTCTCATTCCTTTCTTCCATAACATGTATTTCCCATCAATTATAGTCATTATGTGATGCTTGTTCCTTGTAAGTTCTCCAAGGAAATGGTCAAAATAGAAAAGTATCCATTTATTCCTTTTCCCTCATTCTTCATAAATATTTTCTCTTATGTATTCCAGCAATTTGTTTTCTGTTTTCCTTTTTCACAGGAGGTCATCTTCTTGCATCCACTTTATCTACTATACTCATTCATACCTTCTTAGTTGTCCAGCTTTGTACCATTTTGTCTTCCTAATAAAATACAACACCTCTCTTTCCCTCCTCAGTAACATGTATTTGCTCCTTCAAGAAGTCTCATCTCCATTCCTGTTCAGTATCTCAATCTCTTCTTCAATAAATCCACCATTCCCTCCCAGGCAATTCCTCCCCCACAGGCCCTCCACCCACCTTCTCCTGCACGGCTCTTGGCACCAGCAGCATCTCAGCATAGCGAGGGCAGTTCATGATGGCACAGATGGCCCTCAGGCTGGCACTCTGCAGGAAGGCTAGACGCAATGCCATGCCCTCCTCCAGGCTCAGCTCTCCTGTCTGAAAGGGTCAAGGGATGAACACAAAAATTATCACCTGTCCAAATATAAGAACATAACAAAATAAGGGAAGCTGCATGAAGCCATCAGGCCTACATGTGGCAGACCCTGTATGAAACATATCTACCTATTTTCACCATCATCCTCATCCATAAATGGTGGTAAATTCAAAGTTCCTGGGTATGCATTAACAGAAGCTGCCAGGAAACAATATTATAAACTACCAGTCTAAAATAAAAGTCATAGGAGTAATACAAGAATGATCATCTATACAATATAAAGAAGGTACATTCATAGTTCCTGGATAAATATCAGCAGCTGGTGGCAAAGAACAGTACCGCACCACCTACCATGGGGGAGCCACGCAGGGGAGGCTGCTGGGAGTCAGAGCCCTGAGCATTGTCAGCCGAGCGCCCCGTCACCTGGTCCATGATGTTGGTCACCAGCTGGTCTGTCAGGAGGTCCATGGTCAGCCCATCTGAGCCTCCTCTGTGTGAAGGTGGTGGTGGTGGTGGTGGTAGTGGTGGTGATTAATTATGCAGTAGTTACATTAAACTATTTCAGATAAACAGATATTACTGTCAATAATAATCCATTAATTTCAATAATTTCTGGTAAGTAGATGTAGATGATATAAACAAATAAACAATAATCACCACAGTTTTCATTAAGTTGACTATGACCAACATTTAAAATCAAACTGGCCAACTCTTTCAAAACTCTTTCTGTACAAACTGACAAGAACCTTCCCAGCAGACTCCTGTACCTGGCTTTGTGTTGTGAGGCATCCTTGGCAGCAGAGGAGCTGAGGGCTTGGCCAGGTTCCAGGTGTGCCTGGGGCAGGTGTGGGGAGATGAGGCTACCAGACGAGGACAAGGAGGAGGTGGTCTGCAGCTCGTCTGTCTCATGGTTATATGTCACCTTTGGGAACTCGATCTGTGAAGTAGTGAAGTGAAGTGTAATAAAGAATGTGTGAAAATCTCAGGTTAGATCAATCAAACTGAGTGAGTTTACATGAAGGTTCTCCAAAAAAATACGGTGAGGTGATGGAAGTGAATTGAAGTATTCTCCTATAAAAATGTTAAGTAAAGTGAGGTCAGTAAATCAATCTGAGATGACAGAACTTTGCAGATTGTCTACAGAAATATGAAGCAAATGATAAGAGCGAGTTGAATCAAAAGTTGACAATAAAAATTTAAAGCAAGGTCTTCCTAAACCAAACAAGAGTGACCCAAAATGCTGTACCTCCTGTGTGAGGCCGGCCAGCCGCATGACCTGAGTGATGACCCGAGCTGTAATGCCGGTGACCTTGGACACATCGAAGGGCTGTGGCTCCACCGGCTCCAGGAGGGACACTGGCACGTCACTGATGCTGGTGTCCCAGTCGCACCATTGCACCTGAGGGAGGGAGTGCAGCAGAGGTGGAATGCTGGGCATCTCTTAACAGAACAGATTACAAAAGACAACAAAAGACAACAAACAACAATAAACACTTAGATCCTTCCTTGGCTCCTGAAGTATACTACTCTACACTAACTATTAGTAGAAAAGGCAGGACATCACAATGGTGGTAATATTGCTGCTCATACATAAGTCTGAGAATTACACACACAAGAAGGTATAAACAACACCTACACACCCTACAAATACTGACACAATGTCACCCTTTACGAAAATAACTCAACATAAGTAAGTGGTAAAGTTCATGTAGTGGAGTCCTCACCTTGATGGCAGGATGGCCCTGCCGCAGCGCCCCCAGCACCATGGCACGCCGCCCCGTGCCCTTCTGTATGCACTGGCTGCCCACACGCAGGCCACTGTCCACGCCGCCAATCATGGCCAGAGCCGGGTACACCTCCTTGCACAGCTGCTCCAGGTTCATCTCAGACACCAGGTTGTGTTTGGTGGAGGGGCGGCCTGGGGCGGGGCTGGGGCATGGGTGAGCTTGCTCCTTCCTGGGGGTGTTTTGGTTGTCCTCAATGGACGCAGAGCTGGGCACCTTCTTCTTGGCCTGCTCCTCCTGTTCCAGTCGCTCATCCAGAGTCAATACATGGTCTTCTCTGGCCTGTTGCTGCTGCTGCTCTGGGTCAGAGGCAGCCTCCTCAGCCTCTGAGTCTCCCTTAGAGGCGGGGTCTGTCCCCTCCTGGGGCTCCCTGGGCTGGGGCAACAACTCAGTGGTCTGGTTGAGTCGCTCAATGATGCAGTCATTCACCTGCTGCGTCCAGGTGGCCGCCTCATGCAGCTGGCGCAGCAGGGTGATGTGTGCCTCGGCCAGCACAGCAGCCTGTGGGGCACACAGGGGGTCACCAGGGTCCAGGTCCCTGGGAGAGCCGCGCACCTGCATGTCCACCATTTTGACCTTTTCACCGGGGTTTGTGCTGTAGAACATGACGCAGGGGTACAGCTCTCCAGCCTCCAGGTTCTCAAAGGCCAGGCGGGGCTCCTCACCATTCTTGCCAAAGGAGAGTGTCCGTGCCTCCATGTCCAGCACCACCGTGATGTAGTCACCCTGCGTGAAGCCTGGCAGGGACACGCTCAGCTCCCCATTGTGGTACAGGTTGCCTGAATAGGCGCGGTACAGCCACATGTCAGAGGAGGTGCGGTGGCTGTAGTCCCTCACCGGGTGCTTGGACACGCCCACGCAGGTGCCCTCGTTGCCTCGATTCTCCTTCACAATGAGGAACTTCCACTGGTAGCAGCCAGAGGTGATGGGGGTGGTGCCCAGGCCATAACCCCGCCCTCCTGGGCCGTGCACCAAGGTGTGGCCACCCTCCACTGAGCAGCACACAGACTTGTCCGGGTCAAAGCCCACCTCCTGCACCGGCAGGTTGTCGTCTGGGGAGTCTGGCCGTGACTGTTCCTCCAGCAACTCGGGGCTGGACAGCCTGGTCAGGTGCCTTTGAAGTTCAGCCAGCAGCTGACTGGCCTTGAGGTGAGCCTGGGCCGAAGGCACCACCCACATGTTGGCTGCTAGCTGCACAAACAGCTGCCGCACCACCTGCTCCCGAGTCTCCAGGTCCAGGTCAGAGAAGGGGAGGGTGGCCCCAAGCAGGGTCAGCGCCAGCACCCGAGTTCTGACGCTGACCACCTGCGGCAGGTGTGTCTCCTGCTCCCCCGTCACCAGCAGCAGCAGCCTCACCCACGGCTGCCGCCCCACCACCGCCGTCACCCGGGGGTTGACACACAGCCGCCTCACAAACACCAGCAGGTTACCCAGAGTCACCTCTAAGTGTCTCCTCCGCCTGGCGTCTGCCATGTTGTTGTTATTGTTGTTATTGTTGTTGCTGGTGTTCATGGTGGTGGTGAGGCCGGTCAGCCGCAGCTCCAGGCGCCGCTGGCCGGGCCTCTTTACCTTCACTTCACTCTCACTCTCACCCTCACCAACCTCAGGCTCCTCCTCCCTCACCTTCTCCTCTGAGCTCTCTTTCTCAGGCTCTTTCTCCTGGGGCACAGAGGGGGTCTCCTGAGGCCCAAGATTCTTCCAAGAGGCCTCATTGGCCTTCACAATGTGACTCACCAGGTCCTCCACCTGGAGGTACAACAGGTCCATCACCTGGCACAGCACAGTCTCTGAGATGTCATCAGCATAGTACCTGTGGACAAGGGAGACACTCCATGACTCACCACCACATGACAATCTGATTCAGGAATAACAGCCACAATAGTTCAGCCATTACCTACAAGGTTGGTGACCAGATAACAGGTACCAATAGATTAGACAAATAGATAAACAGATAGATAGTAGAGGAAGTCTCCACAAGCACCTAACTCAAACACTTACCCTGTCAGAATGGTGAGGATCTGGAAGAGGGTGTGGGCAGCATGGGGGAGGAGATCAGAGGGTGAGGGGTGAGGAGTGTGGCGCAGTGCTGGGGGGTCGTAGGGGCAGCACATCCTCATGAGAGCGTCCAGCAAGCCACTGGACACAGCAAGGCTCAGGTCAGCAGCTTCGTATCGGACGCTGAGTGCAAAGATGGTGAGGAGGCAGAGTCTCTCCTTCAGGCCTGTGTGGGAGGAAATGAAGTGAAATGGACAGGTTTGAAGCTCTAAGTCAACTATGTAACACTAGTTTTATTTGTGTTTATACTAGGTGAATAATCTGCAGCTGGAGAGAAAGGCCATAATGGTGAGTATAATGATGTGAGAACTGCAAAGAAAGTCATGTGGAAAGAAGAGCAATAAATTTTGGATAATCCTTTTAGGTCTTATCCTGTAAGGACTAGCACCTCAGTGGGCCCCTTTTGTTTAATAAATTTCTGTAGCTCTTGGCCAATACCCCACTTACATGAAAACAGCAACACTGTATCATTACACAACACTCATCTTGCACATCTGAGACCTCATACACTACTTAGAACTGATATGAATCTGTTTATTCAACCATAGTGACAGTATAACTTCCACATGTCCAATAAGAAGAAAGGGAAACACAAAACAATAAGAGAGACAGAAAAGAAACCTATAAATTTCTGCACATTATATATCCAGAAAATAAAAGTGAGGCAAAACCCTTCACCTTTATCAGGGTGTTCATGGAGCAGCAGGGAGGAGACAAGGTGCTGGTAGATGACATGCACAGTGTTGGCAATCTGCTGCTGTGTGCCCTGGCTGGCCGCCCTGATGCCGTCCAGGTAGTGGGTGGCCTCCAGGCTGCGCACCAGAGAGTAGCTGCTGCTGCTCCACAGACTCTCCAGCCCAAAGCAGCCTGTCATCACCTCATGGTACACCTGGTGGTTGGGAGGCTTGTTTACTCTCTCATTATTGTGCTAGCTGTCATCCTGTGGCAGATCTGGTTGTTGTGGCCAATTTATTAATTCTCCTTTGCCACTCTTCATTTGTCTGTGGTCATTTTATTAATTTTCAAGGTTTAGAATAATATTTAAGAGATATGACATATTTCAAGATCATGATTTTCCTGTATGAGTATTATTTTTTTTTTTAACATAATTAATCTGTACTATGATTTTTTTTACAAGTGAGAAAATAAAGTGAAAGGCAAAGAGAAGCTCACCGAGGGAAGGAGAGCCCCACACGCCTTGTCCAGGGAAACGTGCTGTGGCTTCCCTTCCTGCTGCTCTTTCTCTTTGTCTTCTGTCGTTGCTGCTTCCTTGTCCCCCTCCTGTGCTGGAGTGAGCAGTATCAGCATCAGCTCCAGTGCCTCCAAGCGAGACTGTCAGGAAACAAACAGTCAGTGGAGAGCAGAACTGAGGCATTCAATATACAACTGCAACATGAGGTTAAGGGTTAAAAGGTTGCTAATGAGTGGCAGAGCAATGGGAAAGTGCAAACACTCCCAATCAAATGCATGACAGCCCAGCAAGACCTCTCTTCATCAATGTGAGAGCCATTCTAAGCCATGGCTGTGTGTGATGGAGGACCTGCTGGCTGACTCAATCGCACCACCTCTTGCTCACAGGGACAGTAACATCCAACAACAGTGAGTGAGTGAGTGAGTGAGTGAGTGAGTGAGTGAGTGAGTGAGTGAGTGAGGGGCTAAAATGCACAACCACAGACTAGAAGGTGCTGGACAGAGGTAAAACTTCTACCCCATGCCCACCTCCTCCTCCTGCAGCATCAGACACTCACCTCTGCCCTGGACTGCTGCGTGGTCATGGATGCCAGGAGCACATCAGGTCCAGGGGGCATGTTGGCAGAAGTCTTGTGGGAGGCCAGGTGGTGGTCCTCCGCACCTACAAACCTCAGCACCTCAATGCACCGCCCCATCACCAGCACCAGCACCTCCTGGGTTGTCCTGCAGGATGTAAGGTAACAAAATGGTGTTGATTAGTCTCATGTGGTGGCTAAAATATTAACAGTTACAATTTCTAATGATAATGCTGTTTGCTATAAGTTGCTCTATAATTGTCTCCTGTTATTAATGTTGACACTATTGCTATTAAGACTTCTACTGCTGCTATTATTGCTACCATCATTACTATTAACACTGAATAGAACTGATTACTACTACTACTACTTCTACTATTACTTTTACTGCAATTTGCTCTTCATCTTTCTCCAGCCATTATTACAGAGCCACCCAGGAATGAACAGCAGGTGTTACTCACAGCTGTGTGGTGGCCTTGGGCAGGAGCGGTGCGGGTCGGATGGCCATGAGCAGCATCAGGCACTGGGTGATGATGTTCTGGCTGGCTGCCTCATAGCTCACTCCCTCAGCCGCCTCTGCTCCCCCTTCCTCACCCTCTGTAAATGAGAACCACCAGCACCTCACTCAGAAAGGTCATGATGCTCAGAGAATTAAGACACTGTACATTTATCAGTTTCTTATGACAAGACAAACTCCGAAACATGCTTTAACCATCTCTCTCTCTCCGCTTACCTTGGTCCTCATAGTTCCTGGGGTTCCTCATGGCCATCAGTCGCTCCCTCAGCTCTCTCACCTCCTCCTGGTTTTCAGTCGAGCCTGCAGAACACACAGAGGTAGAAAGATGTCTACTGATCTTGAACGCTCAAAAGGAATTACAGTCTAGTTGCTTCTACTCACTTAAAAGAAACTAATGTACTCTCTCTCTCTCTCTCTCTCTCTCTCTCTCTCTCTCTCTCTCTCTCTCTCTCTCTATCCCTACCTGGTTCCTGGTTGGCAGTGGCAGTAAGGGACAGCATCTGCTCCACGATCTCAACTCTCACTCTTTCCTCCTCCTGTGCTGCCTCTGATCCTGCCCGTGATGGCTCCTCTCCCTCTGCAGAATGGTGAGAAAAGTGGACATTATTCTATGGTGATTCTTGCCATTAAAATAAAATCAGAACAGCAAGGTCACATAATGCTGCACAAATTTTAAACATGTATAGGTGGATTAAACTTAAAGAACACTATATTTACTGAGTTTTGAAGTTATAAATAAAATAACAATACCTTTTGTCTTGATATATAAATGAAAAGCTCAAAAAATTTATCTTGAAATACTGAAACTGCACCAAATGGAGAAAATCTACATCAATCACTGACACCTGTGGTTAATAAATGACTTGCCTGTAACTTCCTGAGTCTTGAGAGTGACTAGACGGCGGCGAATGTGGTACACCAGCCGGAACACTTCCCTCATCACCGGGCAGTAGTGTATCCTGAAACACCACCAATGCCAACACCACTGACACCACCATCACCAAGGCCTCACTACCACACACCATCACTTCACTCTCCCAATCACCAGAAAAAACACAGAGGAACAATACATACACATATATACCAAGGCTGGATGTCCCTCAAAAATGCAGGTAGGCAAGACAAGGCACACACCTTTCACATTCATATTCATTCACACCACTCTCTTAGCTAGCCCCTGAGTCCCTGATGGAGAGGAAAAACCACTCCTGCCGGGCATAAGCAATAAATCAGTGGAGTAAATCAGCAAAAGTTGTGCAAGAGAAAAAATACCCACAGTTTGAGAAAATCTGATAAACCAAGAGCTTAAATCAGTCTGCAGTACAATTATGTAGCTTGAATCAGTACACTCAAGCAGCAACACACACACACACAAACACACACACTTACCCAAGCTGCGTCTGGGTGATGGAGGTGTGAGTGAGGAAGGCAGACAGCAGCAGGTGTGTTGAGGTGTCCAGCAGAGGGTCCTCCTTTACCTCACAAGTGTCCCAGTCCTCTGCACATGCCAGCTCCTCCATCCATCGCGTGACCTGGCTCTCTGTGGGCAGGTGAGCCAGAATGCATTGGAAAAAGAAATGTAAGTGCAAGTAATGGATATGAAATTAGGATAAACAAGTAGATATAAGTAACAGACATGAAATTATGAAAAACAGAGTAGAAAGGAATGGAAGGAATATGGAGTTGTGAGGCTCAAAAGAGATGTAAAGATTTTAGATAATGGGATAAAGAGGGAAAAGAAAGGAAGATATGAGAAAGAAGAAATAAAAAAATGAAACACTCATGGAAGATGTAGAAATAAGTGATAAAAAACCAAGTGGATATCTGGAAAATAGAGGAAGGTATGAGAAGGATAAAAAGGTGACTATGCAAAAATGTAAAAATAAGCAAAAGACCAGGAAAAAAGAAGAAAACAAAGAAAGAGAAAAAATACAGAAGCAAGGCACGCAGAGACAAGGACAAGACACACACACACTTACTCGGCTCAAGGATGGTGATGAGCGGGGAAGTGAGCTGAGGGTATGTGGTGACAAGGTTATGCATCGCCTCCACCACCACCTCCCGCCCACACTCCACCAGCCCCACCACCTGGCTGATGGCAGAGCTCACCTTCTCTGTGGTGGAGGCAGGTGGAAGTGACACAGAGATCAGGTGGAGAAAATAAATTGGTGTCAAGAGTATTTTATATTATTCAGTTCATTTAATGCTTCTTGTTTTAACTTTTAAGAGTGAAAACTAGATCTTTCTGCTGACTTAACTTACCTAAGAGCACAGGTTTATATCCTTAAGCACTTTAAAATCTCATTTCACTTCCTGTAGTGGATAATATTGAGGTTTTCAAATGCACTTTCTAATGATAGTTTTAATATTGATTCTGCATCATCAGCGAGAAAAAAACACTCATGAGAATACAACCAATAATCTTTGTAGCCTTTAAAATTAGTCCTGAAGAGAAACCAAACCATTTAAGAATACATACAATAAACTTACCAGGACACCGAACTTCACTGGCCAGACCACAAGAGAACAGCTGCAGGGAGAGCCAGTCCTTGCTCCTCAGTTCACTGGGGGTGAGCGGAGGCCCAAGCAGCATCCCCTCCAGGCACCGCCCCACCACCAGGCCACACGCTCTCTCCACATCCAGCAGCCACACCCACTGTCGCCCCACCACGCCGCCCCCAACGCTCTTCACGGTGTCTGGGGTGGGTGTGTCTACTTCTTCTTGGGGGTGAGAGAAGCAGATTGGGTTATGAGTGGCAGAAATGCTTAAGCTATCCAGACTCAAGCATTAAAGCATTGAACAAAATTAACAATAATGACAATGCAATAATTAGGTCATGGCACTGGCTAGGTTTACAAGATGACACTAATTACAGTGACAAGGATATACCAATTGAAGTAAACACTGGATATATGTAACTGCAAAGCCAGGGCCAAATGAATGTAGCTCAGACCCTCTTTGCCACAGCTAGATAATTAATTACAAATGGGCAAATACAAATACTAGGCAAATAAAATATATAACTACTTCTTTGCATACCATACTCCCCATACTCCCTTTACCTCACAGGATGTAGCTAAACCTTATATAAGCAAATCTATTCAATCCATATATCACACCGGCAGTCACACACGAGGCCCAGACAGAGCACCACAAACATACAAATCATCGACACTCTTAGCCCCGTCAGCGTCTGGTGGAAAGGGACAGTCTCAAGAACAACCATACTACACCCCAGGAGCTTCAAGATAAGACAGCCAGCCACACATAAGCAGCTGCAGGGAGATAAACACACTCAGCACACCTGATGTAACATCCTCCTGATCGGTGAAAGAGGTGACGTTGGCAATGGTGCGGTTGGTGGAGTCCAGGATAGGCAGGAGGGCTCTGAGGGGGCCGAGGAGAGGCCGCACCAACCTGGCCGGGAAGAGCAGCAGTGCATACACCACATGTGCCAACACCCAGCCACTCACACTGCGGTACACAACGTCTGCAGGGCCACAGGTGGATGGGAAAGAGTTGGTGTTAGTGTAGTGTTGTCTTTGGGGTTCTTGGTTTGTTTAATCTTTCTTTTCTTCTTACCTTTATTGTCTTAAAAGCTCCTGGTTTGTCTTATCTTTCTTTTCTTAGCTTTAGATAATATAATGAAAAAAAACACTGGAAAAGGATTTAAGAAAGAGGGATGTAAAGACAGAGAGGAGGAAGGGGATGAAGAATAATTTGTCACATGTGAAAATTGCAAGATGAGAATAACAAAAAAAAAAAAAGAAAGAGAGAAAAATTATGGCTAATTTACCATGAACAAAAGGAGAAGAGGTGGCAAAAGAAGAGAGAAGTACAAACAGAAATGAAGATGGAAATAAGGAACACTCTTACTTTGCTACAAGAAAGATGAACTGTACCATACCAGGGAGAAAGATGGAAGGGCATTTGAGAAGCAGGATAAAGGAACAGAATGATGATGAGGATGATAAGGGAAAGGATGATGACAGTGAAGATGAAGATAATAATAAGGGAGGAGAAAAATTACAGTATACAGTAAAGATAGCTATACACAATGATATTATATGAGGGTGAGACACTTGCCATGTATGAGGTGGGCCAAGCCGGGGTGTGAGGACAGGAGGGAGGATGTTTGGCTCAGCAGGTCCCCACACATCTCAAACAACTCCCGCAGGTGCTCATGGAGGAGACGCATACTGGGGGAGTTCTGGAGAAGGGGCAGGTGATTGAGAGGCGACTGTCATGTGCTAGATGTCAAATATACTCAAATACATCAAATATACTACATCTCTCTTTAATTAGTGTGGTGCCAAACTTGTCAATTTATGAATATCTGATTCTCTTTTTTTTATATCATGCACTACACATGATGCACACTTCATTTCCATCTCATTCCTTATTTCTCGTACACAGATGTTAATTCAAACTGGCTATCTTCTTGTTATCGCCATCTCATTCCTTATTTTTTTGTATACAGTTAACAGTTGCTTATTTTCTTGACATTCACTTCATATCTTGAGAAATGTTTACTTTTACATACTATACACATTTCATCTCTCCTCATATGCTTCTCCTCTTTCACTTACATACATCAATACAAATTCACACAGTTTATTATGGCTTGAGAATCTATTTTACATGCAGTCTCTTCTCATTCCTTTCATTCAGTCCTATCTATCTAAATACCAGGCCAGCAATCCTACACAGGGTGGCCCAGACAAACCAAACATTATTCACTTCTATATACAAATAAAAATTCACACAACTCATTTAATCTTGAAAGATTTACTTTTGGACACTGTTTAGATATCTAGTCCTTTCAATTTTCACTCATCTCCTCCCATGAGTGTTGTGCCTCACCTCCTCAAACTGGTGGTGGGTGCAATAGGCCAGCAGGTGGGAGTGAAGGGTGGAGAGCAGGCGGAGGAGGTGCTGAGGGTGTGTGCCGCCCAGCTGGGAGTCAACGTGCTGCTGTCGGTGGGGCGCTTCACCCTTGTCCTGCCCCTGCCCTGTGCCTGTCCCTGTCCCTGCTCCTTCATCTCCTTCTGCAGGATAAACACTTGTTACTTTTGCCACCTTAGTCACAGGGCAGTTACATGAGCGTAAGGAGAATGCACCTAACTGCTCTCTGTCTACTAAATCAACAGGGTATTTCCACCATGTCACCAGTGAAACACAGAACACTGTCATCTGCTATTACAGCACAAGGAAATAAAGACCAGTAAGAGTAAGTACAGGAAACAAAGTGCTTCTATTTCATCGTGTGTTTTCTGATAACTATACTGTTCTTTGCATAGTCCTGGTCAATAGTCAAGGAGCATTTCACACTCACTTACTGTGTTTAGCATGTTTGTTAATCTCAAGTCCTCTGATGCACTGATGGTACTACAAGACATGACAACCAATAGATTCTTAGCAGATCAGAACTTCAGATTAAAGGGGAAATGCTAAACACAGGAAGACAGTGTGGGAGGTCACTTGACTCCTGACCACCAGTGTACCTCTGGTGGTGTCGGTGACATGTGTGGGAGACATCTGGATGGGCGGCACAGGGCTCGCTCCTGACGGCAGGTCCTCGTGGGGTTTCAGTTTCTGTGGTGCTCGGGGTTTGACCTTCAGTGTGTTGCTCTTGGCAGGCCTCTCCTCCTCCAGAATTTGCTTGAGTTGATGTTCCTGAAGGAGAGATAAATGAACCGCAAGTGCTCAAGTGCTCAAGTAATCTCAGTTATACCCTAAACAATCAACACTCCCAGGAACTCACAGTATGGAATCTGAGGTTGGCCAGCAGGGTGCGCATCAGGTCCCGAGGCAAGGTGGCAGAAGGATCCTGCAGGGAGGCGGGGGCATCCTCAGAGGAGCTGTAGCCTAGGAGGGCAGCCACATGACTCGGGTCCTCCAGGCTCACCACCAGGATGCCCAGCTGCAGCCTCTGTCAGGGAGAAGGAAGATGGTGAGTCTTTGAAGAGCAACAAAGGACGAGTTTGAAAGAAAATGCATTTTTGAATACATGTCTATATCTTACCTGGCCATAGGTGAGCTGCCCCCAGTCCTCAGGTGACTTTGGCAGCAGGCCGTAGAGGAGACTCATGCGTGAGGCGAGAGGAGGCAGCAGCAGGGGGGAGCTGAGGCCCTCACACACCTCTGCCTCAATGGCCCGTGGTAACTTAGCATCCACCAGTCTGAAGAAAAAGAAGAGAAAATTATACATAAAGAGCATTTCAAATGGTGGTCAAATGTAAATTTGAGAAATGAGTGGTGGTGACAGTATATGTTGCAGTGTTGAATTATAGCAGTGATAGTGGTGATGATGGTGTTGATGTTAGTGGTAAAGAATACTAAAGATGAGGTGCTGTGCTGGAAGTGGTGGTGATAATTAAATAAGGTAATGGTATAGTGGTGCTGGTGATGTTCATGATAGTGGTAAAAATCTATATAGTGGTGGTGGTGGTGAGAGTGAAGCATTGTGGTGGTGGTGAACATGGCATCCCTCACCTGAAAAGCAGCTCCCTGAGTGGTGTCGCCTCAGCCCCAAGCACCGCCTGGGCCATGCCTCCCGTCAGCGCCAGGGACAGGTGTGTGTTGAGCAGCTGCAGGCACAGCAACACAAACTTCTCCTGGTCTCTGATGAGTCAAACACACGAACATACACACAATGAATCTCCAATACAACTATGCTTACTATACTTCCATGAATACAAGAGAAAAAGGCTTCATATTCAAATACTACACACAAGCACTTATATTCTGAATTATCAAATCTGAATGAAATAAAAGTATAATTATTTTCTCCTCCAACACCAAAAAACAGTACCAAACAACAACTTCTTGTAATAACAAAGAGAAGGAAGAGAAGGTAGAAGAAAAAACAAGATAATGAAGCACTTTCCCTTACCTTACAGAGGCGAAGGGCTTGATGGGCGTGTCAAAGGCATCAAAGCAGCAGTAGAGCTCAATAAAGGTGCGCAGGAGGGAGAAGGTGCCCTCCTGCAGGTCCACGCAGAAGGGCCGGTGCCACGACACCACACGCCTGCACCACACACACACACTCATCAATAGTCACAGCATTGGTTCTCAAGGCAACAATATACAAGCAGATTCACATACATACTCACACACACATACAAAACAGTATACAGAGTCACACACACATACACACAACAAGGCTTTTTAAATATCTGGAAATCTATCTTACCAAATGGAAGGAGTAATACTTGGAATTAATTAAATGCAAAAGATTCCTGAGATGTTGACCTTTTCACTGCAATATTCAATTCACAGCACTAAAAGCAATGTACAGAATATATATATAAGCATCTACAAGAAAGAAGGGGATCAAAAGAAGAGATTCTGCAATTTTTTGGCAATATGATGTATGGAAATTACCATATGGCAAGAAAAGATGTGCCAAATACCAGTGAAAGGGTTACAATTAAGCTGTATTGAAATGGAAACCAAATAGAAACTTAACTCAAACACAGCATACCACAACACACACACACACACACACACACTTGCCTGTCAGTGGGAATGGCAGTCCAGGCAATGGAGTGAGTGGTGCCAGCACTGATCTGATGCACTGCCACATCCAGGCCCATCACCTTCTTGGGCCGCAGCAGGGGTGAGATAGTGTGCCCCTGCCCACACTGACCCATTGTGTTGGAGCCCCATGCGTACACCTGCAGCAGCCAAGCATCAGGAGGACAATGATAAGGAGGAAAGGTAAGAAGAACAAATATTTCATAACTGAACCTACATAAATTAATGAAATACCTAGAAAAAAATAAATATTTCATCAGTAAACCTACAAAAATCAATGAAAACCTAACTACATATAGTATGATTACTACTACTACCACTACTATACTACTACTACTACTACTACTACTACCACTACTACTACAACAGACTGATCTCAAACTATGAACATGAAAAGGAGCATATTACCAAAGTCTAAATCTCATTCTCATTTACAAGATTTTTCATTCACAAGCTTTTAAAAGAAACAAAACTTGCTTATAAACTGCACCTCACCTGTACTACACCAAAAACAACTACAACCACTACTGTAACACAAACACCACTACAAATAACACACACCTCAGACTCATGAGTGAGGGCCAGAACATGTGAGTCACCGGCAGATATGTCCACCACCCTCAGTCCAGACAGCTCCTCGATGGGTCGCGGCCTGAGCATGGTGGCCTCAGAGGAACCCATGGCCAGGCAGGGTCCCGTACCCCACACCCACACCTGAAAATGACCGTTGTCACCGCCCTGTGCCGTGCAGCGGTGGCGGGGCGAAGAGGCTGGTCAGTGTGGTGATAATGGTGGCGGCGAGGGAGGGAGAGGGAGATGGGTGAGACGAGAGGTGAGAAACAAGACAAGGGAGAGTAAAGAAGGTAAAGGGGAAGGAGACGAGCCTGGTGTTATCATATACATGTGGAGCAGCCGGACACCAGGCAGTGATGGGGGGGATGTCAGCGGTAAAGATTTCTTTTGCAAATCACCACTCATAAAATGTTGAGTAGACTCAGGTTAGAGTTATATTTGTTAATTTAGCTCCAGAATTGTCTTAATACTCCCCCTCTTGAACCAGTAAGTTATGGGAAGGCAGTAAGAGAGAATAAATATACTAAACTCTAAATTATTCCTTAACATTTTCTTCATCTCCACAATAAAATGTCATTACCATCAACTCATATTGGACAAAACCTCCTTAACATTAGTGGCTTAATAAATTTACAGACTGAGAGATCTGTAGGTAAAAAAGTGCTTCGTCTGTGCCACACTGATATATAACAGAAATCATATTAGCTTATTCTTATGCAAAAGGCTTAAATTACTCACTGAGGTTTATGCAATGTAGCCACAACTGACTGGTGTCCTTAACGGCAAACAGAGAGAGAAAACTACAGCCTACATGAGTGTATTAAACATGCACTGACAACATATGAGTAATGGTACTTCTGATACAAAAAAAAAACTAAGTTAAAAAAATATAATATAAGCTACATAAGGAGTAAACATTAAACCAACAAAATCAATATATAAAGCTAGACTATTACTGCTTCTGTTGGAATAAAAAATAAATAATAATAAAAATACAAGAGCATATGAAGCCAGAAAGTCACCCTGTGCAAAAGGCTGAAACACACACAAAAAAATAAACACCCACACAAACCCAAAGCAAGAAAAGCAACACATGAGAATATACACAAAACACTTGACGACATGCGAGAGAGAGAGAGAGAGAGAGAGAGAGAGAGAGAGAGAGAGAGAGAGAGAGAGAGAGAGAGAGAGAGAGAGAGAGAGAGAGAGAGAGAGAGAGTCTGTTCCAGCGTCCCTCAGTCAGTCCCTAGAGTCTCGGTAATGTTAATAAATGCATTATAATATTGGTGAGTTAATAGTTTAAGTTTTGTACAAGAAGTTTAAGAAGACAAAGCTTCATTCCTCGTGTCCATGCTCTGTTAGTCAAGTACTGCAGGTGTTAGTGGAATTCATTGATTTTTATCCTTACACACTTTCAATCTTACATTTCATTCACATATCAATTAATATTATTGTCTGAACTCTTCCTTAGTACTTGTAACACTAACACACACACACACACACACACACACACACAGATTTGAGGGAAGAGGTGGTTGCAGCAAGTAGTGTACACATACATATTTAAAGAGGAACTGGATAAATATGGTTATGGAGACAGGTCAAAATGAGCTTTGCCTCGTGTCCAGTACAATACAACTAGGTAAATACACACACACACACACACACACACACACATGCAGCCCTAACACCATTCCTCACATCACCACCATCACCTCTGGCACATCATTCATAGACAGATTAATAAAAAAAAATAAAACACACACACAAGGCACATCCACACACAGACTCAACAGAGAACACTATTGATACAAAACATTCACAAGACACAAGAAAAAAAAACACACACACACACACACACACACACACATACAGCAGACTATATCAACACAAATCAAACAGCAAACCCAGGTATCTCACAGCCACAGAACACATGCCACAGCCTAAGAAAGGTCTTCAGTGGTAAACTGAGGGAGTGAAATAAAGAGACAGATCATGCTTCACTTCAAAATAAGCTAAATAAGTAAATAAATAAGAATGTATACATGTTGTCAGGCTCAGAACAGATCATTTAGTATCCTGAGAAGTTCTGTAGTAGTAGAAGTAGTAGTAGTAGTAGTAGTAGTAGTAGTAGTAGTAGTAGTAGTAGTAGTAGTAGTAGTAGTAGTAGTAAAAATTATTAAAAGCACAGAGGAGATATGAGAGCCTTTACAGCATGGAAAGTGAGCAGTATGTAAAGACACACATGAAAGCAGGAAACAAAGAGTAAAAGAAAGGATAAGGCATAGAAAATACAAACACAGCAGGAAGAACATGAAAACAGATGAGCAAATAAGCTGAAGCAAGCAGAAAGGAACGGAAAGAATACAGGAAAGATGAAGGGAGAGAAACAACACGTAAATGAAAGTGGTGGTAATGAGGCATAGAAGAAAGAAGGACAGATGAAAAAATATGAAAAAAAAAGACAGAAAAGTTACGAAAAACAGAATGAAACTTATCCACAAGAAACAAACTGCAGAAGAATAAGATAAAAAGAAGTCAAGAGAGTAAGTAATGGAAAATAAAGATGCTCAAAAGTGAGAAAGAAGAATAAAATAAGCGACAGAGGAGTAAGATGAAAAAACAGAAGAGGAATAAGGGATGTCTGCAGAGAAAGGAACAGAAGAAAAAGAGGACAAAGTAAGAAACAAGTAAGAAACAAGGATACAACTTGGCCAGAAGAGGAAACAAGAGCTAGCAGAGGAGGAAAATGAAAGAGCAGAACAGGAGTGAGGGATGCCAGCACAGTAAGGAACAGAGATGACCAGGGGACACAGGAGAGAGTAGAGCGTATGGCAGTGAATCAGTCGGTGTGTTGGGAAGATGCCAGTCAGTGCCCCACCTTCCTTCAGGATGTATGGTGGAAGCTGGTCAAGTCAGGTCACCCCAGCCCCACCAAGAACACAGGTAAAGGGCAGGGGAAGAAGTAGGGAGGTCCTGGGTCACACCATGGGTCACACCGCAGCAAAACAACCACCCACAAGTACCCACACAGCAGCCACCCATCATCTCACTTCCTCACCTCTCAAAACTAGACAAACTTCACCTCATAATTGTGTGATGTGCTTAAGACCAGATTCTGCACTTTCAGTGAAGGAGTTTTGAGAGGTAAGGGAGTGATGAAAGATGAGGGTGGTGAGGGACGAGCGTGGGGAGGTGACGGCAGGAAGCTGTAACCTTGCTACAGAGAAAGGCACCAGTCACACCACTCTGGCACCTCGAGACACAACCTTCAACACACGGCCCAGGGGACAAGCAGGGTCATGAATCATCAAGTGTGTGTGTCAGAGAATACATCTTTTGAAACACCAGTGGCAAATTTCAGAGGTAAAAACAAGAGTGTGTCAATGAATAAATATCTTGAAACACCACCACTTGAGAGGCAAGATGCGATTTTTTTTCTTTTTTTTTTTCAAGTTCCACGAAAGATCTTCAATTATACTGGCAATTATCAAGAGGCAAAACCCCACAAAGACTTCATTAAATTTCACAAGCCAAAATGTGACACAACTCTTAATCTTCAACCCAAAAAAATAAAGCAGAGTATTTAATACCACCTCAGTGCATTACATCACGAAAAAAGGAAGAAAAAAGAAAACAAGAAAGGAGAAGTTACCAAACCCATTCTGTGACTAAATATAACTGCTTTGTGGGGAATAAGTGGGCAGCATACAGCCCTTACTGGTGTGTTCAGAGTCAGCAGGGAGTGGAGGATCAGTCCAGAGAATCTCACCTGCATCTGCCTCCACCAAGACAACGTGACAGCAGCGGCAGGTTTGGGGAGGTCGGGAAGGGAAGAGAATGTTGGGAATGAGAGGACCACCACACACAAGCACATACATACATGAACACTCACACATAAACAAACAGACACACTTATACACAATGCCACAATGTCAACACACAGACAAACAATTACAGCTGCTACAATATGATATACAAATGTAAGTTATCTACACATCATTACTTGGTACATGTTTGAGTGACAATGGACAGTACGACAGTGACAGCTGATGGTACAGTACACACTCCCAGACAAGCAGACAGTTACGCAAGAGGTACAGATGAGTCAAAAAACAAACACATTCAGACAGTTGACAAGGACAGATGGATGAGAGACAGAACACAAACACACACACACACACTCAAACATTCAGTCAACAAGTACAGATGGCGAGACAGCACACAACCCACACACACACCTACCCACAAACACTCAAACAGTCAAGTACAGATGGATGAAGAACAGAATACACACACCCACTCACACAGACACACACACGCACACACACACAGACACACACACCCACATACAGTATCTTGGTAGGGGGATAAGAAGCCAGGTGGATCTACAACCCCACGACCCACACCACCAGAAATCCCCGCCCAAATGAAAGGGAACACCAGGGAGCAAGGAGGGAGTGGTGATTGCAGACCTTGACACCTTGAATGAGACACAGATGCCCAACAAAACACCAGAAGGATTGACCTCACTAACAAAGCTCAGGAGGGAATGGTAGGAGGGTTAAACATCAAGTGAACATCATACTTATTGGCTACTGAATACTAGATGTCACTTTTAAACAACCTGCATATTAAATGACTGAATTCCTTATTGAACTGCATTATTGGCTGATATGTTGGCTAAGCAGAAAAGTTACAGGCTGATAGACAGACTGACTGATAACTGAATGGTGAATAACAGTTAATAAAGTCATGATTGGTTTAATAGATGCCTCACTATCAGAAAAATATGTCAATACTGACTCACCAGCTGCCTCTAACTGACATGGCTGGCTGGCTACAGTACCCTAAACACACCTGACTTATATATAAACATGACATCTACACCTCAACACTGATTCACCAGCTGCCTCTGACTAACCAACTAGACTGACAGAAACACGACTTCTACACCTCAACACTTGACTCACCAGCTGCCTCTAACTCTCAAGGCTGGCTGGGTGGGGGACTAACCTGACCGTGGGCTGCCAGAGCGAGGGAGACCTGTGTGCCTGTCGTCAGCTTGCGCACGGTGAGTCCCTGCAGTGCCTCCACCACCCTCGGCCGGTACACCTTGGCCGTGTCCCCGTGTCCAAGCTTGCCGTGGTCCCCTGAGGTAACGGCAAGGTGCAGGTGTTGGATTGTCAAGTTATGCTGCATTATTTACTTTGAGGTTTCCCATAAGGTAATGAATAATCTCCTTATCAAGTATCATTCAATCAAACAATTCATCACTCACTCACTCACTCACTCACCCAATCAATTAATCCCATCAAACAACTTTATCAGGGAACACTAATTTTCTCCCCCTTCATTTTTGTCACCTTGTTGCCCTTCTTAAAATAATGAAATAAATAAACAAAGAGATGAAACAGTGATAAGGAGACTCACCCGAACCAAAGGACCACATGATAAGGAGACTCACCTGAACCAAAGGACCACACTGTCCGGCCGTCAGCAGAGAGAGCAAGGGTGTGCGCGCTGCCACACACCACCTGCCCCACCCCTGAGATGTCCCGCACCAAGGTGGGAATGTTGCGACTTGTGTTGTCCCCATGGCCTGAGAAAGAGGGCAAGTCATTCTATTCACCACAAAATTAAGTATCACAAACACACACACACACATATTTCATAACTTTACTCTTTCTTATTTCTGATTATTGGTACCTTTAACTGAATATACTGGCTTGTAGGGCTAAAACTGTGAATGATGAGTGTGTGTGTGTGTGTGAGGTGTTTTGTCTGGACTGCCCCGTAGGACTGCCAGCCTGGGACAGAGATAAACAGACCTACAATTAACTTAAAGCCTAGCACACCATAACTAAGCTAAACTAACCTAAAACTTTTTACTAAATTAATCCTAAGCTAATCTCACTTACACCTGACATTAATAACATTGTCACTTACACCTTACACTAATAACAAAGAGGTCTTCCCACTCACCAAGGCGGCCGTAGTCCCCCTCACCCCAAGTGAAGAGCTCCCCCTCCTGGGTGACACAGGCCGAGTGGCGGTAGCCGGCAGACACCCAGCGCACCACCTTGCTGGTCAGCGGCCCCGCCACCAGCCTTGGGTACTTCTGGGTCACGTTGTTGCCGTGACCCAGCTTCCCATAGTCACCTGTAAAGCCAAATGTTTCAGGTCAAGTATGTAGTTTCTCTTGTATTACATTAGAAAATCAATTTGTAGTCTATCTTCTGTATGATAAATTTGCTCATGCTTTTCTGCCAGGTGTCTTCAAGCAATCATCATCATTTTATTTACTGTCATTTTCCATTGCAGGACTGGATAGCTAATAGGTCTCTCACATGTATTCCATCTTCCAAATCATCAAATTCACACAAACTTTTCAATCACTTCCCCCTAAGCAAATATTTCCAATCCTACGCATCAAAAACAGATCACAAAAACTCAAAACATCACAACAAACAAGACCTTACCATCTCCCCAAGTGAAGACCTGCCCAGAGGTGGAGAGAGCAATGGTGTGTCCATCGCTGCCCTTGGAGGACGACACTCTCCTTAGGCGTGCATCAAGGTGGAGTCTCTTCGGGGAGGCCTGGTTATTGGAGTCCCCGAGACCCAGCCGGCCGTAGCTCCCCTTCCCACAAGCACTGATCCCTCCGTCCCTGTGCACTACAAAGGTACAGTACTGGCCTGCCTCAACCTGGAACGCAAGACAAATCAAATAAGGAGAAATGAAGTTTGCAATGTTAACAGTGTTTGTCAATATGCTGATCCCTCCATCTGTGAATGGAAGTAAATGGAAGAGGAATCAGAGTACATGAAATAGAGGGAGGAAAGGAGGGAGACAAGGAAGGAGAGAGGGAAGAAAGAAAGAAAGGAAGAGAGGGAGGACAGGAGTGAGGAAAGAAGAGAAGGAAAAAATGAGGAAAAGAAGGAAGGAGAGAAGGGAGGCAGGACAGAAGACAGGAAGAGAAGAAAACGGAGGAAAGAAGAAGAGTCAAATTTAAGGTTAGGTTAGGAAATAGCTCAATATAATAAGAAAATGAGCTTTAGGTAAGAGGCAGATTATAAGTCACCTGCTGCACACTGTTGAAGGCATGGGTTAGCTTGGGTGCAAGTATCTTATCCTGTGTCCCCTCGGCCAGCTGGTGGGACGAGTTGCTGCCCCAGACGTAAACATCACAGGATTCATTGTTGTCAGTCGCCACCTCCTCACATGAGTCCCCAATGCAGGTGCGGGCGTATTCACCTGCAGAAGGAAAAGGAGGAGGAGGTGGTAGTGGTGGTGGTGGCTGTGGTGAGGAAATGAAAGAATAAGTAATAAAAAATTTCTTGTGTGGTGCTGCAAGATAGGTGAAGGAAGGAAAGAAGGAAGGAAGGGTGAAGAAGAAATGGATAGAACATTGGGAGACACTGAGCATGTATAGATGAAGGAAAACTGAAAGAAATGAAGGGATAAAACAATAGGAAAGGAAAGGAAAGGAAAGAAGGAAGGAAGGAAGGTAGGAAAGAATGGCAAAGAAAAACCATAAGGAAGGGAATTATGATAAAAAAGAAGAGTTAGAATAGGACAGCAGATATTATCAAGAAATTAGACTAACAATAGAGAAAACAATATCAGTCCCTACTGACAACAGACTAACATGCTAATAATGCCAGCTTCTCCATGAGCAGAAGAGCAGCGGTGTAGAAGGGCACGGTGCCATCTGGTCGGATGATGCTGGGTGACATCCCCACCAGACACTCCCCACTCTGGGCCAGCGCGTTCATCACCTCCTGCAGGCAGCTTCCACTGATGCAGGTCCTGGGGAGATAAGAGGTAAACACTGTAATTATATGAACACTTCAATAACGTGCCTGCCTGCTTCTGTATTTCCCCCTTCCTATGACTTGAACTCTTTCAAGAGGAGAGGACAGATGTGTACAACAAGTGTCCCCTTACCCATCTGATGAGTCCTCAGCAGCAGTGGTGGCAGCAGTGAGGGCCATATGCACCCACTCCAGCAGGTAGCGCAAGGACCCTCGCTGCAGACTCAGCCCCAGCAGCAACTCGGCACTCAGCTTACGTCCTGTCAATTAATCAATTAATTACTGAACGCCACGCATACCTAACAAAGTGACTCCAATAAGGCTTCATGGGACAACAGTCAGTCACCTCATCAAAGGACAGCTGGGGAACATTGGGATGATTACAAGAACATCAAGCCCAGGTGACATTTAACCCAGCCTGGTACACCAATATAACCCACCAAAGGGCAGCTGAGGTACATATTAGGAAGATCACAAGAACAACAAGCCCAAGTGACAGATTTACCCAGATTATTACATCAATATAACTCACTAAAGGGCAAATGAGAAATATACTGAGATAATTACAACAACAACAAGCACAGATGACAAAGATTTTCCCAGCATGCAATGACAAGATAACTAAACACAGGAACTTAACACCTTACCAGTGCGGTCAGCAGGAGAGGAGGGTTTGGCAGTGTCCCCGAGGAAGGTGGTGAGCTGGGCGAGGGAGGCCAGACCGACACGCGGCAGCTTGGACTCCACTGCCAAGGAGAGTGGAGGGAGTGCCTGTACCACTGCCACAGCCGTCCCCAGCACCTCAGAGCACAGGCTGGCCCCACCTGCAACACACAACACACACTGGCATACAGAGGGAGGACATGTGGTTATGGGAGGTGATGGTTCTAATTCATTTTTGGGGAGTTTAGAAAGGTTCGTTTTTGTATATAGTATGATTTTTTTTCTTTATTACCCAGTTCTGAACATAAATTAATAGGAAGGGAGAGTATATTTAGTCCTAAGGGATAAGAAATACCTATCTATCAGCCTGTCTGAGTTATTAAATCAGAATGGAGTTAAATTTATCATTAACATGTCAATACTGTGCAAGACATCCTCCCTCTCCCTCTCTCTCTCACTTACTGTTGTTCACCCAGCCCAGCCTCAGGATGGAGAAGAGCAGGGATAGGCCAGTCTGCACCCCAAGCTCCACCAGTGCCTCATTTGCTGACAGTGCCGGCCCCATCCCCTGCAGCTCAGTGGATGGCCCTCGGTCGCCTGTCCCCATCAGGGCCTGTCACACCCACCAAAGAAATTAGTATAGGAAAAACAGGGACAAAGTAAGGCATTAATGATATAAACACCCTACCAAAGAAGCTAATAGGCTCAGAAAAACAGGGAAGAGGTAGGGCGTTAATGAATACGTGAAGGGCCTAGGAGGGCAAACTCACCCGGTCCCTCTCACGGCTGCCCTGGTGGAAGCTGCGGGACAGAGCGTGGTAGATCCGCTGCAGCACAATGAGGCGCTTGTGTAGCAGTGCGGAGAACCGGGGCTGGGCGGCGGTCGAACTGGAAAGGAATGGGGATGGGGTTGTCATTGTTGTTGTTTCTCCTCTGACTCCTTCTCCACCTTCTCTGATTTCTTCCATTATGTTGTTATACCCGTGCGACAGTTCACCTAACAGTTCACACTAGACACACTTACGAAAACTCCATCTAGAGTATATCAACTTATTACACAAAGCTCACAGACACACAGTATATCTTATCATATCGTACACTTGAATAATGCAAATTTAAACCCTTAGACACAGGACACCATTGAATCTTGGAGCAATAAGAGAAGGGAAAGCAGACAGACAACTAAACAGAGGGTTAAGATATAAAGTTCTGCTGGACTGGCCTGGAACAGACAGAAAACTGACAAAAAATTAATAGAAGTTAGGAGAGACAGCAAAATGAAAGATTACTGACAATAATGACAGTCGTAGGAAGAATGCAAGCAAGGAATGAGGTAACTGAGTGGACCTAGAGGGACGTACCGAGCAAGTGCCGCCTGTGATGCAAGCAGAGCATTGACGTGGCTCAGCTGGTCGGCCGGGGAGGGTGGCTCTGGCTCATAGTCTGGCAGCTGAGGGCCTCCATGCATCACACAGCCAGGTCCTGCCACCACCACCACCTCCTGCAACATGAAAAACAAAACTTAGCAAGACAAGTAGAAAAGACTATTACATAATGAAAGGAGAAAACAATATATAACAAAAGGGAAAAAATACTATTATATAACCAGAGGAGGAAAAGACAAGGAGAAAAGACAAATATATAACAAAAGAAGAAAAGACTAATATATAATGAAAGAAGAAAAGATTGATATATAATGAATAAACAAAAGAACAGTAGCTGATCAACTATGTAAGGTGTGCTGTTTCAAAATGCAATACACTAAACACAACTGAGTTAAAATAAAAAACTATTCACTTCAATAATAAGGGAAACTATTAACATCTGCTCATCTTGATACTGATAGTAAGGATAACTATTATCATCACCTTGTTCCCATCATCACCCCTCACCTTGTTCTCCAGCAGGCGGTCATACAGGACAAGGGTGGAGTCACGCAGAGCAATGGCCTGGCAGTCCTTGAGTAGCCAGGAGGATGTGAGGTGCTCAGCCCACTTGAGCTTCACTGTGGGCGGAGCGACAGGAGGGACGCTACCCACCACACCCCCCTCCATCCTCCTCTGCTTTAGGAACCACCAACACTCTCTGAAACACACCACTCTGTCAGTCTGTGTGTCAACCTCAAGGTACTTATCCTCAATTATAATTCCTTTGGCACCTCAGTGGGCCTTTTTTTCCTACCCTTTTTGTTGCTCTAGGCCAGTGGTCTTCTTATATAAATGAAAAACTCAACTCATGGTTTAGCGCAATGGGAAATGAAAGTCAAGATATGTCAAGATATATGAAAGTGGTGAGGAAGGTAACCAATGACACAACATCTGGTGTACTACATTTCTCCATGTGAGCCACAATGACCACCACAGCTCAAGTGATCAGCGACCTTGACTGTGCAGGGTGAGCAGACATGTGTATCAGGCTTACATCAACTGTGCTTGCAAGGAGGGCTGCATCACAATGCATGTGATGACTTCTAAAATCAGATCAGACATGACCTTGTATAAAATGTAGAAAGAAATGGCTCTGCTCTTAACTTCCTACAGGAAAATAATTAACCTTAACTAAGCTAACCTAACTGAGTGCTCCTGCTGCCTCTAGCCCAACTAGAATTAAGTTAACACACCAAATCTCTTTACTGTCCTCCCTTATGAAAGTTCACATGAGGCACAGGCTATGAATGGCTTGAACTGCATACAAACACACACAGTTGATGCAAGCTGAATAATTGATCTGGCTAAACATCTCTAAGTCACACAAGTTTTTTTTTATCGACCGCTTTAAAGTGTTACGGTCACACAACACTTTAACACACAAGCCCCCTTACATCTGTAATATCCAATGCTCACTGCTTCATCTCACACACAGGATGATATGAGTCACAATCCACAAAAAAATAGATAAATAGGGTCTCACGTCATACAAGCCCTTACACCTGCAATACCCAATCTTCAGAGCTGGATTTCACACTCCTAGGACACACATCAAACACTACTTATCCTTCCTTCCTTCCTTTGACATCACTGATCTAGGGTGCCAAGTGGTGGGCTGTGATTCCCTCCCACACAGCAAACAACAAAACAGTCTTGATATACTGAGGCACCAAGCAGGTCTGAGCATCACCTCGCCTAACCCAAATTCAAGGTAGGTCAAGAATTCATCATAATACAAATACAGTTTTTGTTTTGGTCATCCAGGAAATCCCAACTGACAGGAAACTCACTAATACTACAAACAGATAATACTGAAATAACATTAGCGTTTTCATCTAAATTCTAGGTAAACTCAGCTTAGGTTTTGATTCATTTGGTTCAATAATTTCAGTGTTGATCACTTCACTCCACAGATCACGATTAAAAAACAAAAAAGCGAGGTATTCTGACTCAGTAATAAGCTGTTGGGTTTTATGAAAATAACTCTTATCTATTAGTTTTAATACAAGGGCACTTCTGAGCAAAAATATAGTACTCTTTATAAACCATGACTTTCACAATGAAGGAATCAACAGCGAAATTAAAGTACTGAATTAATCTGAACCTAACCAACCTGACCTTCGGAATGAAAACACTAACGTCATTTCAACATATCCAAAAGTCTGGATATTCGTAGTTATTTCCATAATCCCCACCAACTACTCCATAAAAAAATTCTAACACACAAGTAATACGACCTACTTTGCTCTCACAGCCCCACCCATACACCTGTACACGTAATCCAGGTATTCCCAATCAGCTGTGCAAACCCAAACATTGACGATCCAGCAGATTTACACACGATAACTGCATATACACCCTTCTAATCCCTCCCACAGATCACACACAGGGCAGGAGTAATATCATACACACCAGTTGGAGTTAGAGGAAGGTGTACATCCTCTCTATCGGCCTGGGGTCACGTGTCCTGAGCCGCTGGGAGTAAAAATTGGTGAAGTCTCAGCGGCTTTCTCTCCTGGCAGCTGATCACCAAAACAAAACAAAACCCTCTGGCGTTTGATTGTCACGGGGACTCTTTTATTTGTGACTTCGTGTATTTGTACCTTGTTAAGTCTTTATTTCTTGCTCCATTCACTGTTTGCATGTGCAGGAAATTATTAATATATGATGATTAAGTGTGCAATAGGTGCAGTGGTGTATCTTATGGGGATATGATGGGAGAAATGCATTTTTGATAATCATATCTTGAGAAATGTGTATTGTATGGTCTTTTCAGTTTTAACCTCATTCAGACGCAGCATATGAGTAATAAGTGTTAGAAAAGTATATAATATGTAATATTATGTAAATGAATAAAACAAAACGCAAAACAGTATTATAAGTTTCCAAACGTTTAGTCATCCATCCATCCATCCATTTATTTATCCATCCATCTACACACACACACACACACACACACACACACACAGTTTGCAAATTTGTGTCCGAACGATATTTCCTGGAGTGGCCACGCCTTCACAGTCATACATAAAATGAGTCATGCATGTAGTTTTAATGATCTAATAATTATTTACTTGAACTGTATCTATTGATGAATTAAAACCGTATCTTCAGCATATCCCGTGTTGAAAGAGGCTCGCGTTATTCATCCATATCATAGTACTATAAATGGCGAGTATTAATTAAGGAATCACTGTTTTCAGACACCTCTCTCTCTCTCTCTCTCTCTCTCTCTCTCTCTCTCTCTCTCTCTCTCTCTCTCTCTCTCTCTCTCTCTATATATATATATATATATATATATATATATATATATATATATATATACATATATATATATATATATATATATATATATATATATATATATATATATATATATATATATATATATATATATATATATATATATATATATAACCTAAATTCTGCTGTATTTGGAAAGTGGCAGTTTTGCATATTTGGAATAATTACATATGTACGACAATTTTACCAGAAGTACAATAATTTCAACCTGTGTAGTACGAAAATATGGCCAAAACAATCTGGCAACACTGGGCCTGCTGCCTGACAAGTTAACAGTGTATCCAGTCTATGAGTGGTGTTAGTGCGCGTCTGTTTCAACTCGCAGCCTGACAGAATTTGTTTTATGTTTTTGTTTTTTTTGTGTGTGTGTAATCACGCCTACACAGTGGCTGCCAAGGCTTACCCATGAGTTAAACCTTCTTTAGTTGGTAATGAGGAAGGCGTGGGCTCTAGCAGTGGATACCTGAAGGCAGCAGAGGGTGAAAGCAAGCAAAATAAAGAAAAGTTTGGCTGTGAGAAGGTGCTAGACAGCCAGCCATAGTGACGAGGGGGCATCGTCCACCAGCCATCACCACCACAGGGAAGGTAAGGTCAGGAAGTGTTAGAATAAATTTAGGTAACTTAACGTAACTTTTTAATGAATAAATTTAGGTAACTTAACGTAACTTTTTAATAAATAACTGAACAATCCACGGTTTTAACTCATCTTACGCATCTCACTTAACCTCCAGCACAATATATCCCTGTGTCAGCCTCGTCTCGTTGCTAAAAACTGTAAAATTTAACTTAATGAAAATTTAAACAATCTGGGTAGTCTATTTATCAGCCATTATCTATCTTATTTGTAAGTGTTTTAAACCAATACTGTCGCAAAGCGGAGCCACATGACCAAGCTTTAATATCCGCTCGTTAGACATATCTGTCATTACTTACTTTAAGTTTGGTGAGGGTTTAAATGAGTGAGAAGGGTTGGTCGTCCCCTCCACTGGCCCCTCCCGCCGCCATCTTGGATAAGGCTCCCCAGCCCCCTCCGGTTCCAATATTTTTTTGTATTTCCTAAGTATTTTATTTCGGCTTGTAGCTAAGATTTTATGGTTTGTAAAAATATTTCGTTGTTTTTTAAGTTATTTGAGCGCGTGTGTTGCGTGAAAAGTGGTGATTTTGGCGTTGTTTTTGTGTAAATAAGAGGGCCGTTTTCGGCGTATTTTTTTACGGTACCAAAACTAAATTTTTTATTTCAGCCTGTACTAGGTTCTTATTAGTTTTAAAAAATAGTTGGTGTTTTTTTAAGTGTGTTGCCGTCCCGCTCAGTGAAATGCGTGCACCGTACACTTGTTTTTATTCGTGTTCAACTTCCAATAATATTGAATTTTATTTTCGGTAGATTTTTTATTTGTGCTTGTAGCTCACTTTAAATGGTTTTAGAAAATAGTTCAGATTTTTTAAAGTGTTTTCCGTTATGTTTAAGCCAGAATGGGTGGACATTTAAACGATTTTAAATGGGGTGAAGGTTCAAACAGTTTCCAGATACTTCTTTTTAAATATCTTTAATACTACTGTGTTTTGAAATGTGTTGTTATTTGTGGCCTTAGTTAAAATGTGTGGCAAGTCTGAATTTATAAAGCATTCCTGTCTAGCTGCGTTTTTTAGAGGGGTCATTTTCAAAATGAAATACGTACGTACGTAAATAACAGTCGCTGTGACGTCATCAACCCCCAGCCGTGACGTCACAAGCCCCCCCAAGCCGTGACGCTATCAGAGTGGTACCTTCCCTAACTCCCTTCCAGTCCCTCCCAGTAAATATTCAGTGTTTTTTTTTTCAAGGTATTTCAAGGTGTGTGTGTGTGTGTGTGTGTGTGTGTGTGTGTGTGTGTGTGTGTTACCTTATTTTTCGTTGTACAGATAGTGATGCAGTGTGTGTTGCTCTGTCTTTCGTTGTACAGATTGTTATGCAGTGTGTGTGTGTGTGTGTGTGTGTTGCCTTATCTTTCGTTGTACAGATGGTGATGCAGTGTGTGTGTGTGTGTGTGTGTGTGTGTGTGTGTGTGTGTTGCCTTGTCTTACGTTGTACAGATGCTTATGCAGTGTGTGTGTGTGTGTGTGTGTGTGTTGCCTTGTCTTACGTTGTACAGATGCTTATGGAGTGTGTGTGTGTGTGTGTGTGTGTGTTGCCTTGTCTTTCGTTGTACAGATGCTTATGCAGTGTGTGTGTGTGTGTGTGTGTGTGTGTGTGTTGCCTTGTCTTTCGTTGTACAGATGCTTATGCAATGTGTGTGTGTGTGTGTGTGTGTGTGTGTGTGTGTGTGTGTGTGTGTGTTGCCTTGTCTTACATTGTACAGATGCTTATGCAGTGTGCGTGTGTGTGTGTGTGTGTGTGTGTGTGTGTGTGTGTGTGTGTGTGTGTGTGTGTGTGTTGCCTTGTCTTTCGTTGTACATATGCTTATGCAGTGTGTGTGTGTGTGTGTGTGTGTGTGTGTGTGTGTGTTGCCTTGTCTTTCGTTGTACATATGCTTATGCAGTGTGTGTGTGTGTGTGTGTGTGTGTGTGTGAAAATGTGCGTACATTTTCACACACACACACACACACACACACACACACCTGTAATCAAAGAGGGTACCACGGGGCTTCTTGTTCTTCCTCGCCAGCATTGGGTTGACCTTCCCAGTCCGAAAATCGAAGGAGGAAAGGTCAACAGCGTCACCGAGGTAGCGGGTCAACTGGGGCTTGCTTCGGAACTTCTTGCCATTGGGGCTGAGAGAGAGAGAGAGAGAGAGAGAGAGAGAGAGAGAGAGAGAGAGAGAGAGAGAGAGAGAGAGTTTTGTCATTTTTTTTAATAATTTCGTAGATTTTTGTTGTTTTGGTTTTATTTGTCAGAGAGAGAGAGAGAGGGAGGGAACATAAACACAAACTCACACTTACCTGTAATAATACACATGTACTTTACCGCAAGTCAGCCCAGTTTTCCTCAGCACTTCCTCTCTTTTCCAGCCGCGCGGGGAGGCAGAACACTCATAGCACCCTTTTTTTTCTATCTGCACCGACATCTCGTGAGGGCGAGGGAGAGGGAGAGGGAGGGAGTCACAGAACTTGCCGTCTGTGAACGAGTAACAATGAAGAAATTACTAGCGAGTCTCTCTCTCTCTCTCTCTCTCTCTCTCTCTCTCTCTCTCTCTCTCTCTCTCTCTCTCTCTCTCTCTCTCTCTCTCTCTCTCTCTATATATATATATATATATATATATATATATATATATATATATATATATATGTATGTATATATCCTAAGTTCTGCTGTAATTGGAAAGTGGCAGTTTTGCATAATATTTGGAATAATTACATATGTATGATAATTTTACCAGAAGTACAATAATTTCAACCTGTGTAGTACAATAATATGGCCAAAACAATCTGGCAACGCTGCGGCTTCCACTTCCCCAGTGTGCTGCGAGCCGCCGTAGTGAGGAGGATTGTGACACTCGCTGCTGCTACATTACATCACCGGCGCCATGGCTGCCAGTATAGAGTTTTACAAGGAACAGGCCAAGAAAATGCTGTATGAGAAGAACAAATTCACGGACATACTGGCGCAGGTGGAGGCGAAGACCCAGGTGAAGAGGGAATACCTGGCGCTAGGTGAGTATCTGTCTGTGTGTTTACTAGCCATTACTCGTGTGTTGAGGCATCCTCGATAGTGTGGTGCAGTGGGCTGTTGCTGTCATCGGCGACTTCATTATTTACTAGTATGAGAGTGAGTGCTGTGCTGTAGGGCGTGACGTGGGTGAGGCAGAAACACTCCGAGGGAGTCACACCCTCAGTGCAGGACAGGACGGCAGGCAGCGGCTCAGACTGCTGCAGGAAAGAAAAAAAAAAAAAAAAAAAAAAACACCGCTGTATAAGTAGGGTGATGGGTGAATA
>NC_087179.1:17569379-17664379 GCF_035594125.1 Scylla paramamosain | reverse complement strand
ACCTTGCAAAAAGACAACCAAGTCACAGCTAAAAAGTTTTGGGAGTCGTATGGCCGTGTGTGTTGCCGTGAATCTGTTTGGTGAGATCCACGAGTACTGTAGGTCATCCTCGTGTGCCTTAAAACTCCAAGCCTGAGCCAGAAGGTATACAGTTCTTCCTACCTTGAGTTTGTGGTGATGGGAGGGACAGTTTACTGGGGAAGATGGCTCTATAACGTGTCTTGCATATTTTTTCCTATCTTCCTTCCATCTCTGTACTGTCTGTGTCCTTCAGATCTCCAACCCAGAGCAAAGAAAAAAAAAGTGGGTGGATTTTTATGCCTTTTGAATTGACAAGCCAGATAATATGTATTTAACTATTAACTTCCTATCTCGGTCATATCTGTGTCCTTTTGTGTCAGTTTACCCCATTCCTCAGTCCTTTAGGCCTTCAGCAACCCACGGCTAAAAACAGATATGCCTTGGTGCCCTTTGAATACCACCAGTTGTACTTTAACCAGAGATAAGATAGGTAACTATTCTTACATCAGTCACCGTAGGACGATAAAAATGATATGTGAGCTGTCCTGTCTTCTCTGAGTAAGACAAAAAAAAGTTGATAATCTAGGAAGGCAGGAAGGGAGGCGGCTCTGTGTTGGCAGGGTGAGCAGGAAGGCACCAAGATGTGTGTTCAGCTCCTCACACTACCTGGCCGTTCACTTTATTCATGCAGTGGTGTAGAATCACATCCTTGCTGCCTGTTTGTCTGTTTGTCTGTCCTTTTGTGAGGTGAAGCATTGAGGTAGTAAATGTGTGTGTGTGTGTGTGTGTGTGTGTGTGTGTGTGTGTGTGGGGTGTTTGATTCATTAGGGGTTAGTGGAATGCATTGAAGATGGTTTTATATAAATGGAATGAAAAATGAGAAGAAATTTATGGTTTAATTGAATATATGAGATAGACAAGAGAGACATAAAGAAATAGAATAGAAGAAGAAGAATTATAAGAAAAACAGATCCACTGCTGTAAAAAAAAAATAAAAGAAAAAAACATCTCAGCGGAAGAGGAGGAGGAGAAAAGCAGACAAATGACAAAATATATGGTTTGAATTAGCTAAAACTAGAGTGGTTCCCTCAGATGTCTCAGTTTTAACAAGGTCATGAGTGTAGTGCAGCAGTGGTGGTGTCTCCCAGTGTTGCCAAGACCTGCCTGGTGTACTTTGGATGTTGCCAAGTTTACACAGCTGAGAGGCAGTACAGAGGAAGGGGAGGGGGAAGAGGCAAGAGGAGTAGATAGGAAGGGTATGCATGTGTGACTGCCAGGGTTATATATACATCTGAGAGTAGTGGTGGCTTATGTGTGTGTGTGTGTGTGTGTGTGTTGGTCTTTACTCATGTGTCTTCCCCTCTGTGTGTGTGTGTGTGTGTGTGTGTGTGTGTGTGTGTCATGTATAATTTTACAGTTTTAGTTTAATTAATTAGTGTGTAAAATTTATGTGGTCAGTAGTCTATTTATATATCTATCTATCTGTGTGTGTGTGTGTGTGTGTGTGTATGTGTGTGTGACCAATTTGAAAACCCCAAAAAAGAAACAAAAATAGAACCAATGTGTAATACAAGAACAGCCAGACTAGGGAGCATAACTAACACTTTTCTACCTATTATGGAGACCAGCCAAGAGTGAAAAGACACCTAAAAGAAAAGAAAAAGCTGTCTCAATGCCATTCCTAAAAGAACCAGAGAGAGAGAGAGAGAGAGCAATGACTACAGAAGATAACAAAAACTTTATCATTTATTACAGAGAGGGGACAAGGGTGAAAAGACAGCTTGAAAAAAATAAATAAATAACTTGCTCAATGCTGATACTGTTCAAGAGAGAGAGGGGGGAAGAGAGAGGAAGAGACCAGTTACTAAAGAGCACATCTTACTATTTTTTCCTTATAATGGAGAGCAGCCAGAGGTAAAATGAGAAAAAGAAAGAAAAAAAAAAGCTTGCTCAATGCCATCCCTCAGAGAGAGAGAGAGAGAGAGAGAGAGAGAGAGTTAGATGACCCAAGAGAGAGAGAGAGAGAGGGAGGGCAATTAATTTTCTCAGGGCACACACTTAGTTACAGATCCCACGACCTTTTATATAATTAACCACGTTGTTATGTGGTGGTGGTGATGGTTCTCAAGACAGCACCTAAGTAGCCAGCAACACTTAACCCTGACTCATCTCTCTGCTGACATCACACATGACTGGCAGCACTCCACCAGATACTGAGCGTGTCATGAGTGTCAGGCGGGTGTGTGGGGCTCGCGGGGGTGAGGGTGATGAGGGACGCTGATAGGTATGTGTGTGCGTGTGTTGGTGAGTGGCTTTGTTAGTGAAGTGATGTGATGCAAGGAGTGACTGACTGTACTCTTTATCCTCTCTTCTTCCATTTCTATCTTTTTTTATGTATTTGAATCTCTCTCTCTCTCTCTCTCTCTCTCTCTCTCTCTCTCTCTCTCTCTCTCTCTCTCTCTCTCTCTCTCTCTCTCTCTCTCTCTCTCTCTCTCTCTCTCTCTCTCTCTCTCGAGCAAAGCGGTGGAGGATTGACAATATTACACCATCACATATCCTGACATTTACTCACGACTAATGATAAAAAGTAAAACAGTGAAGGAGATAAAAATTAACCTCTGGCATAACTTGTACATCTGAGAATACTTCGGCAGGGGACATATGAGGTGTTATGTCGAGTACTCTTAGTTCATGCAGTAGGAGTCCTCAGTGGTGGTGTGGAGTTATCAGTTTTGTTATCAGCGTGTTTCCTGCATCCTGGCTCATGACACTCCCATTCCCCATCCTCCCTGTGGCTCTCTCTCTTGTGGTAAAGATTTACACGAATCAGCCTTTAGCACATTCCCTGCAATCTGCAACTTGCAACATTAGAAGAGCTGTCCTAAGTTTTTACAGTAAAGAAAGAAGAAAACATAATTAAGAGTAGATTCTCCAGTTTCCAGTCATTATAATGTTGAGGGATATCTGTTGCTCAAGAAATGTTTCAGAATTGGTTTGTTATTTAAGGAAAGGTATGTTGAATAGCAGTGTTGATGATAATAGTGGTGCATAATAGTAATAATTTATAGCTACTCAAACTACCTTCTAGCTTTTTTTTATTTAATTGTGGAATATTAGTCTAAAATAAAGCATGTAATATTAACAATAATACATAATAGTAATAATTTATAAGTACACAGACTAACTTCTGACATATTTAATTAGGGAACATCAGTCTTCATGAGGGAGAGGAATAGCACCAGAATTCAAGGATCACGTTTTTCTACAACTCCAAATAGTATATGGTAAAAAGCTTACAAGCTTATAGACCACAAAGTATATCCATCTATACAACACACACACACACACACACACACACACACACACACACACACACACACACACAGTCATAAAAATGTAGTTCTCTATCGTACAGTGAAGTAGTTCAGAGACAGCCATACACAAGCCAGCCTGGCAACACTTGATAATGTGGCTGATAACCCTAATCTATCACCTTATCTTACAGTGGAGAGAGAGAGAGGGAGAGAAGGAAGAAAGAGAGAGAGACAGACAGACATACAAAATAGACAGGGAAAAAAGGAACAGACACACAGACAGTCAAGCAGAAGTTAGACAGGTGTCTGGTAGTGTTGGTACTCCTGGACATCACCTGGTAAACATAACATATGGATGACGCAACACTGTTATCACTCCTCTTGTTGCTTCCTCACGTTTTCTGTCTCATTTTCCCTTGTGGACTTGGACCTGCTGATGTGTCTGTTGCTACCTGGCAGATTATCAGCTGAACTTCACCTTACCTTTTCCTAACCTAACACAACCATACCTAACCTAACCTAACACAACCTTACCTAACCTAACCTTTCCTCCTCTCACTTAAGCTAACCTAACACAACCTAGTATAACCTTACCTAACATTTCTAACCTAACCTAACTTCTCTTAACCTAACTTTACCTTATCTAACCTAATCTGAGCTTGTCCCTCTTAAAATTCTGTCACTACATGGATGGTACTTGACCTAACTTGTCCTCACCTCACCTTCCTTAACCTAAGTTCACGTGAGGAGCAGCTGCCTGTGTTTCTCAAGTTGTGTATCTTTTCTTTGGTCAGGGTCTATAGCTGAAGGATTTCCCTGTTTCTTGAATTTTGTATGTGTTTTTCTTTTGGTGAGTCTTTTTTGGGGGGGCAGAGCAGTGTGCGTTTCTTGAATTGTACGTCTTTTTCAATGGTCTTTTTTTTTTTAAGGATCAGCCAGTTTCTTTAAAATTCTGTGGATGTTTGTGTGTATGTAATGTCTTTCTCTCATGGACCAGTGGCAGATGTGCTACTTAAGAGGCTATGAAGATTATAATTACACAACTGATAGACTCTTCTACTTAGATTTGTGTGTGTGTGTGTGTAATGTCTTTCTCACACAGACCAGTGGCAGACATATTATTTGAGAGGCTGTGAAGATTATAATTACACAACTGATACAAGTGTGAGAGCTTGGGAAAATGAATAGGTACACAGTTATGTATCTGCACTCCACCAGTTTATCTCAATACCCCCTGATAATGTTGTAGATATTAACAGCCACCTTAATTATCCAGTATCTTATGGGCCTGTGTGGGGTTATCTCAAGACGCATGATAAGGGAGGAGATTTTCACAACCGTCATTGGGTCCGGCACAATCACAGTCAATTGTTGAATAACTGTTTGCAGTCTTTTCCATGTCTTGTTTGCTGTCATGGTTGTAAGTCTTGATCTGCTGACAGTGGGAAGACCAAAGAAGACCAGAAGATGGTGTTTGTATGTCTGTGTGTGTGTGTGTGTGTGTGTGTGTGTGTGTGTGTGTGTGTGTATGATTCAAAAGTAATGTTAATATCACAAGGAATTGGAAAAAATATAGACCGCAGATGCTCATAAAGTCTTTGTACAGTAGTTTTAGCATCATAATAGTATGAGAAGTGTGTTAAGCTGTGGTCAGAAACCTTTCAATTTATCCATTAGTGTGTGTGCGGAGGAAGGCATGGCGAGGATGAATGTTGGAGAAGAAATCATTACCACAGCAAAAAAAAAAAAGAGAGAGAGAGAGAGAGACTCAACTTTTCAGCCCCACAAGAAAAAATGACGAGCAAAACTATAATGATTATTGGTTCTTGGCAGATTAGAGGCGGTAGAATTGAGACAACATTAAACACATGAACATTTATTGGTATTAGCTAGTCACTGTACAGTAGACTATGCAGATCATTCCTTCATTGTAGTGTTGTATGGTGAGTGCAGTGAGAGTTTTACATTATTAGGTTAGCCTGTGTGGATGGTCCTATTTATTAACATGGAAGTAGTGAGAGCAGAACATTACATAATTTTTCATGCATGACTGTACAGATTCCCAGGGATAGTGAGGAGGGGAAGGGGGGGAAGCACTGACATTGACCTCCAGGAACAATGGTGCATCGGTTCTTATCTCAAAACGCCCCGTGAAGTACCTTTATCTATGCCCTTGGTGTGTGTATGTGTGTGTGAGCAGCTGCATGTCCAGTGTGGCGTTCCCACCCGCGGTGCAAAGTTCGCTCTCAACCACCTGTACCACCTGTACCACCTGTACCACACTCATCATGGCAAAGGGACAACACATGAAGAGAGAGAAGAGCGTTGAGAATGAAGCGGCAGAGTTTGGTCTTCCGGAGATTATCAGGTGGATGGGAGATGACTGGGCAAAGGACCCCAGGCTTGCCCCACTCTTGGAGGACAAATACCGGCCTTACGTTAAATATGGTGAGGAGTGGCAGGAGGCTTTGTGTTCCCAGACATTGCCACATGTCTCTCAAATAGGTGCTGGTGAATAGTGGTGTTTTTGTATGTTTTTTTGTGTTCTCAGACATTGCCACGTCTCTCTAACACGTTCTGGTGGAAGTTATTGGTGTGTTTGTATGTTTTCATGGTCCCAGACATTGCCACATCTATCGAACAGGTTCTGGTGAAAGTTACTGGTGTGTTTGGTGAGCAGCATCAGTAAGCATTGCGCTCCCAGACTCTGGCGTATTTTGGACCGATGATGTTATTAGACAGTAACTTGCTGATTCGAAGAAAGTGGGCTTAAAACTTCATAAAAATCATGTAATCTCATCCCAAATAAGAAAACAAAACGGCCTTTGGATTCAGAGAGTTAACTGGTATACAAACAGCAATGGGTCTTCAGGTCTTCACTACACTGTTTAAAATTCACCTATTCACCTTATTACTACTCCCTAGAATCAAACGTTATGCTGTTCACCAGTTTACTCATTTTTATTTGCTAATATTACACCACTCCCTAAGCAGCATTCATTAAGAGACACCTGTGAAGGGAGGAAGTGTAGATGCATGTTAGGGTGTGTGTCATCAATGGAGGAGCCGGGCACAGGTGTGAGAGTAATGGGTGTGTTGGTGATGTGTGTGAATAGTGGGTGTGTTTCGCTGCAGGTGCCGTGGTGCTGGTGAGCCTGTACCTGGTGTTCGGCTATGGTGCTCAGCTCATCTGTAATGGCATCGGCTTCGTCTACCCAGCGTACTGCAGCATTAAGGTGTGTGCATTGCTGTCTTCTTGTTGCTGTCACTACTGTTGTTTTCGTTATTGTTATTATTATTATTTATTGTTGTTGTGGTTGTTGAGCTTAGTAGTAGTGGTGGTGGTGTTGCTGTTATTATTATTATTACTATTATCATATTTATTATTATTGTTATTGTTGTTGTTGTTGTTGTTGTTGTTATTATTATTATTATTATTATTATTATTATTATTATTATTATTATTATTATTATTTCCTTATTTGTGATATGTGAGTATTTTGAACTTAATATTCCATCCATCATTCATTTAGTCTTCCTTTCTGTTTACTGACCTTATTCCACATTACACAAACTCTTTAAAGCTTTCCCATCATTACCCCACTTTGCTCCCTAGATCAACATTCCCTGCATTGTACTTTCTTTACATCTTCCATCTTCCATCTTCCACTCACCGCTGGAGTGTTACACTTCACCCACAGGCGCTGGAGTCCCCCAAGAAGGAGGATGACACTCGCTGGCTCACCTACTGGGTTGTGTTTGCCCTCTTCTCAGTGACAGAGTTCTTCTCAGACCTCCTCCTCTCCTGGTTCCCTCTCTACTGGCTTGCCAAGGTTGGTACACACAGGCAGGCTTCACCAGTTACATTACCATATAAAACTGTATTAGATCTTTCATTTAGAACCTGAATGAGTCTCCCTGATATCATTCAAAGCTTACGTTTTTTGTATCGTTCATCTGCAGCCTGGAACATTTTGACTCTTAACCTGATAGAGACTTCAGCTGGTTTCTTGTCATGCTGGGGCCATAGACTAGACATGGATGGAGGTCAGAAAGGTGTACATACATAGTGTTAGACTGGGAGAGATTCAAAGGCCACAGAGATGAATGAATGGTCTCTCCTTGGTATTTCTTCCTCTTGAGAGTGTAGAATCATTGTTGAGCTGTCATTGGAATCCTGAAAACACTTGTAAAAACTCCAGGAACTATCTCCACAAGAGTATGTTTAAAGTAGCCAAGGTAAAGGACTAACAATCTTGAGGATACAGCCTGTAATTTCACTGGTATCAATTGAACATTTGACCTCTGATTATAGGGGAAGGATAACGGAAGGCATACATAGTAACAGTATTGGACTAACAACCTTGAGGATATAGTTCGATCTCTTGAGGAAGCAGCCCACTCATCTCACCACCATCCTCCGCAGTGCCTGTTCCTGGTGTGGTGCTTCATGCCTGTCTCCTGGAATGGCTCTGATGTCATCTACACTCGAGTGGTACGGCCTTTCTTCATGAAGCACCAGACTGGCATCGACTCAGTCATGTCCAAGGTGGCCGGCAAACTGGACCAGCTGGGTGACGATGTTGTTAAGGTGGCCGGTGATGCTGTCAAGTCTGACTAAGGTGGGCAGTAGTGGCAGCAGGTGAACAGTGGTGGTGGTGATGCAAAGATGTGGGCATTGTGGTGAGAAGGTTGTTGTATGTGTGTGTGTGTGTGTGTGTGTGTGTGTGTGTGTGTGTGGAGTTTAAGTAATCATAAGGAATTTAAATGAGTCAAAGCAAAGACGTGGGTATTTTGACAAGGATGTTACTGTGTGTGTGTGTGTGTGTGTGTGTGTGTGTGTGTGTGTGTGATAGGAGTTTAAGTTGTCAGTAGGAAATTGAAATGAGGATGATGTGAAGGTAAGATTGAAGCAACGCAGTGATGAGTCATCCAGAACATATGAACGTATGCTCTCCTGCTCCTCTTTCTCTTGTACATATCCTGCCCTGTGTAGGAAACGGGTGTGAAATGCAGTATTATCTTGTATTCTTGTATCTCAAAGGCTCCCAAACTTTAAGGAGACTTTTGGCAGTGATCAGCCGTCATCCATCATCTCCATTCATAGTAACCCTTTGTGGTTGTGTCTTTTCTGTCTGGGGAATCTTATTGATGTAAAGACACTTACAGGAAACAAGGACAATATTTCACTAATTTACTCGCTAACTCATTGCATGTCTTTAAGCCAAGCTATAATAATAAGCTGCTGAATTAAACTTAACCTTTTCACTTGTCTGTCATGGAATGTGAGATATAACATCCTAATCTACTGGAATTTCATGCAGGAGAAAAGTATTTCTTATCCAATGCTTTACTATTGAAGGCTGTGTGTGTGTGTGTGTGTGTGTGTGTGTGTGTGTGTGTGTGTGTGTGTGTGTGTGGGATTAGCAAGGTGTGTGTGTGTGTGTGTGTGTGTGTGTGTGTGTGTGAGAGGTATTAACAAGTGTGAATGAATATCCTGATTATAGCAACTGTGGATGAGTCTTAATGCTTAATACCAAGATACCGCACCCTGACCCTTTCATATTTGCAATAGACACACATGCTATGCCAGTGTGTTGCCGTGGGGAGTACGAATGAGGCATTACCAAGAGTCAATGTTTGTCTTGGCCTTTAACTCTGTGATGTCACCCTGATAGACACATGTTCCTGTCATGCTTACTTGCCCACTAAAGTATTATTTCTTCATCATGGTGACATTCATAAGCTGGGAGTTGAAATGTTGAAATACTGTTGGTGTCATCAGATGTCATTATGCTCTATTATGAAAGCTAAATATCAATGCACTGTACTGGTAGTTGGGGTGTAGTTAATAATCTTCTTGCTTCATCAAAACTAACTATATTCTGTTCAAAGTCTTGGGAATACTTTGCTTGTTTAACTTGGTGGGGTTTCACAGTTCATTGCTGTCTAGGTGACTACCTGGTCATCACCTCACATCAGTGGTTGGTGTAGGTAGTTGTCCATGGTACTGGTGTCACAAAGATCTGGGAATTTTGTGGCTGTAAATCAGATACAAGTTAATATATGGAAGCATTTTGAACATGACATTGCTACTTTGGATAACTGCACCTCCTTGCCAAGACTTTGAACAGTTACCTTGGTGGTTCTAACCTTTGTTTGTGGGTGTTGCAGAGTTGTGTAGCACAGCAGTGAGGGAGGGACAGACAGAGTCGCTGCCTCACTTGCTCACATTCACTCTCAACCCAGCCAGCCAGCCAACCAGCCAGCAGACAACCAGTGTATGCTTTGCTATAAGAATGGTTAATAAATGATAACTATGATAATCATCTGAAGGATATAGTCTTGCCATCACTCATGTATATAAAAATTAAATAATGTGCTTGACACACACACACACACACACTACGTACATACATACACGCAGCACGCTAAGTAACCAACTGCTTCTCGCTACGACTACAATCTCAGTCTCAAAGTGTAAAAATACCACAAATGTCAATCCACTGACCTGCTCATCTTTCTCCATAATATGTCCTTTCCCCGACCAGCTGCTGCCCAGATAGCTTCCCTGCCTTGTCTCAGGACAGGACATGCACGTTTGTTTAGGATACAACTTGTCCATAATGTTAAGCAGAAAGACACCTGAGATGCTGTAACACAGATATATTTTTGTTATTTGAAATAGTATGATTATGTTGTAACTAAAGATTAAGTTGGAAATTTCATATGTTATTCATTTATTTATTTATTTAGTTATTTTATTTTATTTTATTTTTTTTTTGCGATCTCATGATAAGAGGAATTGAGCAAACAAAAGAGAATAGCAAAAAAAAGTCCTGTTATGCATAACCTCAAAATTTGATATTGAAGAACACTGAGGTTGAAAAACATGGCCTTTAGCAGCACAATCAGGTGGCCAGGTCAGTGTATTGGCACAGTAGTTAATCTAGTCACATCAGAAACTGTTGCTTTTACACACTCCTCCTCCTCTTCCTCTTCTTCTAAATCCAGATAGGCAAGAAAATGCTTTATTTCTTTGTGTTGAGTTTGTGTGCCTCCAGTGTCTGTATATTGAGGATGGAGGACTTGCATCAGTTAGTATTCTTCTTCACTCTCCTTGTGTGACTCAGTTAGTTTTGTCGTTCGTGTTAGTCAAGTCACGTGGATCCCGTTACTGCTCCCCACAAACCAAAAGCCCTCTTTTTCACAGCCTTTATATTAATATGGGGATAAATAAATTTTTTTCAAGAAGAGTTTGTTGTTTTTCTGCCTGACTGCCTTGACCAGCTCACCAGGAGGGGATGGAAATATTAACATAGATATTGGTAGGAAAGTTTTATTTCTCAGTCCATATTCTGTCTTGTGGTTGTACAGGAACTGTTTGTTGGTATTTGTACCTATTTATAAATTAAAATGCATCTAGATTAGCAAATAAAATCAAAGAAAATGGCTTTACAACTTTCACTTTATGCTTCTGTATGCACAAATTTCAAAAGATGTTTACTCAAACGTTTTTCACTTGTTCTCAATTTAGATAAAACTTAAACTTGACAGACACTAGTTGGGCTCCATCATCACAAGACAAGAAGCAGTTGGTGGTGGCAGAAGAAGCAAGAGCATAGCTGAAGACCAAACAAGAACTAGGATGTGACTATCAATACACACCATTCAAACTTTTGTATAGCATTTAGGAAGTGCACTTGAAACATCAAACACCAATGTCATGTAGTTAAAAAGTTGCTTTATTTCCTGAACCATTTTAAGTGTTTGTAGTTATGGAGAACAAAGTTTATCATTTGCACAATCCTGGTTTTCTTAATCTTTTGGGGGGTTTGGATTCTCTCACAGCTTCTGATACAGCCACCTGAAAATCTCTGAATGGTGGTGGTGGTGGTTGGTTGTGTTGGTGCCAGTAATACAAGTAGTGCTGGTAGTGTGTGTATGGTAGTAAGAGTAACTATCATACGAGTACACTAAGTAGTAGTGGTGATGGTGACAACAGTAATTGCTCAAGTACTGGTGGTTGCAGTGGTAGTAATTAATCAAGGTGGTAGTTTTTTTCACCAGACACCAGTTAGCAAATGGTGGTAGTTAAAACAGTAACTGATAAATACTGGTGGAAGTGAAAGCACAAACAGGTGTAGTTAATTATGGTGGTTACAGCAGCACTAAGAATTCTCAAGGGCTTCTTCATTTATATGTTGAGGTTTGACAAGAAGATCATGTGAAAAGCCAAATGGGTTGAGGCCTGGGATGTCAGTGAGGGAAGCGGCCATGGCTGCCTGCACCTCCTCGCTCTGTGGGAATGAGAAAGAGAAGGATAGGGTGAAAAATCAAACCAATAGCATACATCTATCTAGATTTATACCAGGCTGGCAATCTCACACAGGGCAGTCCAGATGAAGCACCATACACACATCATTCACACTCTTCAGCCCCAAGTGGAAAGGGACAGTCTCGTGAACCACCCTACTACATCTCAGGAGTTTAATAGTAGTATATACCAACAGAAATACGATATGGACAAAAAAATAACCTTCTTTAGAGCTTTCTGCTTCTTCAGTTCATAATGCACATCATCTTTCTGCAATTTTGTGATCTCTTCCTCCTCAGTCAGTACTCCCTCAGCACCACTAGAGAAGAGGGGACACTCCTGGCTGAAAGTAAAGCCTTATAAGGAAAGGATACTGAGTGAGAAGAAGCTTGGTTTGTGGAGAGTCGAGATGGCTGAGGAGTAGAAGGAGAGATCAAGTTTTAGAGACTGACAATCTTGGGAAAAATGGATTTGTAAGAACTGTTCTGGGAGCAAGACATGACAGGAGTAGAAGGAAAGAGTGACAAATAAAACTTTAATATAAGAAACTGATTGTCAAGAGATGGCTGAGGAGGAGAGAGTGACAAGTATGAGAAGTGACTGAAATGAGGAAGATGAGAAAGCTTTGTAAGAGAACTCTACTAGGTTATATGAAATGAAGCTTTAGAATGACAAACTGAGGCAGCATAGGCGATAGCATCCTTGAGCGTGTGAGGGACATGATGTTTTATCTACAATAGTATGTTCTATTGGATTGGATGGATGGCAGGAAGTGTTGGGGAGTCTGTCCTTACCTTTTATCTTCCTCCTCCTCCAACTCTTGTCTGCCCTCAGCAGATCTTTTCTGTAAAAAGGAGAGAGAGAACAGATGTGAGATAATTTGTCTTTGTAAGAATATGGCTGACCACTAGTTAGGCCTCCTCTCTCTCTCTCTCTCTCTCTCTCTCTCTCCTCTCACACTTACACACTTACCCGGGAAGCAATGTGGGGGGGTGAGTACATGTGGAGGTGGTGGTTCAGTTTTCCCCTGTACCTGCTTTTGCTTGCCACCTTCTCCACTTTGGCAAGCATCTTGAACACCTGGGCAGCACTCCCCTGGCTCAGCTGGCTCGGCTCCTCCCCTGCTAACACCTGCCCCAAGTATCTGAAAGGGAGATAACACTGTTAGCTTCATCAGTATCTTTACAAGCAACACTGGTCTGGTAGATACACGCATTCAGACACACTCCTCACCTGTATATCTCTTTGTAGTCTGGGTCTGTGGAGGAGGAAGGGGGAGGGTGCTCTTCTTCCTCAGACAAGTAAAGCATTACCTGCAGGAGAGAATACACAGGAATTGTAAGGAATCAATATATTTTTCATGCATCATCCACCCTAACTCCTGTGTGGTGTGGTTTACGCTGTTTTCCTTTCTCACTACATGTCACCTGTTATATAATTTAAGCAATGCTGCGTAAGCCATTTCTAAGTCTTTCATATTGATTCTGTTGGTCTACTCTACATACCAGGCTGGCAAAGCACCACACACACACATACACACCTTGCTCAGCAGACGTCCGTGGTCCTTAGGGTGAAAAACTGAAATGCGTCCTGAGCTCATCCCATCAAACGTTCCTTGGAGAATTTGCATATTCCTTGTGTGAGCCAGCCAGTTCGTCATGCATGCCACATCACCCAGCCTCTCCTGCTCACTCTCTTTCTGGAAACACGAAAGTGAGGGTGAATAGAGCGAGTGTGTATGTAGCACTGAACATTCACAAAGGGGAGTTAGGAAGGGAACACTGTGGTATGAGGAAGAAGAGGAAGAGATAGATGGATGAAGGGATGATGGGAAAAAGAATAGAAAATGAGAGAGAAGGAAGGAAATGCTAGAGAGAGAGAGAGAGAGAGAGAGAGAACATTATCTATCTGTGCATGCCTCCCTTACCCTCTTGGCAGCCCTCCTGTGGCACTTGACAAAATATTTCACTTTTTCCGGTCCCCAGTTGGGTAGTTCTGAGACCAGTGCATCGATGTTCACCCCATGCTTGAATAGTGCGGCCACCAGCTTCCACTGCTCCTCCTCCGAAACCTTCATGGTACAGGGTGGTCAGTCCTGTCTATTTGAGAATGAGAGAGGAATGGGAGGGTTCTTTAAGTACAGATTCCAGAAAGTATGGCATTGTTTTAGCCATGTGTGTAGCTGTAATGTTAGATGCAAATTGTATGTGTTGAGTGGTTTTTGTGGTCAGTTATGTCTATTTAAAAATGAGAGAGGAATGGGAAGGTTCTTTACAGGTCTCAGCAAGTATGGTATTGTGTTAGCCATGTGTGTAGCTGCAATGTTAGATGCAAGTCATATGTCTTGAGTGGTTCTGTCAGCCTGCAGTGAAGGGCAACACCACTGATTCCTGATGATGCAAAGGTTAATGACAGCACACAAGATCAGAAGTGATAGTTCATTGCAATATATGTACATGAAAATTTTCTCCACAGTAGTGTACACTGTGTTAGGCTCAAAAGCAAGAATTGTTATAATTTCTCAAAGAATTGTCCATTTTAGATTCTAGATCACTTTTTGGTAATTATTAACAAGAGTTATGCAGCTCATTTCCTATTTTTATTAGCTCCTACATGTTGACACAGCAATACATCACATACAACACTGTACATAGCAGACACAATGACAGTAAGGAATATCACCACCAATATTACATAATTCTTCTCCACTCAACTGAAGTCAACTACAGATTTCTGGAGATTTCTCATAGGTATTGTTGGCAGCGTTGCTCTCCGGAAGAGTTAGGCAATACACATACCTACATATTCCTGGAGATTTATCGCATGTATCATTGGCAACACTGACTTGCGCACAATATACTGTATGTTTTTCATTTTTGATGGCAAGAGGCAGCATTTAGCCCTATTTTATCTTTCCCACTTGAAAACCTCACTTTCCTAGCAAGTCCCCAACACTGTAGTGGGTAGAAGCTGAAAAATTAGAAATAGAGCTATGTGATTCTTCTTAATAATTACCAGTTTTTTATAATTCAATATAGTACACCTGACATAAGAACTAGCAGGCATAACACTGCCAGTAGTTGCCATCACATCCAATGTGTCCCGCTAACAAAGGTCAGGCTGAGGCCGACGAGATGAGAATATTGCTGTCTAAGTTGTCCATTGTGTCATCACTGTCCGGGTCGCGGTAGTTGTATTTGGCCAGGTGAGGTTGCTGGTCCAAAATTGCCTGGTAGGTGTGGCACAAGCGGGAAAACTCCTTCATGGTGATCTGGAATGGCCGCAGGGTGGGCTCCACATCGGCCACCTTGAGCAGCTTGTCCAACAGGGCGTCCCTCACCCCCTGGGGGAATAGGGTGCCCAGCCCCCGCCGGCAGTACTTCTGGCGGAAAGAGAAGAGGCAGCGTGCAACCTTCTCCACAAGGGGGAAGGGCAGCGGGACGTGTGGCACCACGCGGGGCGTGAGCTGCACCACGCCCACATCCACGTCAGGCGGCGGCACAAAGGCCCTGCCAGGGATGGTGAAGCAGTGCCTCACGTGGCACCAGTTCTGGCACATGAGGGACAGGCGGCACCGTTGGGAGTGGCCAGGTGGTGCCGCCATTCGCTGAGCCACCTCCAGCTGGTAGGTGAGGGTGAGGCGGGTGCGGCCCTCCACCCATGCGTTCCTGCGCAGGCTGATGTCCTCCAGCCAGTTGATGGTGAGCGGCGTGGCCACGCTGAATGGCAGGTTACCAATGATGTGTGCCCTGGGGGGTGGGTCTTCCCAGGTGCTGGCAGGGCTGTCCTGAGAGGCAAAGATTTTCTCCATGTTGAAGGCCAGCACATCCCCTATACACACCTCCAGACAGCCCCCAGACACGTCCCGCAGCGCCTCCAGTGTGGGCAGAAACCTGACGTCCTTCTCCACCACTGTGACCCTAGCGGCCCCCTGGTGTAGGATGGCCCGGGTCAAATTGCCTGGCCCGGGGCCAACCTCACACACCTGCGCCCCACGCAGACGACCAGCGGCTCGCACCAGTTTGCTGCACAGCCTGGGATCCAACAGGAAGTTCTGACTGAGTTGCTTGAGTGCACGCAGCTTGTACAGCCTGAGCAGCTCCCCTGTGGTGGGTAGGGGCGGCAGGCGTAGCGGCCCCATCACCCTCACTTCCCACTCACCACGCACACAATGGAAGGATGCCGCTGTGCCTTACACTCACGCCCTCGACTGCTCTTATTTAGTCAACTATCATACTCAGTAATCAGTCACAGAAGCGTACCCTTATTCTCAAATGGCGGCGCGTCACCACAAGGCGAGGTTGGCGTGGTGTACCGCTGCCTGTGCTCACTGCTCGTGCTGGCGCCGATTCGTTTCTTGTTTACTACGAGTTTTCGTTTTCGGTTCGACTATTACTCGGTTCTTATTATCCTTAAGTTTGTGTGGGTACACCAGCTAATGTTCTCAGCCCAAAAACATGAGAAATAAGTAAAAAGTTATGAAAATAAATAAATATATAAATAAACGCTTTGAATGTGCGTTAAATGCAGTGTTCTTTCTGTAACCATACTGTTCATCAGTCATACACACCGTTTCCTGTCCCGTGGCGGTGATGCATTTGTCAGGATGAATTCATGTAAATGTTTAAATGACGTTTGATTTAAAATATTTATTAATGCATATTTACAACAAAAAGGTCTCTCAGTACACACAACAAATAGGAATTTAAATATTTACAAAAGTTATTGCATTTACACAGTTCACGTGTTACAAACTTATAAAATAAGAGATTAACTAAAGGTCACTTCATGATTGGTATTCAAAACACACACACACACACACACACACACACACACACACACACACACACACATTTATCCTGGGGTCAAACTTGAGATACTCTGAGTACATAATAAAAAGACTTTAGTGTTAAACAACCAATATATTCGGCCACCAACTAGCACACAGCACCACACACTGACACACACAAGGGAAGGCAGGTCCTCTCCTGATCCAGTAGCAGCACCTCGCCACATTGCAGTCACTATCTCTCCTCCTCCCTTATCTGACTCTCCTCCACCTGCCGGGTTGCTGGGTAGTACACCTTGAAGGAGAAGTCACTGGAGACAAAGGAACCCTGCAGGAAGACAAGAAAGTATGAATAAGACAACAGAAGAATAAGGATCACAGACAAATTATGGGCAAGACAATGCAGAAAGATGACATGTTATGAATGAGACACTGCAACACAAGGAGCCCTGAGAAACACTACAAATACAAGAAAAGGTAGACGAGACAATAGAAAAAACCAGAATCACAATAAACTAAAATCACGATAACATCCTTGAAAACACAAATAACTTCCACTACAGCCTATTTAAGAGAGATGGTATATATGGCTGATGTGCTTGAGAATACAATCCTCCCCACACACTTCCACTACTAAGAACAAAAGTAGACGCACTGGACTGAAGATGTTGGCTTCATTATAGCTGGTGGTGAAGGAGTCCTTGTCGGCCACAATAATGACGTCCGGGGTGGGGTGCAACATGAGGCAGTGGTCCAGCGCCCAGTACACCGGCATGGCAAACAGGGACAGTGGAGCGAGGTGGCCCTGGTTCACCATTGTCTTACCAACCTGTCCACACCAATGATACATGATGAGCACTATTGCTCCTAAAATGCTGCTTATCAGTACTATTTATCTAAAGTATCAAGGAGTTTGCTGTATGCCTGCCCCTTCATAATGAGGCTATTCTCTTTCCAGGGGCCAATAGGGCTAAGAGTGGGAGTGATGAGTTTGAGTGTGTGGTGGTTTGTGTGGGCCACCCCATGTGTGATTGCCAGTCTGGTATTCAGAATAGATCAAGGAGTCTTGCCAAAGTTAAACATGAGAAACAGTCAATTATCTTCTCATAATCTTGATAGAAAAGCATCTCTGCATAGCTTTCTCCATCAGTAACACAAGAGGCGACTCACGTGGGCCGGCACATCACCATCCTGAGGGAAGTGGACACAGTTGCGACACATCCTGGCCACCATGTCCTCCCTAAGGATGACAATCTCCTGGGTGCAGTACACCAGCCTGCAGGGGTTGGTAGCAAAGCAGGCTGAGGGGACAGCCTTGCGGAGAAGCTCTGTGGCGTACTGAAGTATTGGGGGTCTGCAGGGTGAAGGATGGGAGACAATGGCCTACAGTTCTGTTTTATTTCACTGCTGGTTTTGTTATTTCATTTGGTGTGCGTGAAATCACTAATAGGAATTTGGTGGATTTATCCATTAATCTTTTCAGCTTCAGGATGGGATGCAAAGGCTGAGAGTTTTGATTGTTTCCCTGCTGATTTTGTTAATTTGGTCTATGCATAATGTACTTGAGTAAAATTGCTATTAAGAGTTTATAAAGATTTATCCATTAATCTATTCAACCTGCTTAACTTCTTTTACTGATAACATAACATTAGAACAGATTTTTAAAGTTTATTTGTAGTTTAGTTTAATAATGCAATTATGATGTTTTTTCCTGATCTATCTCAGTCCTGAAGTCTCTACCAGCATCCCTCACTCCCTCCCAAAACACCTCCACTTACAAGTCTGCCTTATGTAGACCTACTGACTTCCTACAGTTTCCTTATGTCCATCTGTAACTCAAAGCTTTGCCTCACCTGGGGAATATGCCGCTGGGCCCCAAGTCGGTGGGTCCTGGCACGAAGATGAACTTTGTGTTTTCCACCAGGTTTGGAAATCCTGCAATGAGGCTTCCCAGTGCACCAAAGGCCTTGCGCACCTCACTCATCTGTGGAGGGAGTCAGGATGAGGGAAACACCATCAGGAGGAACATTAATGAACACAGATATAATTAGAAGTTCAATACAAGACTGGATTAGCTTCAAGTGTCTCAAGCATTTTCCCTCAATTCTAACTCCTTTACTCTGATGAAAAACTGAAGAAATCCTGACAACTGATGATCCACAGCAGAACAGAAGACTTAAAATTAAAGCAAACACAAAACCCAGTGGAGGTGAATGTGGCTTGTTAGTTGACATGTGACCCTGAACATCCTGCCTGCTGGACAATGGCTTAGGGAGAACAACACACATCACACACCTCTCTGCTCACTCACTCACCTGTTTGCTGACTCGCCTCTTGGAGAAGAAGTTCCCGCACAAGATGAACGCCACAGGAGGGAAGTTTGCATAGCCAGTGAACATTACTTGCAATTTTTCCATGACCTGGTGAAAAGACCATTACTATCACACTTTTATATGAAGGCGACTGACTAAGAGTACAAAGACTAAGAAGAAAAAACTCCACTGAACTTCTGCTCTCTATAAGTAAGACAGGAAAAGATTTAAAACTTAGCACCGTTGTCTGGCCTCTCTACAACTGACTAAACAAACCATACAGACTATAAACAGCCAGTGAAGTGTTTGAGAAAGAGAAAGAGAGAAAAAAATGTTTGTTCTAGTCTAACCTAACTTAACACTGCCAGAAGACATGAAAGCACCATATGGAGCAACACAAAAAAATAAATAAACTGCAATAAAACTTTATGCAACACCAGAATAACTGAAAGCACATAGAATAAAAAAAAACAGTGAAATAAAAAAATAAAAAGCAATGAAACTTGACACATTACTCTCTCTCACCTCAATGACATCCAGCCACACGTCAGAGAGCACCACAAACATCGCCTCAGGGTTCTGCTCCAGCTGCATCAAGCGCTCTGTGGCCTTCACACTCTTCCTCCTTGAGCCGCCAAAGTAGTTCTCATTATTCAGCCCCATCCGCTCCCTGTGGCACAGATACAATCTGATGACGCTCACAGTTTTGGAGAGATAACACATTTCCGTCAAGCAAATAAGTGACCGTGGTGCAAATAGTTGAAATGTTGGTGGTAATAAAAATACCTGTTGACTGGTGCAAAAATACTAATAAATGTTGTAGTGATTTATGACTAGTGCAAAAATGGTAGAAATGTTGTGAGTGATAATACAAAAATTGATAATACACATAAAAGAAATTGGTGACTTGTTTTGCAAAAGACAATTGAAGTGTCAGTCATTACACAAAAAAAAATGATAATTGCAGTACAAAAATTAATACAAATGTTACAGATGATAAAAAAAAAAAGGGCTAATATTAGGCAGTGAAAAGATTATGGCATTGATTAAAAAAAAAAACCTGACAGCTGTAGTACAAAAAATAATACAGAGAGAGAGAGAGAGAGAGAGAGAGAGAGAGAGAGAGAGAGAGAGAGAGAGAGAGAGAGAGAGAGAGAGAGAGAGAGAGAGAGAGAGAGAGAGAGAGAGAGAGAGAGAGAGAGAGAGAGAGAGAGAAAATAAGTTAAGCAGTGAAGCAATTAAAAACTAAACAGAACTCAGCCACAACCAAACATTCCATATTATAAGATGCCACAAGACAAGATCTGGGACCACCACTGCTCACCTGGACACCTTGGCTGGCTCAGGGGGTGGCATGCCGATGGCCTCAGCGTGCAGGACATTGTTGTCGAACCAGCCCTCCACCAGAAGAATGGAGTTCACCGTGAAAAGCCCTGTGGAGCGTGAGGGTGATGTGAAGATGCTGTGTGAGCTAAGGTAGTATTCTATGTTTATTTATGTATTGATCTGGCTGTCTCTAATACTGCTTTCTACCTTTCTCTCCATCTGTGTACCAAACTAATATTTTCTGTATGTTTATGTACCTATCCAACTGTTTCTATTGTTATGTATCTCTGTCTATCTGTGGAGCAAAAAGTACGTCACTTTATCTGTCATGAATGCTTTGTTTCTCTGTGTTTGTCTATCCTGTCTGTCTATCCATTTTGAATGCTAATTATCACAAGAAAAAGTAAAAAGTAAAGATCTGAAAATTCATTATTTTTCCACACAGAACATCATGTCTCTCTCAGCACACACCGTCCTTGAAGTGTGCATTGGTGAGGTCCACTTCCACATTCCCAGTGTCATCCTCCAGGTGGTACTTGCCCTCCACTAGCTTGGTGAGGAGGCCCAGCACCAGCACCTTTATCTGCTGACTGGTCCCCACCAGCGACACCACCTGCAACACACACCCAACGCCTCAGCCTCTCCAAAACTGTCCACTGATAATGTTCTCTGATGAAGCATTGACTGATTACACTTTCTTTACTAATTTTGACACACACACACATATCTACACTTTTCCACCCCTTAAACTTGCTATTATGCCACCAAACACCAACCACACACACAAATACAGCAAATTGAAAGAAGAAATGAAGGAAGATCAGGGGAAGAGAACCTGCATATCTAAGACAACACAAGAAAACAAGTGAGAAAGAGAAAGTACTACCTATATAACACACACACACACACACACACACACACACACATACACACACACAAACCTTCGTGAGAGAGTAAGTCACTGATGGGTCCTTCCTGGTCATTGCTTGTTGCCTGAACAGCTCGTGGTTGCTGGTGCGGCTGTAGATCATGGAGTACCTGCGGCAGTCACCACCACTCCCTGTTAACTACTGACTGGAGCCAAGGAACTGTATCTATTTCAGCACTTCATCCATATCAGCAGTTTGAATCAGTATGCCAGAAGGGGTAACTATAACTGTCTGTATTTCAAGTCTTTATTCTTACCAGTAGTTTGAATAAGTGCATGAGAAAACAACGTATATATTTATCATGTCTTCATTCTTTAAAGTAGTTTGATAAAAGGCATACATGACAGGCAAAATTGTATCTATCCAGGCCAGGTGGCTTCTTGCAATTCCTGTAGCTCTTTCACTGCAATCCAAAATAATTAACAGCACCAGAAGTAATGTGTGAAATCTTTACATGCATCTACAAGAAAGAAGGTGATTAAAAAGAATAGATTTTGCAATTTCTATCCAGTTTAAAGATTGGAGGTGGCTGCAGAACAAGTAAAGGTGTCCCTGTGTCCACCGCTGGCCCTCACCTATTCATGAACAGCGCCGTCTTGTCTGCCGCTTGTCCGTGCAAGTTGTGTGCTACTGTCGACTCCAATGTGAACTTCCCCCTGGCTTCGTTGTAGATCAGCCTGGGGATCTTGTAAATGTCAATCACCTCCAGGATGTTGTCCAGCTCGTCGTTCTCCTCATTCCCAACTTCCTGGAACCAGACAGTGTTTGCTGGATTGACTGTGTTTTAGTGTCAAGTGAACAAAAGAAGAAACTTGTAGAAAAATTTACATTAATTGTTTTTTATTGTTTATTTCATTTACTTTTATTTTTATTTTTATCGTTTTTTTTTTTTTTCTGTAAGGGCTCTGGCCAAGGGCAACACAAAGAAAGGAAAAAAGGTCACTGTGTTGCCAGTCCCCAAAGAAAAGTTAAATGCACTGGTCTATGAAATCTCAGCCTTCCATTTAATTTCATTTTTATCTTTATATCTTTTATGTAAGAAGGATTCTGGTCAAGGACTACAGACAGATCAATAAAAAAGCTCAGTGTGGTGGTGGTCACAAAAGGAGAGATCCAAAATGATTATCAGAATTTGGAGTGTGTTAAACTGAAGGCACCACTGGCAGTGAAATGCTGCCCACCTGTGCTGCCTTGTGGATTGCCTCCCTGGTGATCTCATTAGAGGCGAGGGGAATCTTGTACATGGCATCCACCACCGCCTCCACCCACTTCTTGTGTTCCTCACGGGGCAGCGGCTCCAGCAGCTCAGACAGGTAGCTCGCTGCATCTCTGGCGAGAGGGGGAGGGGCAAGGATGAGCACCACACCACATCACTGCACAGCATGGCATCAACAAGCTACTGCTTGCGTTATGGTGATGATACACTGAGGTGGTGATGTCAGGAGGCTGGGGTGTGGTGCTAGCAGTGTGTTGAGATGTAGTATTGTGTGATGCTGCAGCCACATATGACCACAGAAAAGACATTTATTTATCGATTTATTCATTTATTGTTTATTTATTAACTTATTATTTTCTTTAAGTAAGAGAGACACTGGTCAAGGGCAACAAAAATTTTGAAGAAAATAAGTTGAGATATGCCAATTCCCAAAGTGATGCCAAATAAAACAATCAAATAACAGAGTCAGAAAAAAAGGGTCTTGAAGCTTCTCTCTTAAATGAGTTTGTCATAGGAAATACAGAAGCAGGGAGGAAGTTTCACACCTTACCAGAGAAAGGGATGAATAATTGAGAATACTGACTAACTCTTCCATTAGTGAGGTTGAGAGAAAAAAAGTTTTGTCCACCAAGGCTGCAGGAGGGGAGGCATGCAGTTAGTAGGATCAGAAGAATAGTTATCATGAAAATAGCAGTAGAAGATAGCAAGAGCTGCAACAATGCTGGGATGAGAGAGGCTGAAGACAGTCAGTTAGATAAGACAAAATACTTCTGATTCCACCCTGTCTAAAAGAGCGGTATGAGTGGAACCCCTCCCCTCCCCCCCCATACATGAGAAGCATACTCCATATACATGAACGGAAAAGGCTCCTGTACAGTTAGCAGCAGGGGGGTGGGTAAGAAAAATTAGAGAAGACTTAGAACACCTAACTTCAAAGGAGCTGCTTTAGCTAGACATGAGGTGCGAAATTTCCAGTTTAGCTTATAAGTAAAGAACAGACCGAGGATGTTCAGTGTGGAAGGAGGACAGTTGAGTGCGATTGAAGAGCAGACACCCATACAACTTTTCTTTTGTTCTTTTACAGCCATGACCCTTCAAAATGCTACGTAACAGAGAAGTATTGACTCAGAACACTTAAATACAGCCAGCCTTTCCATACCCACGCAGATGCATGCCGTGGAGCTGGAAAGACCAAATAAGTTCCTTCTTGGTGGGCATGGCGCGTCACACTCAGCTGTTCTTTTGTAAACATTGACATTTGGCGCCAAAACTTTCCTGCCTAACCTTATAAATACCACAATAGACTGCAATGCTTATTTATGTCTTTACTCATTTATCTATTTATTTATGCATCTATCTATCTTTCTATATATTTATTAATTTACTTACCTATCTATCTACCTTCCTATCTATCTATCTATCTATCTATCTATCTATCTATGTATCTATCTATCTATCTATCTATCTATCTATCTATATATATATATATATATATATATATATATATATATATATATATATATATATATATATATATATATATATATATATATATATATATATATATATATATATATATATATATATATATATATATATATATATATATATATAAAGGCTACATATAGTTTATTTACTAATTACACTTTGGATGTTAGTTATCTCTGTCATTTCATTAAGTTAAGAAAAACCGACTAACTAGGGCAGAGCTGTCCATTACCATTCATCTATTAACATTTACCTTCGGGGTGTTATTCTAATTTGGTATGTGATTCCAGTGTTAAAATATCTATACTTAGTCTAGTACAATTTGAAGCCAATATAATAAACATCTTTATGATTTCTGCTTCATACCTGTAACCTTCATTCTTGCCAGCATGTAATTACGAAATCATTGATAGCCCTCAAGACCATAACCACGTACATAATTGGTCCTTGAAATGGCTTGAATTTGACAGTACTAGATTAGGTGTTCCTATAATGTTAGACCACCGCCTTAACAACCCAGACGAGGCAATGAGTGACGTGGCACAGTGGTGGTGCTGGTGGTGGTGGTGGGTACTGTCTCGGTGTCTCGGGTCAGAGGTGAACCCTGAACCCGGTGAAGCCAAACAGAGGCCATTTCCATCCTGCGTGGAGTGCAGGCTCCTCACTCTACTTTCGTCCTTTGCCCAGGTAAGTTCTCCTCCAGGTGTTTTAGGGCATGATGTATTTCTAGTATGCGGATTGTTTTTAAAGGCTACATATATTACCTTGGTTGTTGAGGGTGTACGTGTTACTGATGTAGGATGTGTTGAGTTATCATTTGTCATCTAAATAGCAATGGATCCTCACGTATTCTTAAGGGAGGGCTAGGCTGTAGTAGAATATATACGTATTTTCAACGATGAAATTGAGTTATTATTACACGCCAACAACGATAAGCCTTTTGTTATTAAACTCGGTAGAATATCGAATATATTCTACTAGAGCCTAACTGTTCCGTAGTCTTTAAGTTGTTTAGGAAGGTGGTGATACAAGTTATTTAGGAAGTTAATGATAGCGTGCTAATTTAATAGGTTGTTAATGTCAATGCAAGTGGTTTGAGTTTCTGTTCATAGGTTATCAATTCGAATAGGTCTCGTTAAAACGAATTTGTGTTGCAGAATGTAGACATGAAATGCGTGGTGGCCGAGATGATTGGAGCAGGAGACAGGATTGAAAAATCCCCTGTGCGCACACCCATGGCTGCATGGTGTTTTGTGACCAGCTCGTAAGACACTTTTATTTGGATGCTTCATAATTTTACGGGCAAGTCCTGAACTTGTGAGAAGCTTTAACTCTGTTTAAGGTTTTGAGGTCCTAGAAAGTACAGAATTATATAAATTCTTTATTTACAGTTATTTACATTAGAAATTGTACTGAAGGATCAATGATTCATGAATGACATGTTCCAGACGAAGGGTTGGGAGCAGCATCTGCCACTGCCACAACCCCGCGCTGAGAAGGGCAGCGGCCACAGGAAAGCTTGTGGAAGCCTTCAGCCTTAAACATCTCCACCTCGCTCTCCGTCCACACAGACACACACCTGTAACAAAATGTGTCAGACTGGGCTGGCCACTGGTTGTGGTAAACAAGCTTCAGTGTTGTAAGAGTTCAGAGGACTCCCAATTATATTTTATTTATTTTTTTAATAAATGTTCTAGCTGAAAAATAATGTAATGTTTCTCTGGAGACTCTTTAAGGTATCATAAGACTCCTAAGAGGCAGTTTCCTGCAGGTTTTTGTAATTTCCTAGAAAGTACTTGAGTGAACTTTAACTGTGGGTCATACCTAGATTAAACTGAGTAGCTTAATCAAGCTGTCCCCCACACAGCTGAGGTGGCTTGCAATGGTGTACTTCACAAGGGTTGGAAGCCAGTCACTGCCTCAATGACAGCAGCTTGCTGGGAGGCATTCACCAGCTTGTAGTGGGACAGCTCCATGGAAAATGAAGCTGTGCCCGACGACAGGGTACGGATGGCAGTAGAGTAGCCCAGGAGTTCAGCAAGGGGACACTCCACCAGCAACACCTGCACAACATGAAGTGGAAGTATCTTTTAAAAGGCAAAGTAAAGGCACATTGATATCTGTAAAATGCTTCCACCAGAACACTGTCCCTGCATACATACACAACTCCAGAACACCCCAACATTATCCCTGCATACATACTATTTTCTCCACCAGAAAACACATTATCCTGATCCTGCATATATCTCCTCCAGAACACTATTCCTCTCCTCTGCCTCTTCCACTCTACCACACTCTCCCTCCACACTCCCTCTCCCTCCCCCACACTACCTTTCCACCAGCTCCATTTTCTATCACATACGTACCCTCATATTGTGGCGATGGGATATGTGCAGGACGTTTGCCCTTCTACGGGAAAGATCAGCCAGCAGAGTGGAGGTGTGGTCCTCCTCCGCTACAATCTCCAGCACCATGATTGGCTCCATCAGCTGGCATCCTCCTTCTGCCAGGACCTGTGCAAGGGAAGCCATTGTGAGAGGCCTGACAAAAAAATATTTCACAGACCTGGGAGTAAATTAAGTACTGAGACACTACAAAGGGATTTTATCTTGGTGTGAAGTGAGTAATTAGGAAGGCACAAAAATCAGTCACAAGAACCAATACTATTGATACAAGGGACAGGTGGTCATGCACACATCCTGGCCATACCTGTTGGAGACACTGAGCAGCAGCAGCAGCAACCATGGTCTCGGAGGTGCCCGGCCTGACCTCAAACCAGTGCAGGCCAACTTTGACATCCACCACCGGGCAGCCCAGTACTGGCCCGCTCCTGAGGCCTGAGCTGACACCCCGGTTGATGGCTGAGAGGTGGTAGCGGCGCAGAGACTGAAGGTTCTGTGGAGTGATGAAGGCAGTGGAAGTGAAATACTTCTAAAATAAAGGATACATTTTCATTTTTGTATGGGATAAGGATATAGAATGTTAAGACCCACTAACTAAAAATGGGTGACAAAGAGAAGCAAGAAAGACAATGGTGGTGAAGTACTCCTAAATTAAAGGATACATTTCCAAAACCAAGCCAGCATTTGCACAGGGTGAGGATATAGATGTGATGACCCACTAACCAAAAGTGAATAACAGAGACAAGAACAAATGCTGAGTGAAATAAAGTAAAAATACCAAGACTTATTACCAAAACAAAACCACAGTACAAAAAATTAGGAAACCAGGACGAGAGACAAGAAAACAAATCACAAAAACACATCCGAAGCATCTAAAACTGAGAATACAACCCTTGAACTAACAACAAAGAAAAAAACACCTGCTCTTCATTACTTCACCACATCATCATCACCTCACCTCCTGGTTGTCTGCAGAATACTCAAAGGAGACAGACTTGAACTTGTGGTCTTGGGAAGGAGAAATGGAGAGGACAATCTTAACCTGCTGCCGGCTGTCTCCTGTTTGGGGTAAGGTTGGCAGGATGAGTGACTGGCTGAGTGGGTAGAAGGACTTAGGTAGGACTGGATGGAGTTGTGATTGAGGGAGGCTAAATAGACAGATGAATAGAAGACAACTAGAGTGAAAAAAGTCTGGTAAGAGAACACCGCTGGAATTCTAAACCAAAATACATTAAAAAGCCGTCTGTCAAGGGAACAGTGTTGGAATTCAAAGCTAAAGTACACAAAAAAAGTCTGGTAGGAGAGTAGAAAACTAAAATACAATGTAAACAGTCAAGTAAGAGAACACGAAACCAAAATACATGAGAAAAACAGTCTGCCAAGAGAATAAAGTTGAAATTCTGAATCAAAACACATGAAAAACAAGACTCACCAATCATCTTGTCCACCTGGAGCGTGTGTGTGACAGGGACACCGCAGGTCTCCCGGTACGCCACCTGCAGCGGGCCCAGCTCTGCGTCCACCTTGTGTTCCTTGTGTATCCTGTCACGAATGATCTCCAAATGCAGTTCCCCCATTCCTGTGAACAGTGGCAACTTTGCCTTCTTGTTTGCCTTTCTGTTCAAGCTGCCTCATCCTAGCTCATCCTAACACACACAGAACACAGCACCTAACAGCACTGTCTGGCCTGTCTCCTCATCCTGGGTGACATGCAGGATTGGGTCATTCATTAGTTCCTGGTCACCTTTCTGTTAAAACTACTTTAACTGTTAGTCATTAGCTTTTCTTATATAGAGATTCCTTTCTTCTGTTTAATGGGGTTTTATATAATATATAGTTTGATATAATCCAGTATAATTTTCTTCTGTTCAGTGGAACTTCAAAATCTATAGTCTTAATACAATTCAGCTCCTTCCCTCTGTGCAATGGGACATTTTCATCTATAGTTTTATAAAATTCAGTATCATCTGTGCTTTGGGCCACCTTCTGTCAGACTGCCAGCCTGGTATACGCATAGATGGATAGATAATCTCAGCATCTACACCTCATCCCTCTCACAACAGACAAGACACAGCAAGGTACACTACAAGCCTCTACACCTCATCCCTCTCACTGCACACACAGAACACAGCACCTGAGAGCACTGTCTGGCCTGTCTCCTCATCCTGGGTGACATGCAAGCTTGGGTCCTCCCTCTCCAGCTGGACTAGTGCCATCTCCAGGGCCTTCTGCTGGGAAGTTGATGGTGCCTCTGGTGATAGAGAAAGCAGAGGTGGTGAAAGCTGAGTTAGCTGTTGAATGATCATGACAGTCCATACCATCTTTATCTGACAACTATTCAGATCTAATCTCCACCAAGTTAGATCCATGGCCATGATCCTTTACTTAATCTATTATACAAGCAGCAGGAAGAGGTAATTCCATGGAGTATAAAGTTGGGAGAAGCAGCTGATTGTAATGTACACAATCCTCACATAAATAAAAGCGAAGAACAGTGTCTTACAAATGTTTCAGTGCTTTATCTCACTTTTAACAGGATATATTACGAGTTGTTTAAGTTTTCAAGTGTGTTTTCATGATTGTAGCAACAGTATGACAAGAATTCTGCATCACCACTGGCAGGAACACACATGACAGCCTGACTAATCTTGCCTGTAGCCTATGAGAAGTCCTTACAAGAGAACAAAGCATGTAAGAATCTGTGGCCAAGTCTTACCCACAGAGCAGAAGAAGACTGGATCAGGCACCTCAACACCAAGCAGCGTGGGTGTTGTGTCCTCATCCCCCGTCACAGCCAGCTTCTTCTTGGCTGCGCTGGCCACTGCCTGACTCGCCACCAGTGTGTCTCCCGTGTTGGTGCCCTGATGGAAGACTGACGTGAATGGAAGGAAGACTGACGATTGTTGCTTCTCTATTGACTTTTGTCCCTAGCTTAGGTGATGGCTACCAGTGCAATGCTGGTCAGAGGTCAAGGAGCCTGTCACAGATACTCCCTTAACATTACATCCTGTGATCTGCTAAGAATCCATCAATTGTCAGGCTTTGTAAGGACACTGTGGCGGGCAGCAGATAACATAGCTTAGGAATGAGGGAAATGCTAAACAGTGCAGTATATTACTTGATTACTGAAAAGACTACACCTTTACTGAGTATACAGAAATGAACCACCACAAGATAAAGATGCAAATTTTTCCTTTTTCTATGAGTAAAAAGTAAAGCAATGTTGTGTTATGCCTAAGAAAATTTGCCCGATTACTGACCGAGCCACCTTTGCTGAGTATACAGAGATGAACCACTGTAAGAGAAAGAGTTTTCCCTTTCCTGTGAATAAAAAGCAAAGGAGTGTTACATCATGCCTTCACGTAACACAAACTTTGCCATTCACCAACTATCTGTGACAATGTTTACCTGATCACACATTCACAGACACATTCACAGACAAACGGGCAGACAGACTGACACACCTTCAGCCCAGTGACGACCACAATGTTCCCGGCCTCCACTGATGCCACTTCCTTGTAGTGATCAGCATATGCAATGAGGACCTGACCCAACTTCTCGCTGCGGCTTCCATTTACGTTGTACACTCGCTGGCCCTGCAGTACAAACACAGGAATACAACACCTCTCATCTACCAATCCAATCATCATCATCATCTAATGTGTCCTTATTTTCTCTTATGAATGGCTTATGAGTCTCTCTTACACACTGAAATCATCCCACAAACACAGGAACTTTCATACAGGGACTGCCACATGTAGGCCTGACAGCTTCTTACAACTTCCCTTATGTTCTTAAATACCTCTCATAACTCACCACTTAGTACACTAAAACATACACACAGACCTTTCCAAAGTGGCTGAAATACACACACAGGCATGTAAGCACAGAGCAACCTACCAAGACCTCACACAACACACCACTTACTACACCATAACACACAAACCAACCTTTTCCAAGCAGCCAGAATAGACACGCAGGTACGTCAGAATGCCTCCTCTTTGTTTGTCATGGACGATCTTGAAGGCCAAGGCACACAGGTTGGGGGTGTAGAGGCTGAGGGCAGGGGGCTGAGTGGCATCTCTGGGGGAGGGAAGGAAGTCCACCACAGCATTCATCATCGGCTGCACACCCACATTCTTGTAGGAGCTTCCCACCAGTACTGGCACGGCTTCCTGTGTGGGTGATCATGTGGTTGTAGTGTCAGGGTGCCATTCTCATCTCCCCTCATCGTGTAAACTCTGGAACTCCCTGCCTGCTTCTGTATTTCCCCTTATGTGTGTCTTGAACTCTTTCAAAAGGGATGTTCAAGGCACTTCTCTAATTTTGGAGAATTTCACCTCTACTCTTTAGGGACTGGCACCATTCCTATCTTCCCTCATAATGTAGCTTCTAGAACTCCTTGACTGCCTTCACTAATACACTCTGGTCACCCCATATCTCCTCACATCATCCTCATTTCACCTCAAGCTTTTTCCATTAGTCTAACATGCGAAGACAAGTACAAGGAACCCACCTACCTGGCTGAGAGTCACCCTGCGGACAGCCTCCCTCATCAGCGGGGCAGGCACATTCTCCAGGGACTCCTGCTCCAGCACATACTCTGCCAGGGGTGTGTCCAGGTCTGCCAGCTTGTCTATCAACTCACACCGGGCCAGCTGTGCCTCGTCCCACACCTCCTCCTCTGGGGTGAGGGCACGCTGGAGGTACTGTCTGCCACGGTCACTGTAAGAGGGAGATGGTAAATGTTGTCGGCATTATTCAGAATTTGTTCGTCACTGAGGGTGGCCGTGATAGGCATGATCTTATTCTCTATGACAAGTGTTGTCCATACTTTGTTACTCCATCAGTGGGCCTTTTTTTTCTTTTTTTATCACAATTGACCTTTTTCGAGTGTTTTTTTCTGTTATCCTTTTTTATCAGACTTGTTGCCCTTGACTAAAGCCCCTCTTGTATATGAAAAAAGAAAAATAAATCACACACTGTTCTATTTTCTTCTCCTACATTCAAGGACCTCTCTCTAACTTAACAATGTAGTAACAAAACTTTGCTCTAACACATCCAGCATCTCACCTTGAGCTGAGGTCCCACTCCAGCCTCTGCAAAGTGACGAGGTCCACCAGGCCACGGAACAGCTTGCCCTGGCCCAGGGGGAGGTGTAGCAGAAGTGGCAGGACATGCAGCTTGTCCCTGATGGAGCTGAGGCAGAGGGACACACTGGCAGCGGGCTTGTCCATCTTGTTGAGGTAGATGAAGCGAGGCACCCTGTAGCGGTCTGCCTGCCGCCACACCGTCAGTGTTTGTGCCTCCACACCTGGGGACGACAGAGCTGGTATTAAAATCCTTCCTATAAAGTTCCTATAAGTATATTGATACAGGAAGTGATGTCACATAGCCCAGTCAATCTCATATCTAACTAAAACTAATACAAGGACAAATTAACTGCTTTTTACTTTTACTAAGTCCCCCACAAAGATCAAGAAGTAGAAGATAAGATAGATAAAGGTATTTGCCTGATACTGAGATAACTGGTCTTTAAATGCTTCCTATAAAACTCAATTATTAAGTACACTGCTGCATGAAGTGATATCAGATATCCGAAGTAAATTTCATATCTATAAATTGATTAAACATTAGTACTCGTACATGGACAAATGAACTGCTTTATGTTAAGACCTCCACAAAAACTAAGGAGAACCGAAAGTTCCCTCCCCCTTCCCCAGTCACCTTATCCCCTGTGCTGCCTCCCAGCCCCAGCCTGTCCCCTCACCAGCAGAAGCATCCAGGATGGCCACGGCCCCATCCAGCACTCTGAGAGAACGCTCCACCTCCATGGTGAAGTCCACATGGCCTGGCGTGTCCACAAGGTTGATGCGGTGGTCAGCCCAGGGCAGGGTGATGGCGGCTGAGGTGATGGTGATCCCTGCCAGAGTGATGGTGGTGTCAGGATGTGGAACACCCTGCCTGTGCCTGTGTTTATCACTATTTTTGACTAACTGTTGTCTGAAGATCTCTCTCTCTCACCATAACTTTGTGTTTCACTTTTCAGATTGTATCTTCAGTGGGTCTATTTTCTTCAGCCTTTTTATTGCCCTTGGCTAGAGCCACACTTACACAACAAAGGATGTCATGATGGGCAGGATGCTGCAAGAAGCCAGTCCCTGAATAAAACATGCCTACTTGTATCCACCTATCATCCCTTATTCATAAATTGCTCTATTCTTCTTTTAAAGCTCCTTACGGACTCAGCATTAAAAACCTGATCAATTAAGCTGGGTTACCTCAAACACACACCCACAGATGGATAGATATACTTTACTGACACAGCTAGCAGTCACATAACACACGGCCACACACTTGCCTCTCTCCCGCTCCTGGTCCAAGTAGTCCATGACAGTGTCCCCGTGGTGCACCTCCCCCAGCGTTCTGGTCACTCCCCCGTAGAACAACATGCGTTCCGTGGTGGTGGTCTTGCCTGGGAGGAACAGCACAGGTCAGGCGTGTGGAGGCTCTTCAGAAAGTACGTGAAATTTACTTAAAACTATTCAAAACAATTAGGACTTCTTATGGTATGTAAAGTCTATTTTGATTTTACTTAGCTTTCTCAGCAGCAATCCTAAGATGCTGTTAAGGGGTTCATCTAGTGAGAGGACTTGACTGATCATCTCTGGCCTATGAAAATCTACTGGCCTCAAACACTATTATTATTTTTTTAGATACATAAAGTTTATTTGAAATTGAGTAAGTTTCCTATGCAACAACCCTGAGATGCTGGAAGAGGACTTGGCTGGTCATCTCTTTGGCCTTTAAAATATATAAGAATTTTTTCAATACATGAAATCAGTTTAAATTTCAATAAGTTTCTAATGCACTGTTCCTGAATATTTATGAAGTACTCTAGACTGATCACCCATGTGGCCTTTGGAAATAATCCACACAAAAGAATAAAATGTCTGGAATGCAGTCGCCTGTTTATACATCACCTGCATCAATGTGTGCCATGATGCCAATATTCCGGATGTGGTCGAGGCTCTGCAGGTGGTCCCGGAGTGGTGCTGGAGGGGGACCATTGTTGCCGGGGGGCTGTGGGCAGTGTCTGGAAGAGAGGCAAGATGGTGTTGTACAAAAATGAAGGCAAAACAGTGTTCTACAAAATGTTCTACAAAATGAAGGCAGGAGAAAATTGAGCCAAGTGACATTTTTGCCATATCATTTCATGCTGGTACAAAAATACATCAATATATTAAATTGCTCATACAAGAATCCAATTAGCATAGGAAAAAGTTTTCCAGAGACAGACATGGAATGCTCTACCTCAATCAGTTGTTTTCATCTCTAACCTTCCGGCATTTGAAAGTTCTCTCAGATTTTCATGGGGGAAGAACTGTACAAATATTTTAAAATTTGACCTCCCCCACCCTAAAATCCAGCTTTCCTACCAGGTCCCCATGTTTGTTGAGGATAGGGAAGGAGATATTGATGAAAGACATGAAAGCCGTGTTCTGCATTTTTCCTCTAATTTGCACATATGATGCACCATCCAACTCGCAGTAGTGTTAATTCCTTATGTAATCTTTGTTTACAAGAGCTGGAGGACCTACGGAGTGCAGCTTCCTTGCCTTTGCCCGTAGTGGTAAGGGTCAAGAAGCCCACCGGGTTAGAAGGCAGTGTTCTACAAAATGAAGGCAAGACTGTTCTACAAAATAAACACTCACCTGGTATGTGTGAGATGCAAGTGTCTCAGAGGCGGCGACACACACACCCCAGCAGACACACACCGCCACCACCACACCCTGCCACACACCGCCGCCACGCTCATCTCACACTGCAGTCAAGCCTCATATCACGTCCCAACCCCTCATCTGACAGGTCCTCATTACTATTCACTAGTACCCCGTGACAAGACGGCCTCGTGGATGACTAGTGCGTGGAGGACTGGAGGTAGCACAAACAAATATTATTAAAAGAATCAAACTCGCTTATATAAGTACTTATAGAGAGTTTAGTTTCTCATAAATAGACTTGAATCCTTCTCTCGATCTTGGCTCTCTCCCTTATACAGAGTCAGCTGATAACCAAAACATTAAAGGGAAGACAGGAAGTGAGAAGTTAATTTTTAGTGAATAATAACATGAATACTGATAATTCAAAGTGAAGAACGGAAGAGGAAAGGAAGAGGAGGAGGAGAAGGAAGAGAAGAGAAGGAGATACGTGATATACGAAGTGATATAAGGTATGATAAAAGAAAAGGAGGAGGAGCAAGAGGTGAGATTATGACACTCGTAGAGTAATGGGATCCTGCGGGCTGTCGGTAGGTTCATTCCCAACTCGGACCGGACAGCCACCAACTCCTCTATACTCAGCAGGCATGTATGGTAACGAAAGCAATTGTCTTAAAAATTTGTATATTTCATTGTCATTTGTGTAGGCAGAGTTCTTAGACCAAACTGCCTGTCCTCAGTGAAAGGCACAAGCACGCATAACCACATCTGGAGAGAACACGTGGTAGCTTGCCAAACACTTGCCTCAAAATTAAGTATCAATTCTTCAACTTTTAATTGTTCTCCCAGGATTTCCTTAATCTTGCTGAACATTCTTATAGTCTCTGTGTCTCTTACTAGACATTAAATAAAAGGGGCATTTGTTTTATGTTTCCATCACTTTGCATGAATATGTGAATGTTAAAAAGCTGTGAGGGGCTGCCTCACAACCTAAGGTTTAGATTTGAGTTGGCAATAAAAGTAGCCCGAGTTGGTCGTTCAGAATGGTCTGAGTTGGTATTCCAGAATGGCCTGAATTAGTTGAGATGACAGTCCTGTTGATATTTCAGAATGGTCTGAGTTAGACGTAACCCCTGCCAGTACGAGCTCCAGGTTATGCATCTCTCTCTCTCTCTCATACAACATAGAATAAACACATAAATAAATACAAACTCCCAAACATGAATACTTGATTATTTAGTGATAAAGCAGGAATACATGACAGGTTCTGCTTCTATTGGCCACACAGACACTCCCCCAGGATGGGCATACTGCTGTCTTGCTGTGGTGGTGGTGGTGGTGGTGGTGGCGGTGGTGGTGGCAGTCCTTCCTCCAACTACAACAGCATGTCCAGCTCAGTTGATCCAGTAAGTTGTGTTAATTGCCTCTGCTGCTCTTAACCTAAAAAATTAATGTACTACCTTTTGAAAATATTTGAGCAGGTGGCAGGATGTGGAGGAGGAGTCCGGCTTACTGCTAACTCTGCGCTGCCTCAACTCAGAAGCACTGACAGCGTAATGTGCACTGTGCAAGCCCAGTGTATTTGGCGCATTATGAATCATGTGAATGAGTGCCTTATTTCCTTCCCCAGTAAGTGACAAGGAGTGAGATGACAGTATGAGGTGCATTATGAATCACGTGAATGAGTACCTTATTGTCTTCCCCAGTGAGTGACAAGATCAGTGAGACGACATGAGTTAGTACCTTATTTTCTTCCACAACAGGACACAAGACGCAGGCAGATGGCAGAGGCAGCAGAGGCGAGGATGAAAGCTCACGAGGGCCGCGGCTTGAAGAATCCTGAGGCGCTGAAGCTGAGGCAGAAGAAGATTGAAGAGCTGGAGCGAAAGCAGGCAGAAGGAGAAATGCAGGGTGAAGGAGGACTTAGGGTGAAGATATATGGCATTTGTATGACTATTCTTAAACATCTTGGATTCTCTTGATGACTTTTTAAATGCCACTTAAATTATTTCTATCACTGATACAAAATACATGTTAAACTATCACTATAATAAGAAAAAATTACTCTTGGAAATCTTAACTTCCACTAGAGCTGAAATGTTTAAGAATGCAAATCATAGTTTCAATAAAATCCAAGGTAACATGAAATTCTGTACCAGTCTAAGGTTCAGTAAACTTGTGAACACATATTACAGACTTGCACTGCCTCAGGAATGGTTTGAGTTATATTAATGCCTTTTTTCTTTCTTTTCCTTTCAGTGGCAAGTGAATTGAGGATGACGGATTTACTGCTAGCTTAATATGAACTGAAATGATCATCCATACACATCATGTCATACTTCATTTTTGCTGTTTTATTACTTTTTATTCCACTCTCTCTCAGTCTCTCTGCTCATTAAATTCACAAATAATCAAAAGTTTTCTTTACTCTCACTGATAAATAATAAAATGATTTTTCTATATCACCTTTATAATTACTCTTCTGTTTTCCATTTTTATATCATCTTTATATATAGTAATGCCTTAGCTGTGTGCACTTGATATTCATGTTCTTTTTTATTCGTATTGCAGTGTATTTTTATTGTGTGTGTGTGTGTGTTGAAACTGTGGTCCATATTTGCAAACATTTCACTTCCTCATCTTGACAACTTTCAACATACTCTAAATAAAATCATTGGCACCTTCTGGGCAATTTTCATGAGTCTAGTCACAGCTTAACAAGAATCCTGTATCATCAATGAGAGAAAAATTAATAAATAAAAATAAACACTCATGAAAACTTAACAAATTATCTCTGTGGCCTTTGAAAACAGTCCTGATGAGAGAACCAAGTGTTTCAGAATGTGAACCGAAGACAGCCAGTGCAATTAGCCCACTGTGATGAGAGGAGAAGCACGCAGCAATGGTGTACGTAATAAGTAGAGTATACAGTGCTATAGTTTATCACAAAGTCACACAACACACTTCCTGCCTCTATGTTTCCTCTCAGTCTGAAGTCCTCTAAGAATTTATCATTTATTAAGTTTTATGAGATCATAAGTGGATCCGAGGATGTAAGGTTGAGGGGAAATGCAACACAGTGGTAGTGAGTGAGCAGGATAGGTCAGAGTTTTGTACACACAGGTATAGTACTTTGTGTAGGATTTTATACTTAATACGAACTCCCCAGCAAGTGTTCAGTCAGTTGATGCCTTGTGTCATGCCTCTGTAAGTGTGTGTGTGTGTGTGTGTGTGTGTGTGTGTGTTCCTGTGTTATCTGCTACATTTCATAAAGCTAAGAGTACAACCTTCACTCTTCTATTCTTATCCTGTCACACTGTACAGCATTACTCTCTCTCTCTCTCTCTCTCTCTCTCTCTCTCTCTCCCTACACTTTGTAAAGGCAAGCATAATATATATATATATATATATATATATATATATATATATATATATATATATATATATATATATATATATATATATATATATATATATATATATATATATATATATATATATATATATATATATATATATATAATATTGAAAATACACCCGTTAGTTTTACTTACACCTTTCCTGCAAAAGCAACAAGTTAACTGCAGATTCTGGAATAATATGAAGTAGTTTGATTCATTTAAAATGTAACTATTTTTCTTATCAAATTAGAGGAGTAAATCAATGACGTGTTGTTGATTTGTACTTTTTTCGTGGTAAGAATAATTTCCAAGTTGTACACCCTAAGTTATGTGCTAAAATAATTCTGTAGGTAGGAGTTAATAATAATATTTCTCTGTCCCACTAACGTCTTGACACATCATTTCCAAAACACGTCCAAAAGTAAACGTTAAAAAATATGTATGTACTTCAGCAGGAATCAATACTCATCCCATCTGTGTCCAGTCAACTTGGTAATACAGCAAGAATATTCACAGATTGAGTCACTGATAAAATAAAAAAAAAAGCGCAATGGAAGAGTTAGCTATGCATATGTACAGTTGTGGTAAGAAGTCACGTCACACTTGCATTCACTACCAGAGTTTATGCTTGTATTCATAAGCACTGGCATTTTATCTACAACACTTTCAACAGGGATTATTGGAAGAGGGGTTTTCAAGGGTATTCATACTTCCAGTAATAAATTAACAACACTGGCATGCTGTCTTGACCACTTTTAACAGGTTCTAGTGGAAGTTACTGAAGTTTTCAAGGATGTTATGATTCTAGTAATAGATTAACAGCACTAACATTTTTTCAGCAGATTCTGGTTGAAGATATTGAGTTTTTCAAGGTTGTTCTCAAGACTCCAGTAATAGATTAACACTGGCATTTTACCTTGATCACTTTTAACAGGTTCTGGTGAATGCTATTGGAGTTTTCCAGAATTTTCTCATGATTTCAATACTAGTTCAATAAGCACCTTGCATTATCAGTTGGAAAAACACCCATGAGAACACACCTACTCCTTTCTGTGGCTTCAGGAGACAGACCAAGGCATTTAAGAATACATGCCTTAGCATTTCTCATCAACCTTACATCCTCTGGTCTGCTGACATTCTCCTTACAAAGCTAGAGAACTGATGGACTGCCAGCAGACCACAGTACTTATGACTGCAAGAAACATGGCAGTGGGAGTGAGTGCATATGTTACTTGACTTTGACTCACACCAGCAATGAAAGAGGGAAGGAAGGAAGGGAGTGAGTGAGTTTGGATAATGAAGGTTACAAAGAAAAAAGTACCTCGCCTTATCCTTCTTCATTCTAAAATTATCGTAGGTACAAAGTTAGGTTTCTGTAGTAGTATGTAGGAAGGAAAACTTCAAAAAAGATATATAAATTTGTGACAATATGTACGTATGGGAGGGAAGGGGTTATTTAATTTTTTCTGTTCGATATATATATTTATACGAGCGTATGTATACGTGGTATTTCTTCCCTGCCAGACCATGTAGCTTTGCTAACAGGGGATGAATACTTTGTGATACTGCATAAAATAGTACTGTATATTGTAGTAGTAACTCCTTCGTCCTCACTGTCCTAAGTAAATTTTGCACTCTGAAGTTATGTATAAATATTGCAGATCTTCTTCAGCAACTTGTGCACACTCTTTCATCCACTTAAATGTAGCAAAGTTGCATATAAATTAAAGTTTACATGTAAGGGAAATCAGGAATAAGATAACACAGTAAGAAGACAGGCAGATGATGCAAGATGATGCGCAAGGTAATGGAACTGAAAGGTGCAGAGATAATAATTATAAAAGCATGTAAAGGCATAAAAAAGAAGCTGGTAAGGTGTGAGACAAGTTTAACCATTAGGAAATTCAGAAATAAGCTAATACCAAAAGAACACAGGCTGGGAGATGAAGAGAGATGATGTGACTGGCAATGGAGGTGAAAGATGCAGAGATAGTGGTAATAAAAGCATGAGAAGGCATAGAGAAGCTGATAAGGTGTGACACAAGTTCATGCCTAATAGAAAGTCATAGGCAGGTATGAAGTTAAAGTGTGTCATGCCAAGTAAGACAACCATGTAAGGAGTGACAGAAGTTAAGACTGTTAGCAATAGTGGTAATAGGTCATAGCAAGAGGCAAGGAGTGGTAAAATCTTTCAGCTGGTGATAGTAGCATGTGATGGGATGTAAAATGAAGGACAAATGGAGCTGAAATCTGAAATGTGGTAAATGGAAGGAAAATGATGGAAGGACAGAAGAGGGAAAAGCAATGAAGCAGATAATGTGGTGAATGATATGAATGAAAGGAAGGAAGACAGGAAGGAAGGAAGGAAGGAAGGAAGGAAGGAAGGAAGGAAGGAAGGAAGGAAGGAAGTGAAGAGAAAGACTAAAAATGAAGTGAGTGCATCAAGCTGAGTGAGAGTGAGGATGTAGGAGCCGTGGTGCCAGGGTGCCGAGCCACCACCACCACAACTGCTACCACTGCTGCCACCACAACAGTGTGGCATGGTGGGTGGAAGTGGAAGCAGAGAGAGAGAGAGAGAGAGAGAGAGAGAGAGAGAGAGAGAGAGAGAGAGAGAGAGAGAGAGAGAGAGAGAGAGAGAGAGAGAGAGAGAGAGAGAAAATTAACATACATATTACACAACATTTACATCATTATTCCATTTTATTATAAATAATTAGACATCCTTTAAATTAGATCTAAAAAAAAAAAACAGACCAAAAAGACGACAAACGTACGTACGCTTAAAAAGAGAACATAGAAATAAAAATAATAAAAGAACATGAAAAAAGTTAATAATAATAATAATAATAATAATAAAAAATTCAATCCTTAACTCAGGGGGGAAAAAAAAAAACGGAAATATCAGAATTACCTACTAAAGTTAAGAATAACATAAAATCCGTGCCTGCAGAACACCGGCCTCCCAACCCTATGCTGGGAACACCCACCCAACGACACTGAGAAACAACTTGTACAAGACCAATACTAATGCCTCTTCACTGTGCTGCTTGGAAACGCCACCAATGTCTGTTACTGTCCACACCTGCATTGCCACCCTGGGCCCCCTCCACCCCCCCTCCCCTCCCTGTCCACTACTCCACTACACCACTCCACCCCACTTTGCTTCCTCTGCCTCTTCCTTCTCCATTACTCTGATCATCCTTACTCTTATCTCCACCTCCTTCTCCACCAATCCCCTGCCTCCCGCTCCACCTCCTCTGTCCCCTGCCCTCTCTCTTCACCTTTCCAACACTGCAAGTCTATGGTACATTGCTCCCTGCCACTCCACTCTCCACTTCACTTGACCCTCAGAAACAAATGGCCAATGCACTGCGAGAGGAAATGGAAATTATAAAAATAAAAATATATTGAGAATCATTAGTTGTGTTATAAAAGAAAAAAATAGTTTGTTCGGATTAGATGAATTAAAAAAAGAGAAAGAAAATGATTGGTAAAACCCCAATGTGTGCAGTCACGTCTAGACAGACACACAGCCTGACCCAAATAGTGAAGGATAAGAATAATTCAACAGTGAAATTCTAAAACAAAATGATCGTAGTCATCACTGTAATTGTCGTCATTATCATCATTGTCATCTTCACTAATGTTTGAGTTTCACCCAATTTTTTTTTCTTTTTTTTTTCTTTTCCTCACTCCACTCAGCCATGGAACCAACACTGCCTGACACATTGACACATGCACTGTGACTTATCATCATCATCACCACCACCATCATCATCACCATCACCACCATCACTACACTCTTAATACCTTCAAGGCGGGACAGTCATAGCATTTTGAAAAGTTCTCTTTCTTTCTAAATCACTCTGGCAGATAAAGCAGCAGATAAACTCATAAAGAATAAGAAAAACAATACAAAAAACAAGGAAATAGAAAAAAAAAAAAAAAAAAAAGCATATATAAAAAACATCAGTGGCTTTCGTTCCAAGTCCCGCAGCGGGGAACAAACAGCAAACGTGTGGTAAAAAGTGGCGGTGCGTCGCGGCGGCGGCGGAATGTCTACTTGCGGAGGTCCAGGACAAACACGCTGCCATCGGAAGCTGAGGCGCCCACCTTGTCTCCTCGGGAATTCCAGCACACCTCAAAGATTCCTCCCGTGCCCTTATAACTGTGCACCAGCTGGCCAGACTGCAAGGGAAGGCGTTGGGAAGGTAGTGGTGAGTGGTGGTGGTGGTGGTGGTAGTGGTGGTGGTGGTGGTGGTAGTGGTGAGTGGTGGTGGTGGTGGTGGTGTGTCTTGTCTATGCTTCTATAGGTAGATAAATAGATAGCTTATTGACACATGCTATACAATAGTAATCTGCTCATATATACTACAGCTTACAAGTTTTAGTGTCTTAATCCAACATACATCTGCAGTCTATATTCTCTATCAGTAGAATCATTCTTACACAGAAATGCATAAACATTGGTGGTATTCAATTTCATTCACAAATCAACAATATATTATGAATTATTTGGCAGGTCATATATGAGGAAATGTGATGACACCAGTGAATGAATGTAGTGACTAGTGGTGGTGCAGTGAGGGATGGAAGGCAGGTAGATGGAAGGAAGAAAGGGATGGAAGGAGCAGGAAACGGAATACAGGAGGGAAGGTAGAAAGTACAGAAGGTTGGCAGATAGGAAAGAACCAATGAACAGGAGGAAGGAAGGAGGACAGCTACTCACCTGTGTGGACCATATATGAACACACTTGTCAAAGCTTCCCGACGCGAGGAACTTCCCGTCAGGAGAGAAGGCCACCGAGTAGACAGGTTCTGAGTGCTTGGTGAGGGTGTGTATGCACGCCCCCCGGTCCACATCCCACAGCCGCACCGTTGAGTCAAACGAGGCGCTGGCAGGGAATGACAGTTATCAAGTAATATTCCTCTAGGGCCTCTGACTACCTATCTCTCTATTCAAAGGAGGTGCTGTCAGGGAGTCATCAAAAATCTCCAAAAGCCCTTAAAAATAAAACTGAAGGAAAAAAGACATAAAAGGTTCCAACATCAACTTATACATACATATACCATGGCCACCTTCCCCCCCCAAAAAACGAGACAGCACACAACTTTCACACCCTTTGGCCCCTCATGAAGAGAAAGTACAACACAATAAATAATAATAAACAAGACTTCATTCCCACTAATTCTTCCGCCCCAAAGTATCCCTTAATACAAATCTCCGAAGTCAGTGTTCTCAAGTGTTGTCAGTGTCTGGTCCCTCAGCCAGCACCTCAGCCTCCCCCTCACCTGGCCAGGATAAGGTTCATGTTGGGGTTGTTAGTGCCGGGTCCTGTCGGTGACCACTTGATGGTGTAGATCTCCTTGCTGTGCGCCTGCAGGTCATGTACACAACTGTCCTGCCGCATTGACCAAATCTGCACAGGGACGAAAGGATGGAAGGTTGATCTGGTGTGACTTATTACGGTTATTGTTCATTTCATCATGTGGGCTTTTACATTCTCACTGGATAGGATTATGAGGAAGATTATGTTTTGTTACTGTTATCCATTCACTATCAGGAGAACTTCATTGTATCCTCATAAGAACAACATGAATATACACACACACAAACACAAAATGGAAAAAAAAAGTAAACCACTTAAAAACTAGAGTAACAAAAAACATCAATATCATGTCATGAACTCATTACACGTCATCATTTCCTTACCCAAGAGTGGCTAGCTTACAAGCCTCCCATTTCTTGCAGACAATCTATCTATCTATGTAACAGGCCAGCAATCCTACACAGGCTGGCACAGACTAAACACCATTTACACCTTTAGCCTTGTCAGCCTCTAGTAGAAAGGGACAGTCTTGTGGAACACCATACTGCACCCTTAGAGCTCAGATATAGTAGAAAATACCAATTAAACAACCCCATGACACACAAACACACCCTTGACTCCAGCTCAGGCGCACAAAACACAACACAACACTCACACAACACAAACAAACCTATGACCTCAGCTCACCTTCAGGGTCATATCATCAGAGCATGAAGCCAGCAAGTTGCCCTGGGGGTCCCACTTGATGGCGTTCACCTCATTGGTGTGACCCTGGAAGGACTTGATGGGTTTGTCCTGCCCCAGCTGACACACGTGGATGCACTGGTCGGTGGAGCAGGACGCGAAGGAGTTGTTAGTCTGCCAGTCCACGTCCAAAGCTGGGGCTGAGTGGAAGGCAAATTGCTGCGTACAGTGGCCAGAAGAAGCATCCCAGATTATTGTGGTCTGTGGGCACGGGGAGAGAAGAGGTTAAATGTCAGTACAGGAGACTGGTGTGACTGACAGAAAAGCTAACTTATCTAAAGAGACACCTGAATATTCCTCTTCCAGCAATTTGTGTCTTAGGAATATAAGGATCAAGCTGTAACACCCACAAACAAAACGCAACACAATCTCACACACGTCCTCTCACACTCCTCAAGATACAAGAGCACACGACACTCCTCACCTTGTCCACTCCAGCACTTAGGATGTAGTTGCCCTTTTTGTTCCACTTAAGGGCAAATATGGGACCCTTGTGCTGGCCAAGGGTGGAGGCTAGCCGGCCATCCGTCATCCAAATTCTGGCGTAACCATCGTAAGATCCCGTGGCGAGCAAGGTGCCGTCACACTGCAAGGGAAGGGGAGAGGTGGTCAAGGTTAATTGGGCACGTGGCAGATTACATTCACTTCCAGTCTTCAGTGTTTTCTCAATCCTCATCCTCTAATCTGCTGAAAATCTTGCAAAACCTGACATCATCACCTCGTTTCCATATTTTCTGTTTTCTGTGGTATGCCTTGTCTAAAAGTTTGCATGGTGTGTGTATGAGTGTGTGGTGATTTGTCTGGGCTTACCCTGCATATGACTGTCAGCCTGTTGACAGATAGATACATTATTTCCCCTTACAGGCTTAGACAGCTTGTGATTCACCCGTACTTTTTGCAATGGTAAACAATCACTTCTATGACCTTCATCCTTCTCTATTCTTCCTCTATTTTCTTGTCTTTCTCACTCTCCCCACTAACCTAACCTATTAAACTAATCCTATCGCATTTTACTCCACACACTGTCTTCAGGTCTCCCTCACTCTTCCCACACTTGTTTCCTTCCAACAACCTCCAATCCCAAATGACCTCAAAATTATCAAGCATTTAAGTACAGAATGACAGAGTCTTACATTCCAGTCTAAGGAAGTGACGTCTTTGTTACTGGGAACCTCGGTGCCTCCCTTCTGAATGCAGTGCCTCAGAACAAGTTGGTTCGGGGAGGTGGTGCTGTCATTCATGTTCCAGATGCGGGCCGTGCTGTCTCCTGACCTGTGGGGGAGTGAATATGTGAGGTGAGTTAAGTGGAGTGAGATGAGATTGAGGAGTGATAATGTGGGGTGAGTGAAGTGGATGCAAGGTGGAGAGGAAGGGGTGTTTATGTGGGGTGAGAGAAGTGGAAGTGATTTGGAATGGAGAGGATGAGGGAGTGAATTTAAGATCACGAGCAATACATATGTGTACGAACGAATGAATGAGTCTATATTTATTCGTATCTGTTAATTGGTGTTTTCTCAGTGTGTTTATGTTTTCCAGAGAGTCACACCTGTTATATATAAGTGTGTGTGTATGAGTGTGAAAAAGAGTACTCACCCTGAGGCAAGGAGGTCAGTGGTTGGATTCCAGGCACAGATGAACACCTCACTCTCGTGCCCCCGCAGGATGGTGGCCTTGTTGAGGGGGATCTCCACACTGTTGTCCACCTCCATGTTCTCACCCGTGGTGCCTGTCAGGGGAACTGTCGCCTCATGTTAACTGAACTAGGTATTCAAGACTGTCTTCTTAGTGCTACCTGCCTTTTGCCTAATGATAAATGAATGATTGAAAGCTTCCTCTACTCCCAAGATTATTGTTATTTTTATTCAATGTCTACTATCAATGTAACCTCATAATGCATTAGACAAAAACTGCATTTCATTCTCACTACTTCCCTTGCCTTATGATAAATGAAAGGTTACAAAATTCTATTGCTAGTTTAGACTCATGATGCCTCCACTAAAAACTACACTTTCTTCTCAATATCACTCTTGTCTTGTGCTAAAGAAATTATAACAAAAATTTGCTCTACTGGTAAGACCACCATCGTCATTAATTCAAGTGAGTGACCTGTGTACTAGAGAGGCATTAATTCAACACTTCCTCCTCACCGTCACTCTTGCCTTAGACTAAACAAATCATTTTAAGTATCCTCTACTACTAATACAACTTTACACTGAGTGATGCACGAGTGAGTGGGCCTTTTTTTAATACCACTTTTGTTGCCTTAGACCACAATGCCCTCTTACACAAAAAAGTAAATAAAAAAATAAATAAATAAATAAACAAATAAACTAAATTCACAGCTAATGTAACTTTATATTGAGTGACCCATGAGCTACAGAGGCATGAACTGAAGACAGCCTCCTTATTGTCACTCTTCCCTCACGCTAAGCCAGTGACAAGCAGAATACTGTGATGCCCACCCTCGTCCCCATTGGTGCTGGGAATCTCTGTCTTGACCACGGCTTTGGGCTGCTGGTTCTGCTGCTGTCTGGAGGCCACCACGTCTGGCATCACAGCGTCGATCAGAGAGAGGCTGTCAATAAGCCGCTCTGTGCCGTCCTGCATCATAGAAATACAGATAAGCATACACGCAAACACACACACACCCACACACAGTTAGTTTACTCACACAGGAGAACTGAAATGATACAGTAGCAAGATATATAATACAAAATGGAGAGTGGATAATAAAAAATAAAAACAAAAAACATAACATAAAATAGCAAAATACAAAATACACACACACACACACACACACACATGTACATTACTTTAATAATTTCTTTAGGAACAAGCATCTCAGTGGACCTTTCTTGTCATTCTTTTGTTGCCCCATGCCAGATCCCTTCTCTTACATAAATGAATAAATAAAATACATGGAAAACACAAACACATACTCATATAATTTTTATCATGTCATAAGAATTTGATGTACCAAGAACACACACACACACACACACACACACACACACACACACACACACACACACACACACACACACACACATTACTTCTATATCTTATTCACGAGACATTTAGTAAAGAAAGACAACGAAGGATTCCAGCTCAGCGCAGTAAGAATATAATACATTACTCTATCACACACACACACACACACACACACACACATGCATACTCACCTCCCCTATGCTGATCTCAGCCTCTGTATACTGCAGGCCCTTCTGTATGATACTAAGGAGGGCAGCGGGAGGCACCAGCGCTCCATTGATATTGGACTGGGAGATGTGTGACTCAATTCCAAAGACATAGGCAGCATGATAGAAGCCTGCAAGGAAGGGAAGGTGTGGGGAGATGAGGTTAGGTGAGGTAAGGTTAAGTAAGGTTAGGTTAGATGAGAAATGGGATGGGATAAGGTGAGATTAGATGAAGCGAGGTGAGGTTGAGAGGTGGAACAGAATATGGTAAGGTTAATTAAGGTAAAATAAGGTGAGGTGAGGTGGTGGGGTTACATAAGGTGAAGTAAGGCAAGGTGAGGTTACATTAACTTAGGTGATCATTTGCAGAAGAGACATTCATTTCAAGTTTAGCTTCCCACATAGAGGAATGGAATGGAGTGGAGGGGGAAGAGGTCTGTGTGAGATATATACATGATTTTAAAGAATAGAAAGAAAGAAAGAACACACATACACCTATAGCCTTACTCACCTGACTCCTGTAGGTACCTGTAGACCAGGAAGTTGACCTCATCGCTTGTGATACTCATGATGGATCTGTAAGTGAACCAAGATAAATTATAAAGGGAAAGGAGAAGCCATGACAGACAGACACACACGTACACACACACATACACACACACACACACAAGATATACATGGATACACATACATTTCTACTGATTTACAATGAAATACAAAGTTAGAAAGACTGAATATCTACAAAATAATGAATAAAATTTACAAAATGGAGCAAGAAATGAGAAGTGAAATTCAATGTTGGCAAATTCCACGCGATGGAGACCAGAGGAGGTGAAAAAAGACCCCAATGGACACAGAAGATGGGAAACCAATATATTAAAAGGGTCTGGATAGAAAAGGATGCAGTAGTAGTAGTAGTAGTAGTAGTAGTAGTAGTAGTAATGCAAGATAGCTCACAACGAGGGACAGATCCAAAACAACACTTACAGATTGCTAAATAAAACAACAGCTTTTCACCAGACAGACAAAAAAAAAAAAAACATAAGGAAAATAACAACTACAATGACCAGTCACCAACTAAACACCAGCACCTACACTTGCCCAACAGACACACACACACACACACACACACACACTACAAATGAAACTAACCTAAATACTGACTCCACAAAGGAAATGAATGATAAAGCAATCTTGACATTCACATAGAAACCTGACAAAACAAAAGCAAAACAGAACAAGCACATAAGCTGTTGTTTAATTACAGGATATGAGTGTTTGATAAGAATGTGTGGTAGAGAAGGAGTAAGGAGGATAAGTTTATGGGTATGGAGGAGGAGGAGGAGGAGGAGGAGGAGGAGGAGACAGATACCAAGAAAAAGGAAAACTTGGATGGGAAAGAAAGGAATAAAAAACTTAATCATAAAATTACCAAGAAAACTGCAAGAGAGAGAGAGAGAGAGAGAGAGAGAGAGAGAGAGAGAGAGAGAGAGAGAGAGAGAGAGAGAGAGAGAGAGACAGAGAGAGAGAGAGAATGTGTGTCAAGTCTCTCCTATCCCTACGCAAGACACAAACATGACAGGAAAGCAGTGCTGCCAACCACACCACTCCACAATTCCCTGAACCAGATGAATGAACTGAATGAATCTGAACCTAACCTAACCAAGCCTTCAGACGGATGTACTGACGATATGCATCTTAGTAGGCTTTTTTTTTATTTAAAGATTCTTGTTGCCCTTGGCCGGCATCCCTGCTATATAAAAAAAAAATAAATAAATAAATAAATAAATAAATAATTACTTCAACATTATCCAAAACTTGCTCTAAAACTGCAACAGACGAATGGAACGCACTCAGCGGTCAGATCGTTAGTGGCAAGTCGCTGCCGGTAAAGGATCGGATGAGTTTAAGGGTGGGGATCAAGAAGCAAGCGTTTCGTAAGATTGCCGTACACATTTCAATACGCAGGTATAAGTATTCAAGTGAGGTGGTTTGTATAATCATTCTGACATCAGTTTACTTATAATGAATGGCAAACGTCAACTGTCACGTCACCACTAGCCAAACTTCTTCTGGGACGCTGCGAGTGATGTAGTAGCAGTCGTAGTAATAGTTGTTGTAGTAGTAGTAGTAGTAGTAGTAGTAGTAGTAGTAGTAGTAGTAGTAGTAGTAGTAGTAGTAACCCTTGGGCAGCGAGGAGTGGAGGGTGGGAAGAATACTGAACCTAAGCTAGCCAAACTTAATGTAGTGTGATTTAATTGTGATGACAGTAAATGAAAGAAAGAAAGAAAGAAAGAAAGAAAGAAAGAAAGAAAGAAAGAAAGAAAGAAAGAAGGATAAGAAAAGGAAACTAGGAAGGAAACAATGAAGAATGAGAAGACTGCAAAACAAAACAATGAAACAAAAGAAGGGACTGAAGGAAGGATATGACGAAAAAAAAAAAATGTAGAGAGAGAGAGAGAGAGAGAGAGAGAGAGAGAGAGAGAGAGAGAGAGAGAGAGAGAGAGAGAGAGAGAGAGAGAGAGAGAGGACAACAACAATAAAGAATTAACGAAAATAACACAAATCTTTCCTAAAACACCCAATGACACACACACAGACAGTATAACAAATATTTCTTAAAACAGCCAACAAAACACACAAATACAAAACACCAAAGCAAAAAAAAAAAAAAAAAAAAACACGAAAACCTATTCAGACCCCCTTAACATCTCAATCTTCTCTAAAATCCACAAAAAACACGAATAGGTAAATAGGTAAATATAACAAGCGTCTCATCCCCGGTAGCCAGACCCCAGTACTTCCTTATTTACCGCTCAAGCCCCCCTTCCCCTGCCCCCGTGGCACCCCCACATGACAGGTACGCACCCCTAGGCTCCCCACAGCGGCGGCGGGACTCACAGCAATCACAGCAGCATCAAAACACAGCCTCACTCAGGAACATTGTAATCTGCACCCCGCGGCCACAACAAACATGGCCGCCAGCGTTCGTGTTTGCATGTATTCACCGAATTTTAAGGGGTTATTTGGGATTTCCAGCCTTAATTGTATGACAAAAAATGTTTTAGTAATTTATGTTAAGATTTGTTTAGTTTTATTTTATCTTCTCTTCTCTCAGTGTTTACGTATTTTTTTTTTTTTTTTTAGGGCTGAATTGCATCTTAATAAATTGCGAGTAATTCTCTTAAGCAGGAGGTCTAAATAATTCTCTTTCGTAGGAGGTCTATTTCTGGATGAGTATATTCCATTAATCTAACACTATTTGCAATCTTATGTGAGAAAATCACTCATCATTATATTCCCCTCATTTCTTATAAAGCTCCCTATTGACTCCACATCCACCAATTTCTGTGAGACTTCTTTCATTCTTTTGTTGCCCGAGACCAGTGCCCCTCTTGCATTAGAAAAAAAAAATAATTATAAAATTTTAAAAATCTGATGAGTCTATTCCAGCCACCCAGCATCTCATCTCAAATCTCCACACATGCGTAATAAAACCAGGGAGCATTATCATATAACATTTAATTGAGACAAGTCGCCTTACACAGTAGAAAAGGAGGAAGAGTGGAAACAAGCTGGCACAGGGAGCACTACGCTAGACTGAAAGACACTCACTCACTCTTCCACTACTGTATAAATCCAAGCTTACCAGAGAATCAATTAGAAATGCTATACCTGAAAGTTGCTGTAGAATCTTGTCTTAACCAAATCCCATCACAAGACTGTATTTAATTTTACTTATTATTATTTTAGTATGCCAGCGTGTATAGTGTCTTAACTAAACACCATCACAAGACTGCATTTTCATTTTTTTTTTCTTATATGTAAACGAGTCTGATCAAGCATGAATAAAATGGGATCAAGAAAAACAGCATTTCAACTTGTCACTTAGTTAAGCAAAGTCCCCCCCAAAAAAGTTAATCAATTTAGTTTTGGGTGTATGTTGATATGCGCCCCTCTTTAGATGCATTCAATGGCACAAGAAGAAGGAAAAAAACATATTATTACCATCTATTAAACTATCAAGTATTTGGTTCAACAAGATTCAACAGTAACTTCCCCAAGGTGTTGTCCTGTCCCTTCACAAACACTACCCCCTCCCTCTCTCTCTCTCCCTCTTTCTCTGTAGCTCATTGGCTGAAGCAGAAACATCTTACTGGTCATCTATTCTTAGGTTTTATGTGAGCTATGTACAAGAATATCAGTTATGTCTTATTCCCTCAGCCAATGAGCTAAAGAAGGGTGAGGCTTGTGAAGGTACTGTACTGAAGTAGTATACTGACACACACCTTCACATGAACAGGTTAGAATGGTAGCTGTAATGGTAAATGTCTGTTCATGTCTACAGCTTTCCACAGTTTTATGCACTTGAGGAGTTTATAATTTTTTTCTCTCTTAAATGAATAAAGAAGTGAAGAAACATCACGCAAGAATTTACAAGTTTGGTTTAGTGATTCCCGAGGGATGTTTCTTTCGATGGTTATTCACTGAAGAACGAAGGAAGATCTGGTATGGATGAATAAAGAATCTGGTTACTGAGTTACATACATACTTATTACAAAAGAAAAAAAAGAAAGAGCATGATAATATAGCAAGAGTTGTCTTTACCTCTTCTCAAATAATACTACCTGTAATAATAACATAAAAATAATAATAATAAACTTCAATCAAGCATCACACACACACACACACACACACACACACACACACACACACACACACACACACACAAGTACAAAATAATACACTGCTTTCTTGTTTTTTTTTTGGGAGGGGGTTGCATGGATCATTAGAAACACTCACAACACTACACAATGCAAGACACAGCCGCCACTCCCCAGCCTTGGCCAAACCTGATGCTCAGATATGTTTTAGTGGATCCACAACTTAACTTTCTCAGCTTACGTAGTCTTGTTTGTGCGCTTTACCTATTAACTTCATGGCTCTGGTCTATAATACTGGTTTTCTGCCTTCTCAGCCTTCCTTTGGTCTTGTTTATATCTATCTGTTTATACCTCTATGCTTACTATTAACTACATGTACTTGGTCTGTATGATATAAACAATTCTTAGGCCTTTCTTCTTTTCTCTTAATGACTATCTCTTCAAGGCCACAGAGGTGATTAGTTGGGTTCTAACAGGTATTTTTATCTTCCTGATGGTGTGCAGTGCTTGTCAAACTATCACTCGAATCATGAAAACACTAGTTACTTCTATTGCCACTTGAAATTAAAGCACTTGAAAACACCAGTAACTTCCACTAGTGCCTCTAAAGCTGTCACTGGAATCATGGACTCTTGAAAACACCAGTAATCTTCACTAAACTCCTACTGTCACTAGGGCCATAAAAAACACCCTTGAGGACACCAGTAACCTCCAATAGAGCCTGGTGAAGGTAGCTAAGACAAGGAAACATTTGAGAACATGGCTCTGCAAACCCAAGCTGAGATCAAGACCTGTATTCTGAAATGCCTTGCTCTCTCACCACAACTATTAATAATGTAGAAATCTTGTTAATCTGTCACTAGAACCACAGAAACAGCCTTGAAAACCCATGTCGCTTCAACTGGAGCTTTTTGAACGTAGTGAGATGCAGCACAGAAATGCTTCAGAATAGGGACCCACATCAAGACCTTCCCTCATGAGATGCTAAGCAGCCAAGGTTAAGGAGTGACAGCATATTCACACTTAAAGCTGGCGGCTCTCTCTCTCTCTCGCCTCCCAGAAACCACATGTAGACACACCACACATGTACGCGCACACACACACATACACACAAAACGTGCATACATAGACATACAAGTCATCGGTGGTTAATTAAGAGTTGCATTAACGTATGCATCTCGACACAACGGTGCTGCTTGCATTACGTTCTGGTTGTGGTGGTTGTAGTAGTGGTGGTGATGGTGGTCGATTTTCTGGTAATTTTTATCTCATCTCTATCTCGTATATACACTCTCTATGGGGCTAATACATAGGAGGTGGGTTATTTATCTTCCCTCTGTATTGTTCTTTCCATTCCACATTCCCTATTACAACATAAGGGGATGTAGAGAGAAGATAACACCTATTCCTCCTCTTCCTCATTCCCTTCACATCTTTTCAATTAGCACAGGGGATGAAGAGAGATGACACCCCTGCCTCTCACTCCCAATACCACCACTACCACTATCACCACCACCACCACCACCACACACCTCACCCCCCTGTGCATGAAGCAGCAATACACATACTCTCACTTGGCACCTCAACACTACACTTCAGTTCTGTCTAGCATTACATCTTTATACATTTCTGAAATTACCACTACATATATGCAATTCCATTATTATTAAGTAGTATAGCATTATAAAATATGAATTAATCTGGTTCTCTTCTTTTTTTTCATATACATACATACATACATACATGCATACATACATTCATATTATTTTATTATGATCATACCCAAAGTAATACTAATAATAATGATAACTGATGAAAATAATAATAATTGCCCAAAGGGATGCAATAGAATTCTCCTTACGTCACTAAATGTATACGTACTTATGCGAACATGACTTCAGTAACTGGAGGAGGATGGAAGGAAGGAAGGAAGGAAGGAGGAAAGGAAGTCACAGCAATATAAAGGAAGGTATCGATCAAATGCTTAACTATACATCACTAGCGGTAATCAAATATACGGCGCTACACTTGCATAATAAAAGCTATCACTGAAGCCACCAGACGCAGCCACCAGCAGTCTCTCAAGAGAACACCACCAGTAGCTTTGTGCCGGCAACTTTGTGGTGAGGCGTGTGGCTTGGCCGTCCCTTGAGAGTTGAGCCGTGCCACACTGCCAAGGCCTCCTGCACTTAACTGACTAGAGAAGGACCACTAATACAGCTTGTTGCTAACACAGACTGCACACCTACAGACTCAAAGACCTGCTTCACTAGTCCTCAGAACACAGGCTGGCTGCAAATTAAGATTAACAGTAAGGAAGGGGGTTTCTGGTATGTTATATGGGAGGTATCATGCAACTGGCAATACGTACATAGGTGGGTAGATAATTCTACGATGCATGCTACGAAAAGAAACGTTTCTGATGTCGGGGATGTGACACATGTTGATCTTAATAAAATGACAGAAGTGGGAAGAGCTAACCTAGTATGGAGGATGATAAAAATGATACATGAACACACACACACATGATCACGTACAGTCACACACCTACACGTACACACATCACTGTAATCATCTTTGCCAGATGCCTCCAGTCAGGTACACAACCAAGATTTGGAATATTTCTGAGATTCATCAAGGTCTGCTTGGTGAAGGGAGATATGTGAGTAGGTACAGAGCTTTGGCACGTAACAAAGAATACAAAATCTGGCCACAGAAAGCAGCAGCATCCAACAAACTTAGATTTAGCATACAAGAATAGAGTACAAGAGAAAGGATGGAGGAAGATGATAACTCACTGATAAAGGGGCAAGGAAGCAAGTTGAAGGGAAAAAATTCAGATGACGGCAGATTTGAATGAAGGTATGATATTGAGGGTGACACGAAGAAATAAGGATCAGATTTAACATACTGGAAAAGGGTGCAAGATGGAGGATGGAAGTGGAGGATAACCCAGTGAAAAGAGCAGGAGAAGAATATGAAAGACCACAAAATTAAACATGAGGAAGAAGCAGCAGAATACAAGAGAAGATCTAACGCACTGGATAGGAATACACGCGCTTCCTGGTTGCTAATTTCTCGAGAAATGCAAGGAAGAAAAGTGAAAATGCAATGAGAGAGGACAGAGAAAAATGTGAAATGCAAGAATACAACTGAAAAATGAAGCAGTCTCACATTTTCTGCCAGTAACTGAAAGACTTCCCGAGAAATGGAAGGAAGAAGAATGAGAAAGCAATGAGGGAGTGCAGAGGAAAGCAAGGATGAGGATGAATGAGAATATGAAGAAATGAAGAAATGATACAGAGAACTTCCCAGGAAATGCAAGGAAGAATTCAAATACAAGGAAAGATACAGAGAAATATATACACAATGCAAGGATGAATGAGAATACGTGGAAGGAATGTTAGGAATACAAAGGGAATACTGCAATCTGGATGAATACAGTGAGAATACACAGGATAACAAAATTCTGACAATGGCAGTAATATTCTCTATCCCAATACGGAAATAAAAAAAAGAATAATCACTCATACAAGTGAAACTATACGGCACAGAAGTTAATAAAAAAATAAATAAATAAATAAAAAATTACACACTTCACTTTGGCAAAATTCCTGATGGCAAGTTAATTTCATTTCTTGGCAATAAAGTCGGCAGTGAACCGAGATGATGAGCAAAAAAAAAAAAAAAAAAAAAAAAAAAAAAAAAAAAAAAAAAAAATCAAAGAAAAAAAAATCAACATTGTGCAGAGAATGAGGCACAAGGAGGAATGCACAGGAATGATATGGTAACTTGTGGTCAAAATGAGGTAACTAACGTGCATCATACAAATATGAAGCCTTAATGAGCTGTAACGTAAGGATTATTGTGTCACGCCCTGCCTTGGAATATTGGAGACATGGGGAAACTGGTAAACTGAGGGACAGGCACCAGGGAAGCACTGAGATTGCTTGCTTGGCTTAAAAAGGGAAGGCACCGCAACACCTGTCATACGGCACCACTACAAAATGTTCTAAGCAACTAAAACGGTAGGTTAGAATAGTGATAGTAATAATAAAACTGCGGTAGGGTAAAAACATGGTAAAAATTTCAAAAAAAACATGCCAATAAAAAATTGAAAATGGAATTAATCAGCAACAAGTGAAGTACTACAAAATAAGAGGGGTGAAATTCATAACCTGAGAGATAAATTTGAGAGGAACCAAAAACTTTTCATTTGGTAAAAAGAAGAAAAACGGAAACAGCAAACTTTTCAATCATTTCCCACAAAAAAGGAGGGGGAAAAAAAAAACCCGAGCACCAAAATACAAGATGATCACAAGACGCAACAATTAAGAATCAAACATAAAGCATAATCATTACCATCAATTTTGTGCGAATACCACATGACACAAATTCACCCCAAGAAAATATGTCCCTTAAACATTGCCCCCACTATGGTAAATCTGGTTAGGTTAGGTTGGGTTGGGCTGGGTTGGGTTAGGCTTGGTTAGATTAGGTTGGTTTGGTTAGGTTGAGCAAGGATAGGTTAGGTTAGACTTAAGCGTAATTTTTTTTTATGGGGGAGAAATAATTTAGGCTCAATATTTCCCTGGAATAACCTTTGTGGGATGGAGTTTACAATGGCACAATATAGCAACCTTCACTTCCACTGCCTGACTGCAACCCAGCCAGCACCACCACCACCACCACCACAACGTGAGTCCTTCCTGCTGACTTGACTCAACAATCTGGGATAAAACTAAAGCTTGAACTGACTACATACAGAATCATAAACTCCACTTTTCTCTCTATTGTCCCCTTATGCAGTCCATCCACTACTGCTTTGTTTTTCTCTACATCTCCACTACAAACTGAATGCATGAGCAAATTCAAAAAATCACACAAAGCTAAGCATTCATGACCATTTCTAGAACGGGCAAGGGTAAGTCAGATTAAGTTATGTTAAGGTAGATTAACTTTAACACAGCACAATCTAACTTGGCCAGGATAACTTATGTTGAGTCAGGTTAAGTTCGATGAAGTTTAGCATAACCTAACCTAGCTTTCCCTAACTTTGCCCACCACAAAAATAACTGCAATGGTTGATCTCAGTGAAAGCCTACAAATACTTCTTCAGGTGGGAAAAAGGAAGCCACTTCATAATACTGAAGAACAAGCAGTGATGAGAGACGAGACTGAGTATTGGCTGTGTTGTACTGACAAACTGCTAAGCTAATCTCATTTGCAGCGACGGAAACAAGCATGGAGTGAATGAGACAAATGGGAACCGAAAACTGATCCCAGGGTGTGCTATACTGACAAACCGACTAACTTCATGTGCAGCGGAGGAAACGTGCGTGCGCGTATCAGTTTGAAAAGGACGACAAGTTAATAGGAATCCCGTAACATTTTTCTCCTCTACGGATCATCACAGCTAGCGGGACATGGCACAGAGAAACAGCAAGTGGCAATGTTGCTCTTGAAAGAACCTCAAAATTGGTCATCACATACTCCTGGCTACCTCTTGACAAACTCACTTGCTCCCATGGTGAGAAACACAGACACCACTGACTGCTAAGAATAAAAAGGAAATAAACCTCTTTGCTGCTACGACTTATACACTAAAGCTACTGTGAATCATTAACTAGTGAATCCTGCCACACGGCAACATACGAGGTTCTCTCTGGGAGTGGAGACACCTCACCAACGCATTGATTTAGCCAATGAGACAAGGGCACATGTTCTGAAACACTCTGTTCTCTCATGATGATTGTTTTCCAAGGCCATTGAGATGATTAGTCACATTCTCATGATGTATTTCTCCCGCTGATAGTGCAGAATCCTTATTTAACTATTTCTAGAAACACCCTTGAAAATCTCCAATAACTTCCACTTGAGTCTGCTACAAGTTGTCATGATGAGACGCCAAAACATTTGAGGACATGGCCCGAACACTCCTGCTAGCAGAACATAAACGAGAAATACAAGCCTAATCTTGCACAAGCCCACTCAGCAATGCACACAGAAAATTGGATGCACGTGAAGTTCCTGCAAGTATACATACAAACTCTTACACATTGATAAAAACCACATGTATGGTACTTGAGTAAAAGCAACCTGCAGCGACAGACTCGGGGATCCTCTCTCTCTTGGGATGCGGAGAAACACAGCCACTAGATGTCTGTTTCGGGGACTTTGGTGCATTACAATGTTGAGATCCAGTCTACGCTAAGAGTCATGTCTGTCGAGGTCATTGGAAGAGGAGTCTCCCGTCCACTAGTCTTAGCAGAGCAGCCGTGTGCCTCACCTTCACCCGCCCCGGCTGTCTTCACTCACCCCCATCCCATCCCCCTGAAAGCAGTGCGCCTTCAGGGGAAGTCACACTAACATTACAGCACCTCACAGGCCAATGCTCCTATGTCACAGTATAAAAATTACTAATAGATTAAAATTATCTCTTCTCATCAACTTTCCCACTCTCCTTTTCTATCTATCACTTGCTCTCTCTCTCTCTCTCTTTCTCCCTCTCTATCTCTTTCTCCCAGTCTTTGGTCCCATCCATGGCAAAATTTGTTCCTCTGGACACTAGACGTTATATATTTATGTACAGAAAAATTGTGGTTTTGCTCATGTCTCACTTTTGCTCATGTGAACACAACAGAATGTCCTTACTTGCTAAGACCACATGCGGATAAATCTGGTACAAACTCAAGGCAAAACTCCACCTGCAGCTTTTGTGGGTGACTGAGACACTGTCACAGGAAGAGCCTCATATTGGTAATACTCTCTTGAAGGCTTGCACTGACTGTCCTCCACGGGGCACACACTCACACTCCACTACGACAAAACAGACTCAGTTAGCACACTTCACTCAGCCTTTGGTCTGAGCCCCGGCAGGCACGTATGATGAAAAGAAAGAGTTTTTAGGATTCCACTTTGTGAAATCATATCATGCTGCTTCCACCATATACACCTACTGTAAGACACATCATACAAAGCTATGTTCTCTGCAACACTGGAGAGTTCCATAATGCTCCAGGTTGCAATTCCTAAAATAATTTTTTTTTTAATATTGATGCAAGATACTTAAAGGTGCCTGGCCTCTCCAAAACACCAGAACACCAGCACTGCACACGTGTCACCACAACACTCCAGTGCCACACACACATACACACCACGCGTCAGCCCGGCAGGCGACCATCGTACATCGTCACTAAGCACTGGAAACTGTATGAACATGATAAACCTGGAGGATATCAAACCAGTCAGATATACAAATGAACTGGAGAGGTAAGAGGAATATCAAACCAGTCAGAAATACGAATGATATGGAAAACGTTACTAGTATCTGGGAATAACTCACAGAATGACATTAGGAAACAGCTACGCACCATCAGACTGAGTCAATTCAATGAAACACTGCAGCACCATCAAGCCAAGGTGCTGAGATAAGACAAAACACAAAACAAGGCATCAACTATGGGAAAGAATAAGGAAAAAAGATTGTGGCACTGAATTAGAAACAGGAAAAGGAAGAATGCAAGATAAATAGCAGTTGCACAGGATCAACATGAAAAAAAAAAAAAAGGAGAAAGAATAAAACATAAAGACATCAAGAAACAAACTAAACTAAGCAAGACATCACTGGGAGAATAAAGACCATAACACTGAGAGGAGGAACTGTATCACCAAACCAAACACCCTAAAATAACAAAGAAGAAAAGACAAAAAATAAATAAATAAAAAAATAAATAAAAAAATAAAGATAAAAAAAATAATGAGATCATAGTTAAGGGCATTTACGGCTCCAGCATAGTGCAGTTGCTGATCTCCTCTGCGTCACTTGCCTTTTTCTCCTCTGGGGGTGGCTCCTCCACTTGCAGAGGCACCCGCACCACGGCCTTCTCGTAAATCGGGTTCTGGAAGGTGTCAAACCGGCGGCCAAGACCACTCATTGGGTACCTCTTGCGATAGACAACAACAGTGATGATAATGATGAGTAGCAGCAGCCCAGCAAGTCCTGCACCAGCAATGATAATGGTGTACATGTCCTCCTCTAGGTTAAGATTGAGAAGACCAGTGAAGATTCCCCCAGGCTCCTCTGTGGTGTTGAAGGAGGGCTGCTGTGTTGTGTCCAAGGTGTCATTTGAAGGGTACTCATCGTCTAGATCAAAGCCAAATGTTGGGTACGCCTTCATCTCCACCTCCTCGTCTTCTACGTCAGGTTCTGAAGTAGTGTACTCCTCACCATCCTTCTCCACCTCAGTCTCCCCTTCGTCGTTGAAATCCATCATCACATCTCCCTCGTCCTTCACCACAGTGTCCTGAAAGTGCATGGTGAGTCAGGGAAGATGTCAAGTCATTCCAAAATTGGTGTGAGGGTAACTGCTTGTTTGCCAATTGCTGTGCTGGTGTGTTAGAAGGGAAAGCCATCACCATCACAAAGGTTCAGCTAAGTTAATGATTCTGTTAGCTTCCTCCTCTTCTTTTGTTTATATGAGATACAAATTTACTACAATGCTTCAATTAAGTAATGCCTCTCGCCTCAAAATAATGTACGTCTGCTAACTTAGCTTCCTCCTCCTCCTCCTTGTTCTCTCTTTTTGTTTTATTAAAGTGGTTCAATTAGGAGACACTTCTTATCTCAAAATAACACAAAAATCCATGAAATGTAAATGTACAAACTGTCTCTTCACTACATACACTGCCATCAAGGTCAAATATGAATGGAAAATAAAATAAAATACAAGGAATAAATAAGTAAATAAATAAATAAATAAAATACAAGTTATTTATACAAAACAAGATTTCCTTCAGTACTGCCATGAACAACAATTGAGTAACATCCTGTATTTCCTTTCAATAGTGTTCAGCAATGTATCAGCTTTGGTTAGGAGACTGTCAGCAGATGGAAGGAGCTCAGACTGAGAGGGAAAACAAAAGCACTAAGTCAATGTAACATTACTCAACTCTGCCCAAGACTGCACAGATAAACGAGTCTCTGCTGGTAGCTATTACTCAACAAGGAGTCAATCTGAAGCCACAGGAAATTCAAAGACCAGGGCTAATGTTCATAAACATGGATTGTTTTCGAGATTGGTATTCATAAAACACTTTTGGATTGTTTTCAAAGGCCACAGAGATGATTCCTTGGGTTTCCATGACTGTTTTTTTCACTGCTAGTGTGTAATCTTTACCAAACTATCACTGGAGTCATGAAACACTTTGGTAACCCAAGTAACGTCCACTACACCCCATTAAAAGCAGCAATAAAAGTGCTGAAACATTTAAAAATTACAAATGAGGGTTACAGGGATCAAACACCAGAGGCATATAATTCTGGGAAAGATGAGGCAGTGAAAGCTGGTGGTCATCTTTGTGCCTCTGTCATGCATCAAGGGAAGGGCAGAGGGTTACCTTGGGGTCAGGTCTGTGCCTCCTTTCCCTCCAGAAGGATGAAGGCAGCACATCTACTCTCCCTCTATACACATGCTTAGTTCTAGTACAGAGAAATGTTGAGGTGTTATGGTTTATGAGTCGCCATGCATGTGTTGATGATGCAGTGCGACTCCCCAGTACCTGATGTGCTTGGGAGTGGAAGGTTGTGTTAGTACTTAATTAGTATGGTTATTCTTGAAGTTCCTAAGAGATGTAACACTTGAACACCAAGTCCAAAACATGTTTGGAAATGTTAAATAAAAAACTTACCTTATACCAAGTGCTGTATACTCAAACATATACATACATATACAAACACAACAGGTATTAATTCCTCAAACTCATGCATACATACTTGTACATACACACATGCACCATCCATGCATTGGGAGGGGCTTACTCACTTAGAATGAACCTAACCTAACCTAAGGAACCATTCTGCATCTTGTTATCTAAAGCAGAAACATTCCCTCACATTCTCTTTTACTTTTCTACCTCGTCAGTTTTGCATATTCCACAAGAGCATTTCTGGGAGTTACAGGGAGTGGCAGGGAGCAGGGATGACTACTAAGGGCGGGAGGGGGTAGTGTGTCGGAGGGGTGGCAGGGGATGCTGGAAGAGGGTTAGGAGACACTCACCAGCTTCATCTCCTGCTCAGTGTTGTCATTTGTTGTCAAGTTAGTGTCATTCTCTGGGGCTAAATCAGTGACATTGGCACTGTCCACACTCTCTACTGAATCCATTGGGGCATCAGACATCAGTTTATCCTGAAAGGCATTAAGACTTCAACATCCTCCTGGCACTCTCTATGCAATCTATCATGAAAGGCATAAGATTCTTCAAAACCTCTCACAGTTTCCTCACACAATGATCTGCCGCTGGGACGCTGGTTGCATTCTCCTCAGGCTAACCATCTTTTTATTTGTACAGGTCAAGAAAACTGGCTAAGGGAGAAAATGGGAAAGAAAAGCTCACTCAACATGCAGCGCCCATAAAAGTCAAATAAAATAGTTAAAAGAGAAATTGGTCTATTGAGTTCCAGAAATTGATACTTCCTCCCTTGTGTGTGTGTGTGTGTGCACATTTATTTTGCAAAGACAAAATAAAGGGTTGATGCATGTACTGCCATACCAACTTAGGCTCTTCAACACACACACAAACACACACACACTCACTCTACCTCTATATTACATACACACAAACACAAACACACACACACACACACACACACACACATCTGAGAACTGAGCAAAAAAAAGCCCTCTCAAGTGTCCCAAGAGAAAGGAATGAAATAAACCACCACAACTGAACTGAAAACTTATTGTGGTGTTGAAGTAGCGCTGAGTGAAGATGTGTGCAGGTGTGTGGGTGCTGTAAGCCAAAGAGGTGTGATAGGAGTGGGAGGAGTGGTAGCAAAAGTGTCAGGCAGCCCAGCTTGGTCCCGGTCAGTTGGTTAGCCAGTGGGGGTGGTGCATGTTCAGTCATCAACAAGACCTTGCAAAACTTTCACCATCCAAACCAAAACACAACAAATCTGGGCAAGGAACTGGCATACAGATGACCAAGTCAGTGGTGTGGAAACCTGAACAGTTTTAGGTCCCTGGAGCCAACACACATTGTAAAGCCAAACAGTGCTTTCAAATTCAAGGGGAACTTTAATGAATAGAACTGTCCACATGAAGAAACTCATCTCACACTTCAGAGTGAGAACAGAGTGCCTTACCTTGTCATGGAGACACACAGGAGGGTCACTCCAGACCCCGTCCTTGCACCTCAGCTTGGATGGCCCAATAATGGTGTAGCCATGGTTGCAGGAGTACAGTGCCACCATGCCTGACTCCAGCCGCTCGAATGCCACATCCCCATTTTCCAGAGAGGGGGGAATGAGGCAGGCTGCCTGCAGGGTGATGGCGAGGGAGCCCTTCTTGGTGGGCCCATCAGTGTTGTGGTACACCACAAACACTGTGTCAGACACGGTGTCCAGCTTGTAGTTATCACTGTGTCCTGAACACCACTGCACATCCCAGCGTGGGTTAGTAAGGGACTCCTCGAACACCATGAGGTGTGGCCGGATGTCTTTTGAGAGGGAGAGGGTGAGTTGCTTGTGCTGCTCAGTGTTGAGGCGCCACACACATGTCTCAGGTGAAGATGACGCCTTAAACTTGTGCTCAATCCTCTCCACCAAGGCGTCTGAGGAGAGGATGCCCTCAGCACAGGTGGGCACCAGGCAGCGCATCTCTGTGCCCACCGCTGTGGTGTTGATGAGGCACGAGTCCCCCGCTTGAGGGAAGGTTGCCAGGAAACCCTTGTCACAGCTCAGCGGAGGTTTCACCTCTGGCCCATCACTTATCACATCTAAGGTGATGTTGAATGAGGCAATGTATTCACAAGCATTCTGGCTTTCCTCTAGTTCCAGGTTTGTGTCTTGGCGGAGGTACAGCTCAAACATTGTGCCGCGTGCCACTTCCTCGCACTCCTGGCAGGCACTCTCCCCCTGGCAGTCTCCACAGTCCACAAGAACATGGTTGGCACTGCCATCTATGTAGATCATGATGGAGGACAGCCCCTTGAGCCGCATTCGATGCAGCTGTACTTGAAGTTGCTTGGGTGCTGACACTTCATAACACCTGTAGCAAAGCCTGTCCTTCATGTCCTTGAGATCATCTGCAGCACATAGAAATTACATGAATACTTGCCCTGAAATGTCATGCCCCTTTGTACCCTCACAGAAGCATTGAGATACTGATTTTAAAGCATGGTGAACTGGCCACAAAAGACTCTTACTACGGACTGAGGCCTTTCAAGACGCTCACAGGAATCATGCAAGTCCAAATTATCAAGATTTGAATGATTTTTTAATAGGCTTGACTGTCCTGTCACTACTAATCCTTGAACCACACCACATCAAACTCTTGAGTTGCAGGTGACTAAACAAAACACAACCAGACCTAAACTACAAGACATTAACTCTCCTGAACAACAAATTATAAATAACAAAAAGGCATGATTTAACTGAACTGCAAAATATCCAGTGGATAACATAGTGAATAGTAACATCACAGGATTATAGTAAGCAATGAAAATAAGGCCCATATTCAGAAATGCTTTGCTCTCTCACTGCGACTATTTTCTAAGACCACAAAGATGATTAGCCGCATTCTCAAGACTGTTTCTCCTGTTAACAATGTAGATATATTATTAATCTTTTACTAGAACCATAAAAACACCCTTGGATCCCAGTAGCTTCAAATAACTAGAACCTTTTTAAGGTAGTGGAGGTGCAACATAGAAGTGTTTCAGAATATGATTCCGTATTAGAAGGGGATCTGAGTGACTTCCAAGACTCACTGAGAAGAATGGTATCTTGCTCCAATCTGATGCACTCTCCTGCTACACTAGGGGTCAGGAGTGGCAGGAACAGGGCTGCCAACCCTACCCACATGTACACCTCCAATACCATCCTTGCTGCCTCTCTCCAGCAGCACTACACCTCCTCTACATCACACCTGGAATGGGAGATGGTGTTTGAGGTTACAGCTAGAAAAGTTATAAGAAAGGTAAAAAAGTGGGATGTGATTATGGTATATGCATTGTATAAAGAGAGTATGTGGCCACTGGTGTAATGAATAAATTTATTAAACAAAAATAATAGAAAAATGAATGTTAGTGTTACGATTACAAACATGTATGTGTGGAGCTGCGAGTTCAGTGACACCGAGTGACTAAGCTATTTTCAAATGAAAAACCAGAGGTGTGTGTGTGTGTGTGTGTGTGTGTGTGTGTGTGTGTGTGTGTGTGTGTGTGTGTGTGTGTGTGTGTGTGTGTGTGTGTGTGCAAATAATACATTTGAATTTCATGAAAAAGTTACAATTTTGTGCTGTATAATGACTCATTAATAAAGATGGTTTCATATGATACTTTGTAAATAAAATAACTTACTAACTAAAGATCCAAGACACCACAGAGTGGCCATATAACACTATGTTCATTAGGAAATGCCTGGTGATTATCCATACTAATCACACTATCAGCAAATCACTGAGTCACCCTTGTCTGGGCGTGAGTCACACTAACACACTGCCTCCTCTATCCTCTAATCACCCTTTACATGACCACCTCATCATGCAGCACTCCCATAGACACGCCACTACGATGTTTCCTCTCTCAATCACTATATTCAACACCTCGCCAGGCCCACATTCACAGTCTCCTTCCTATTACCCATTATATTTATCACGTACCTCACTATGCCTTCACTTCCATACGCACACTCACACTATCCTCCTCTGCTACCTATTCCCTGCCACGCTGCTCACTTCCCTCCCATCACTGCCTCAAGGAAACGTGGTTTCGGCCGAAGGTTTACGAGTTACACACCGCGTCAATTATCCTTGCATTGCTCCACTCCCTCCCACTCAAACACTGCCTCCTCTATCCTTTGCGGCCTTGAGATGATGATGCCTCACTCTTACCACACCTTTAAGTGCCAAGAGTGCCTGTCCGAGATTCACTCACGCAACCTTCACACTGGCACTAAGTCGGAGTCAAGTGCCGCCCCTCAGGCCTTCAGCTCAGCCCCGCAAGGCACCTGCGAGTGTGACGCCGCTGGTTAAACAGGCACTACTGGCACTATAGACGATGCAGAGCCAGTCTCAACTCATGACACACATGCACATACACACGCCACCCACACTAAAGAGAGCGGATGCAGCTGCTAGAATTCCCAATTAGGGTTTACAAGGGCACTCCTGTGTGGCGGTGGCGGCGCTACGTTGAGCCGCCCTAAACGACCCTCTCCGTGTGCCTCTCCCTACTGTGTCCACCTCTCCCTGATGCTCTCCCAGTCATCCCCACATGCCCCCACACATCCTGACTCATCCCCAGCACGTAAATCCCCCGAGGGTACCTGCAGCAGGGCCGGGAGTGTGGTGGTGTGGCTGATTCACCTCATTGATTCACCACCCAACGAGAGGACGAGGAGAGGGAGGAGGCTGAGGCGGGCGGCGGCTGACTAGCTCACTCACTCTCGCTCTCCTCTCACACACTCACTCACCTCTCCCACTGTCGCGCTCGCACACGCCTTTCTCGCTCTCCCTGCCTCTGGCTGTATCTTTTGTCTTCCCCGAATCCTCTCTGTTCCTACACTAGGCGTCTACTCCTATATTATTGTCCTCCTTCCCTCTCCGTGACTAAATTACATAAATACATTACTCTCGCTTTCTCTTCAGTACACGTGATATCACTCTCACTCTCATCCTCCAGTACGTATTTATCCTCACATACTTCTCCCAATGTCTTTCTTCCTAGCTACACCTTATCCTTCATCTTCTCTCCTTCCTGTACTTATTATTCTACGTGAAATAATGATCCAGTATTCCTCTCCTTGCTTTCAATACGTCCTTGACTCACTAACCCCATCTCTCTCTCTCTCTCTCAAGTAAGCGACGTCTCACGTGCTACAATGAGCTTAACAGCAACGCCCTTAATAAAATAAAGAGGATGGTAAATGGAGTAGGTAAGAGAGATGATTAAGACACACAGGGAAATGTAGAGGCAGGAAATTTGTCATAAACACATAAGTATACTGATGGAGTATATGAGAGAAAGGGGTGAGAGGGGAGGGGAATGAGAGGATTAGAGCACACTCAAATGTAGAGATAGGAGTAGTCAGACAGGTATATAGACAGATAAATAGATAATATACACTTACATTTATAAGAGACGTGGTACTCTTGCTACAAGCTCTTAATTGACTTATTGCATTAAGAGGTCTATGTGAAAAGTTAAATGTCCTGAGTGCATCCGGTCTTCAATGCCATATGCTTATCTCTTTTTTTTTTTTTGTCACACTCATTTCCTATTTCCTGAGACTGATAAGATAGTTCATTTGTCTAAATAGTAAAACACGTGTAGTAGTGATAAAAATGTAATTATGAAGACCAATGTACAAAATTCGTTATATACTACGGAGGCACAATTACAAAGAACAATACAAAATTCATGTTATATACTATAAGGGCACAATTATTATTATTATTATCATTATTATTTTATCTATTATCATACACGTATATAATATGATTCCTAAGTGAAAGCCAGTGTACGTGAGTGTCCCCTTATTCTCACTCCTTGTTAAAGAATGGACAGTCATAAACCTTCTCCTTGATTTCCTCCATTTTCACTTCCGTAACTCACACCACCTCCTCCAACATTTGTAATATCCTCACTTTCTGTCATTCCAACATCTCTTCCTCACGTTCATCTCTTCCACTTCTTTCCACAACCTCTCCTCCTCCCCACTTCTTTTCACTCCATCTTCATCTCTTTCTCCCTCTCCTGCAATTCCAGTATCTCGTCAAATTTCTCCATCTCCTTCTCCTTCACTGTCTCCCTATTCTACATTTCCATTATCTTCATCTCTTAGTTTTCCTCCTCCACTTATTCTAATGCACTTGAATCTCCACCTTCTCCACTTTCTCCCTCTCCTGCACTTCCAGCAACTTCCTCCTCCCTCCTCCATCTCTTCCTGCCTCTTCTCCACGCCCTTCACCTCCTCCTTTGGCTGTTTCCTCCTCATCTGCCACCCCAAGCCTTCCCTTACGATATAGTTGGTAATGCCGAAAAATATTGTCAAGATAATCTCTGTTGATGCCGGAGGACAAATATCTATCAGCTGGTGGGCACTCGACACGTGCTTCCACTTCTTCCTCCTCCTCCTCCTCCTTCAGCTGGGTTTCCTCATCATTCGTGTTTGTAATAGTGTTCTCCTGATGACTCATGAATTTTCTTCAGTCGTGATTGTGAATAATGGAGAATCTTCCTCTAATGTTTAAAATATGAGTATCCTTTTCACTTTCTGTACTTTGAAAGCCTCTTCCTCACTTTCATCTCCTCCTCCTCCACTTGTATTTCTAGCATCTTCTCCTCCACTTGTATTTCCAGCATCTTCTCCTCCACTTGTATTTCCAGCATCTTCTCCTCCTCCACTTGTATTTCCAGCATCTTCTCCTCCACTTGTATTTCCAGCACCTTCTCCTCCTCCACTTGTATTTCCAGCATCTTCTCCTCCTCCACTTGTATTTCCAGCATCTTCTCCTCCTCCACTTGTATTTCCAGCACCTTCTCCTCCTCCACTTGTATTTCCAGGATCTTTTCCTACACTTCCTCTGCCTTCATCTCTTTCTCCCTCTCTTCCATTTCCAACATCTTTCCCTCCATTTCCTTTCACCCCTCCTACTTTTCCTCAATCTCCATTCCTTCCCTCTACTGCATTTCCTGTATATATCATATAGTTTCAGTAATTGTTGGCCAGCCTCCCTTACATACAATAGATGAATAAGTAAAGAAATAACACAAAATAAATACTTAAAGCAGAAATGAAGAACTATATGCCAATTGGTCAAAAGAAATAAAGAACTGACTTGAGGCACAGTCTTACATCAACACATTAAAGGCAAATCAATTCAAATCTCATGAGTAACACTAAGAAGAAAAGAACAAGCTGGGGGAAAGAACTGAAAATTTTGCCCAAGACACCTAATTTCACACTAATTGTCTTCCTCACAGCACAGGGAGAAGAAAGGGAAGCAGGACAGTAAGAGCAGCATCCACAAAGACTTATATCCTTTGTTCTGAGTAGAGCATTCTCCCTCTGTGGGACAGCCACTGTTCCCAATTACTTTTTGCAATTTTTCAGTGGTATCACATTTTAAGCCACCTAAGCCACACTATGTAAGGCTAAGGGAGGGAAGTGTCACTCTCCATTATCTATATAACCGGCCAGCAATCCCACACAGACCCAGACAAAGGACCACATTCTGAAACTTCCATGCTGCACCTGCACTACTTTCCAAAGGCTCTAGTTGAAGTTACACTGGTTTTTAAGTGTTTATATGGTTCTGGTAACAGATTAACAAGATTTTTACATTATTCACGGGAGAAACATTCTTGAGAACCTAGCTAATCATCTCTGCGGCCTCTGAAAATAATCACGATGAGAGAGTAACGCAATTCAGAATACAGGCTAAAGCACTACACATCCACATCATTTGCACTCTTACCCCCATCAGCTCCTGGTGGAAAGGGTCTCCTAGACCACCCCACCACACCACAGGAGCTTAGGCACTGCACAGCTGGCCACTTACTTGTCAATATAGTAGTATTACAAAAACAAAGTAAAGTAGCTGAATATATACTTTATCAATGGCTGTCCATTATTTACAATGTATGATTCATATTTTCTCATTCCATCCTCATGAATGTTATTTACATACAATGAACAAAAGAGTGTGAGTACTTATTATCATGTAGTTACATTACAGTATACATATATACTCTTTTCATACTGTTTTGGCTTAAGGTTATGAAAGCATCTTTATTTCTTTCACCATGACAATCACTGGTATTGTAGAAACTTCATTACTCCATACCAAAAAACAGATAAAACCTTCTCTCATACCTTTGTTGGCATGAAAAAAATGAGACATATTTGTTTGGAACATTCAACATCACCTTGAATTGAAGAGCATTAAATGTAACTTTAAATAAGTCAGTAGAGATTTGAAAATGTGGAAGGAAAAAAAAAAAAAAAGTTGATAAAGGTCTTGGTAAAAAAAAAACATTTGGTGATAAAAAAAAAAACAATTTGGTGAAAAGAGAAAAAAAATAATAGTCTTGGCAATAAATACTAAAATGAAGATAAATTTGGTGAAAAATGCACAAAGTTATTGTGATATAAATATTTGACTAGGGAAAAATTTTGTGAAAGCATTGTAAAGGGACAGAAAGTAGTGAGCTTGTTATGATGATGGTGATGATGGTGGTGATGGTGGTGATGATGATGCTGCAAGAGCACATTTGGTTAAGCTGGCATTATACAGTTACAGTTTCCTTCCCTTGCTTTCCTTCTTACGTCTGCACTCCTAAACAGTTTGACATCTCATCTCAACTACCTTTAAGAGGCCATACTGGAAGTGACTGGGGTTTTCTGAGATATTTTAAAGACTAAGTAATATTTCAACAACTCTTATATAACATCAAGTGGGGGAAAAAAAAGCAACAAATAATTTGTAAATATTTTGACATTTTGTTTTGACTACCTTTAAGAGGCTCACAGGGAAATGACTGGAGTTTTCTCGGGTGTTTAAAAGATTCTAGTCGAGTCTTATTGTATTATTAAATGAGAAAAAACACACGTAAGAATCCAGCTAAGTATTCCAGTGAAAGAACAGTGTTTAGGAACACAGGCCAATGTGAGTTGACTTGGCACAGGTGTAACCAAGACACATCAAAGGAACACACTACGTAGGAAAGGCAGGGAAGGAAACTCTCCAATACCAGCTGAACACATTTCCTGGCCTCTGCCACACTCAACCGGGCACTCGACAAAATGTATCTAGCATATTATTATTATAAACAAACTCCTCCAGGCTACAAAAGGTCTGAAAAAAAAAAAAAAAAAGCTACAATAAAAGTAACAACAGCCTAGTTTAGACAATACACTGTACAAAAACACAACAAGACTGGGGTGGGGAAGGTTAAGGACAGACAAGCAGAAGGGAAGAACACACACAGTAATCCTCCCTCCTCAAGTTTGTTCCTAGTGACACTACAGTATGTATTTTATTACCTGGCTAGCACTGCCTGTCTGCCTATCTGTCTGTCTGTCTGTCTATCTGTTACTTTGTATTTTTATCACAGCAGAGTTATTCAAAGAAACAACACACAAAAGCACAAAACTTTGTAACCATGAAAAAATGCTAATAATAAAAAAAGGAATGAAAAAGTAAATACATTGGAGAAATAGTCTTGGCGAATAATAATCATAACAATAAATAAAAAAACACACAAGGTAACCATCGCTCATGAGGCCGCATTCTCAAACATTCCTGATCCATATCCTGACAACTCTCAACAGGCTCTCGTGGAAGTCATCAAAATTCTCAAGGGTGTTTTCGTGCTTCCAGAGACAGAGTGTGTAACAATGGTTCTGCATCAAAAGTTAGGTAAAAACAAGCACCCTTGAGAAGCTGACAAACCATCCATGTAGCCTCATGAAACCGTCATGGTGAGAGAGCAAAGTGTTTCAAAATACGGGCTGTGAATAAACATTTGCCCTCATCCTTCTTGGGTTGTCGATATAAGTGTTGTGGTGTGAAGGATACTGGATTGAAGTAACTGCTAAGGTGAGGGACACATTTCAGCCTGAGAGCGTTAGGCAGCCTCTCCAATGTTCAGCCTTTGTACTAATATTACCCTGCTCTAGATGAGGGAGAGTTATGCTAAGTAACAAAAATAGAATTCCTAATGTACAAAGTTATTACTCATTCAGGGATTTTTTTTTATTTACTTTTGTCTTTTCTCTTTTTCTTTTTCCTTGTTAAGTGATGTTATGAAAAACTTGGTATATGTATATGTGGTATGTATGTTTATGGATTTGTGTATGCATATAAAAACATGAGAGACACATATACAGTAGTAGTAATAGGCGTTTGTGTTTGTTCAATGTTTGTTCTGCTTCTGTCACCTCTCGTAGTGTGGTGTCCTGAATTTCACCATGGTTTCTTTAAGACAAGACTGGGTACCCTGTCTCCTTTTGTTCACCAGTCTGTGCTCTGCCACTTCATTTCCTTCCTCTCTTGAAGGTACAACATACAATTGTCTTTTCTCTCTCTCTCTCTCTCTCTCTCTCATACACGCACACACGCACACACACACACAGACACACTGAAAGACACAGATTCCATAGTTCGCACTGTGATTCCCAAACAAATCTTGCCCAATTCTAAACACCAAGGATACTTGCTTCATTGTACTGTCTTCCTTCTTTTCTTATTCCTTGTGTGAAGCTTCCATCCCCTCCTGACATCACTGCAACTCCTCTATCAATGAGTGTAAGAAATTGAAACTCCACTTCCCATCTTGTGTTGAGTTCACATGACAGGACTCAGGTATATAAGGAAAGAACTGTCAATCCCATGCATCCTCAACATGATAAACAGTAAAGTCAGTGTAGCTAAGAATGGTGGCATATACAAGACACATTTCTCTCCATACCAACAGACACAGACAGTGGAGATGAGTGGAATTTAGTTTTAGGGTAAGTCTGTCTGATGAAACACTCCTACTGCTTAACAACAATGCCCAGAGTTAATTCTTCTCAAATGCTTTGCTGTCTTATATTAGATGTCTTTAACATGCTGTACTGAGAGATAATGATGATTTTTCCAGTGTTTTCAGTCATGATTCCATTGTTCTACGATTTTGCGACATGAGAGTAAGGAAAACATCACAAGAATCCAACTGATTGCTTCCCTGATCTCTGAAAACTGTAGTGAAATCTCAAGGTATTTAAGAACATAAGCCATTGTGTTGTTGCCAGTGTTTGTCCTGTAAAGCAACCTGTTTATATTCCCACTCACACTCACAAGCACACACAATTACTTCTGTCTACTTGGCACTGAGATGAGGTTGCCGTACAAACTCACTCATCCGAATACTGACAGGTTGTACCAATGACCTCTCAGTGATGATGCCTTGCTTGGGTTTTTCACATAGCATTCTTTCTTTAAGGGGAACAGCACAGGAGTTTGGGTCACCAGTTTTGTACTATCATGCACTGTAACTTTTGATGATAACTAAGAACCATAACACATTATCACTGGATGTACAAATGCACTGTAGAGAATGTGACCATCAGTTGTACACTTCCTAATATCTACTTTCCCTCTCCTTCTCTCTCTCTTGGAACTAAATTAGGAGATTCTGGAAGAGAGTAAACAATTCCCGCTTAACATTTACAATTTACGGTCGAGTGAGAAATGCAACGTACACCTTGAGTCTGGTAGATATTGTCACACATTGGGAGAATCAAGCCTCTCAACTCTCCACTAGACACTTTAATTCCTCTAAAGGCCCCTGCTCCAATACTACATCACCTCGCAACACAGCCTCATTTCTCCAACACCCTGACACTACCAGCACCTCCATCCTCTCACCTGTCTTTAATACACTCACCTGCACTATAATCTTATTGAATCACTTTCATCTCCCACAAAACACCCATCCAGCTACTGTTTGAAGCTGCCGGAGACCTGTGCCTTCATCTCGGCAAACGTGGCAGTAAAATCCACACTGTTTTCATTGTACACTGAGCTGAGACTGGGCATGAAGGGGGTCTGTGGGCCAGTCTGGGAAGCACCTCTTGAATTGGAGTTGTTCTTTATGGGGGATTCAAAATGCCCAAGGAAACTGGAGAGGGAGAAATCATTAACCTCGTTGTTAAGCCACTGGGTGTCCGACTGCTGCAGGAGACGTGAGGGTGACGAGGGGGGTGAAGGAGGTGTGTTGGAGAGCGTTGGGAAGCCCGATGCATCACCAACCAGACAGCTCCCCCCACCCCCTGCAACACTGCCCACTTCCCCGCCACCCACCTCCACTAGGCCCTGCGCTCTCCCCTGGGGGTCCCCTGTGGTGGCATCCAGCAGTGGTTGGGTAGCAGCAGCCAAGAGACCTGTGGAGGAAAAGAAGTTTATATAAGCAACACTGGGAAGCCTGTTTAAATATCTGGATAAATCCACAAAATCCATAAAACTAGGTAACATCAAAATGGCAAAAATTATGAGTTTGTAGGTGCAACCACCACCACAACCACTACAACCAGCACAACACAAGGCTACGCACTGGAGAAGCTGGAGTTGGAGTTGGAATTGCCAAGCGTGATATCCATAAGCTTGTCCGTACTGCTGCTGTCCTGACTCTCAACGTTCAGGCTGATCATGGATGAGGCTGGCAGTGCTGGCGTGCTGTGAGGCAAGACTGAAGACGTGGGTGGTGGGGAGTGTGCCGCGGCTAACTGTTCCCTTAGTGTGGGCTGAGAACCAGTGCCCAGCAGACCACCTGGAGCCTGGTCTGCGATGGTGACCGTCCCCCCGAGTGATATGTCCAGCAGAGGGAGAGAAACGCTGCCTTCTGGTATGTGTAGCTCAGGCACAATACCACCAGACTCCTGCGCACCTGAGCCATCCTGTGTTTCCTCAGACCCATCCAGGAGGTTGGGGAAGCCCTTGCTGAGATCTGATGGGGATGACAGCAGGGTGGATATGGATGGGGCGGAGGGGAAGATTGCCCGCACTGGGGTGGAGGTGACGTTCCTGTCAGTGCTTGGGGTGGGGGTGTTGAGGAGGGAGGAGAAGGCATTGGTCTGTGTAGGGGGAGGTGACAGCTCCAGGTGGTGTGTGCTGGCAATGGTGAGGAGGGAGGGCGTTGGGGAGAGGGTGGTGGAGGCTGACTGTGGCAGGGTGGTGACTGTGGTCATGCTGGTGGTGCCCGCCTCCAGGATTGGCGTGTGCAAGTCTGGTAGGGACTCCACCGGCAGGGCTGAGCCAAACAGGAGTGGAGGGGAGGCTGGCTGGCACAGGGAAGGTGTGTCACCTAAATTTGTCACCTGCAAGCTGCCTTGGTCACCACTCTTGCTGAGGCTGGGCTGAGGGGTTCCAGGGGGCGTGCTGAGGTCAGGCAGTTCACTCAGCACCTGGGAAACCACCGAACTCAGCAGCCCATTGGTCTGCCTGTTCTCCACAGAGGTGGCCGAGTGAGGCACACTCATTGCAGAGGTGACACTTGTGCTGTTCTCTGCAGGTGGTGGTGCTGGTGGTGGTGGCGGTGGTGATGGGGTGAGTGTGGTGAGGGCAGGCATGCTGGGCTGAGTGCTGACAATGGCTGGCATCTCAACTGTCAACAGTGGCTGGCCTGATATGTTAACTGAGATGGCATTAGTGGCTGGGGACAGGGAGGGCATCTGGGGGGCAGTAGGGGTGGTCAGGCAGGGCTGCTGCATCTGGGGGGAGAGGACTGACAACTGCACGGGGGCATTGGCAACTCCTAGCGTGCTGGGAACCTGCATGGACTGCAGAACTGTGTTGGTGGTGGCCTGGCTGCTGGGGGAGTGTAGTGGCTGGATGATTTTATTCCTCACAGGCATGAGGGAGGGAGAGAGCACTGGGGCAGGGGACTGGGAGGAGGAGGGGGTCACCACAGCCGACCTGGTGGTGAAGGCACTGGTTGCTGGTGACGTGATGCCCTTGGGGGCTGGAGCAATGGTGATGGGGATGTAGCCACTTGTGCTGCCACCATCCTGAGGGAGAGAACAGATTGGAATAAGCATAACTCTTTTGTATGTAAACAAAAAACTCACTAAAGGGAGTTCTTGATTAACCATTAGAGTGAAATATAAGACTGTTTTCTTAAATGTTTAATTCCCTCTTCAGGATAATTTCCAAAGGTCAAAGGGATAAAGAGAAGTTCTCAAGGATGTTTTCCCCTGTGAAAGAGGAAAACTCTCCTTAAACTGCCACTAGAATTTTAAAAATTTAGTTCTTTCATCAGAACAATTAACAAAGACCACAGGGATGAAGAGTCAGGTTCTCAAGGGCATTTTCCCCACTGACAGAGCAGAAACCATCTTAAACCATCACTGGAATCACTAAAATAACCTTGAGAGCCTTAATACCTTTCACCAGTGCCAGCTAGAAACTGTCCAGATAAGACTTGAAGATGTTTGAAGATACAAATATTATATTTTGAAAATGTTTGATGGTATGGAGTGTCTCCCAGCATTACCTTGTCATGGGAGGGCAGCTGTACCACGGTCTTGGGTAACAAAGGCAGCTTTCGTTGCACTACCACATTCTTCCTCACCAGCCTCCTTCCTGGCCGACTGTTGTACCTTGGTAGAAGTTTCTGCAACACAAAAGATTGATCCACTCCAGCAAACATCCTCACAAACAATCCAGCACAGACAATAATGAAACAATGACACAAATCTGTCTATTTATATACCAGACCAGCAATCCTACACAGGATCATCCAGACAAAAGCATCTCACTCACACACACACACACACACACACACACACACACACACACACACACACACCCCATTTACAATTTGAGCCCCGTCAGCTCTCAGTGAAAAGGGAAAAATTCAGGCTTAGAGAACCCAACTGTAGCTACAAGGTCTGGTCTTCAAACAAACAGAAGGAAAGCTTAGGGCAACACTCACACTTAGCTGAGCATTAAAGTTTGCCTGCTGGACATGTAGCTGCCTAGGTGCAGGTCCCAGCGGCACCTTGAACTCCCCCGCATCCCGGCCAGTCCCCAGCACCACTCTCAAGCCCGGCACAGCAGCAGAGGGCCCCGTGCTGATCCCTGGCATGGGCACCTGCAGGGGGTCCGAGGTGGAGGGTGTGGTGGTGGTGAGTGTGGTGGTGGTGGAGGGTTGGATAGTGACCTCCACGCCTGCCATGGTGGTGGTGCTGGCCTCCCCGTCCCTCACGTAGCTCTGCGGGTGGATTACCTCAGCTGATGTCCAGAACTGTGTTGTCTGGTTTGTGTTGTGATGAGGATCAAGTGATAAGAGAAGGGATAGTGTTATATTTCCTCATGATCTTAAGCACTACCAAGGCTACAAAGAATTATCCTGAAATTCAACAAATTACAAGTACTGGATGGAATGATATCCATGACATGTACTCCTTCTGTCTGTCAATTGTTCATCATCCTTTGAAATTTGTTACACGGGAGTTTCTCAAGAAGAAAACCCTAAATTGGAACTTTTAATGAGAAAAATCTATATTCATGACTGCCTGATGGCAGACTAGACATTGCCAAGCCTGCCCCAGCAGCACAGTGAGCCTAGCCACTCACCATGCTGGCATGTGGCTCCACGGTCTCCGACATGAGCTTCTTGGCCGAAGCGGGCTTGTTCCGCTCCCGCAGCGGCTGAGAGGGTAGGCCGGCCTGGCCGCCAGGGCTCTTAATGCCTGCCATGCTGGGACTGCAGGCCAGCGCCAGCTTGCTGGTGCGGGGACTTCTGGTGCTGCCAGGACTCCGGCCAACCAGGCTGTGGGAGCGCCCCCCAGCAGGGCTGCGCAGCACACCTGGGCCACGACTGCAGGTATGCCCACAGGGACAGGTGGCATCAATGGTCGGCTTGTTGAGGATCATGCGGGTCATGGCCAGCAGCTGTGCCAGCATGCCAGACAGGTTCTCCGCTGCCGATCGCTTCTCATCTTTGGCGGCATCCCCTGCTGAGTCCTTACCCTGCTGCTGCTGCTGCTGCTCCTGCTGCTCCTTCTCAGCTGAAGTAGGACCACCTGAGTCTGTCCCTGCTCCCTCCCCATGAGTGACAGGAATACTGGTGGTTGTGGTGGTGGTGGTGGTGGATGTGCTGGTGGCTGTGGTTGTAGTGGTGGCAGTGCTGGTGGCTGTGGTGGTGGTGGTGGTGGTGGCTGTGGTGGTGCACTGACCCTCCACCATCGTTCCCTCACTCTTCCCACTGCTTGAGTCTTCCGTGCTCTCCTTGATCTTCACCGGCTCCTCAAATTCATACTCCAGGCAGATCTTTTTGTTTTGACCCAGCTGTGGATGGAAATGGATACTCGACTCCAGATAAGCAACATCCTGAACACCCACAAACAAAACCAGATCACACATACACACACACACACACACACACACACACACACACACACACACACACACACACACACCAAGCTTCCCAACACAGCCATCAGCATACAAGCATAGTAACACTCTCATCTGCTAATTGAACACAGAAGAACGCTCAACTCCACCCACTCACAATGAGATAAAGCTCCCCAATGGAGATACCGGTGGCAGAGGCAAGGGTCCATCCACTCCTTATCTTCTGCATCCACGCCTTCATGTCTACCTCCACTGCCTCCACTGTCTCTGTGGGGGGCTTCTCCTCCTCCTCTGGCTCTGGAGTGGTGGCAGCCACTCTCTCCTCCTCCAGCACCACATTCTGCTGCTGCTGCTGCCCAGAGTGTTAAGGACAAGCATCAGAAAACATACTAGGATAGAATGATGTGAACTTAACAATTATGAGTACACTTGAACTGAATCTTGACAGGTGAGGAAATAAATAAACATAAACAAAATGGAGAATAATGAGTATCCCTGAATGCAATGAGTCTTGACAGGTTAGAAGGATAAAGGAGCACACCTGAGTTGGATGAGTAGGTCTTGGATGTGGATCAACACCCACATGGGCAGTGAGTCGGGTACTCTCGCCCGTACAGACCACATCCGCATCTCCGTCCACCACCCCAGCCCCTGCCACAGTCTCCAGGGCCAACAGCTGCCTCAGGGTGTCTCCAGACTCACTCTCGCCCTCCTCCTTCACCTGCAGGTTTGGGTCAAATTCTTCTTCTTTTGGGGAGCTGGGGAAGTCAGTGTCTGGTGGCTCCTCTTTGATCTGAGTGAGGGCAATGCTGGTGGTGGTGGTGGTGGCTTTGTCACGGGAAAGCCTCACCACCTCATCGTCAGGGGAGTTAGGGCAGCAGACCTCACTATCACTGCAGTCATCATGCTCCTCTTGAGATACCTCATCCAGGTCCTCCAGTTCCACAGCCTCCACCTCACCACGTCCCTTCCTCTCCCCAGCCCCACTAGCACCTTTGGCCTCACCACCCTGCCCCTCAGTGTCCCGCAATGCCTTGTCCTCCACTTCCTTCTCCTGCTGGTGTTTGGTGTCCTTCCGGCGGCCTCCTCTGCCCACTTTCTCACCTCGCCGCCTCAGTCTTGCCTCATGGCTTGACAGTGACAAGGAGGAGCTCTTCAGCATCACCTCTGGCTGTGGCAAACAGACGATTAATGAAATTACTGTTTTGTTGGAAGTTACGGACACTTTTTTTAGCTTGGTCTACACTCAGATTATCTACTTGAGGATCCATGCATCCATGCCTAACCAGCTCTTCTTCCTAAAAGATGCAGCAATATGATTTTTGTCTGTAAACTCTGTGACACTGCTCTTCTGTACATCATAAGCAATGGTAAGGCAGGTACATTCTTGCCCCTACCTAACTAACAGATACAACACAATTTGTCTGTGGCACCTATGAACCCTGGACTTTTCTGCTGATTATAAGCATCAGTAAGGCAGATGTGCCCTCAGTGTTACCTTACTAAGAATGGCAGCACAGTACCTGGACAGAGATGGGCTTGATGGTGGCTCCCTTCACCGGCATGAGTCTAAGCATTGGCTCAGGCACAGCCTCCACCTTCAGCGGGAAAGTGACGTGGGAGCAGAGAGTGTCACGCTGGGGCTCCGTCAAGGAAAAGTTCACACGTAGATTGAGTGACTTTATTGATTCTATTCCCCGGTTAAATGGCACTTTTATATGGCATTATTATATGAAATGATGGTTGAAAAGTTAAAGGTGTGCTTTACATTATAGTCTTTCTTAATGAAGGTTCCTACATAAAAAAAATAGGATTGTTTTGCACACACACATGAATATAAATACACTGGCCCACCAACAGCTGGATAAATAAATACAAAGAAAATCAGACAATGATGGGACTGGAAGCAAACAGTAATGCATCAAAGTGTTCAAAGTATAAAAGAAAAGGCAAGATAAAAGATACACATGGAGAAATGACACTCCAAACTCAAACCCTGCATACAACAACCAAGTAAATAAACACACATACACTGATACAACCAGAAGCAAAAAGTATAAAACTCTAAAAATGAGGCTAGACAAAGATGCATATGGAGAGCAAACACCCCAAACCCAGACCTCACAAATCACAACTAGGTAAACACAAACACCCATCCGTCACACTCCGAAAAAGGATACCAGCTTGAGATTAGAGTTTCGCCACTTCTCCTGGAGGTGTGAGATGAGCAAGGCGAGGGGCCGGCGCAGGGAGGTGGTGAAACGAATACGAGGGTTGTGAGCCAGAGCCTGCACACGGCACCACGCCTGCATGCTGGTCGGCACCACCTCCACTGTCACACTGGCCGGGAGACGCAGCTCAGCCTGTTCCCGATGTTCTGAGGGAGGAAGGACAGGATGGAATGCTGAGTTGTAGAAGTTACTTTAGCAGCTCTGACAAAAGATGATGGAGTGATAGAATGGAATGCTGAGCTGTGGGATTAATGTTAGCACGTTTCACAGCAAACAGGAGTACAAGCATAAAATAGTGAACTGTGGTAGTCATTTTAAAAGCTCTGGGGAATGATAAGATGATAGGGATGATAGGATGGGAGTCATCTTAGCAGCTCTGAGGAATGACAAGATGATAGGGATGACAGGATGGAATGTTGAGCTATGGGAGTCACTTTAACAGCTCCTTCCACAGCAAACAATGAAATAAAGCTATACAGGGACTATTGTGTGAACCTAGGAGTTATTCTTGAGGATTCATTGGTAACAAAGGCCCATAAGCTATACATGAACTCTGGTTAAGTTCTATGGATATTTTGGTATGATGACAACACAAAACCTGGATGTGTTTATTGAAGGTCTGACAGATTAAAGTCCAGAAATCAAACTCTTCTCTATTAACACTGAGCTTCCCTAATTTATCCTGGCTCTGGAAGGAAGCACAAAGAAGGGTTATGTCTCACTTTTTATCAGCTTGAGTTTCTTCAGGGACCAACAGATGAAGGTTCAAAAGTCATGCGTTCCACTGACACTAAGCTACACAGGGTCCTCCAGTTTACCTAATTTCTGAGAGGAAGCATAAGAAGGAATGAGCACTTTGAGTCTCACCTTCTATCTGGTTGAGCTTCTTCAGGGCACGACAAATTGGGGTCCGGACACGCACACTCTTCCCCTTTACTCGCACGCTGGTTGATCCCTTCCTGATCAACTCCTGCAGTTTCTGTGCCTTCCGCTCATCCAGGGTTCCGCCAACCTTCTTCCTAAGCTCACCAAAGTTTATGAGGCCATACAACTCCTGTGTGGCTTTCTTGACCCCTAGACAGAAAGAGGGAGGGAGAAATATAGATTAATTGAGCTTCTTGCAGCAATAAAGCATTAAGTTATACAATTTGTGTGGTTTTCTTGACCCCAAGACAGAAACAGGGAGGGAGAAATATAGATTAATTGGGGTTCTTGCTGCAATAAAGCATTAAGTTAAACTTTGTGTGGTTTTCTTGACCCCTGGACAGAAATATGGAGAGAGAAATACAGATTAATTGAGGTTCTTACAGCAATAAAGCATTAAGTTATACAATTTGTGTGGCTTTCTTGACCACCTAGATGGAAGCAGGGAGGGACACATATAGGTTAGTTTATATTCTTGCTGCAATGAGACAGAATAACCACAGCAATACAACATAAGAGCAGTAAGAACATAGACAGATAGAAAGCACCAAAATAAACCAAAAAACAAACCAACTATGTAAGACAGAATAGCAGCAGCACATGACAAACTACTATTTCTATATACCTGGCCAGCAATCCCACAGACACTGGCCCAGACAAAGCACCACACACGCTCACACATACATCGTTCACACTAGTAGAAAGGGACACTTGTGGGCCACACCCTGATAACTAAGGCATAGCACAGCTGGCCACATATGAAGCAGCACTTAACACACCTTCATTAAAAGTGATGTGCTTGGAAATCTTGTGCCAGGTGCGGTAATAAAAGTGGCGCACCTGGTCTTTGTTCTTCACCTGACTGCGCGGCGCCCCCTTCTTCCGCAGCTTGACCATCAGGTAGTTCTGGCAACACATTGAGGAAAAGGTCAGATAGGTTAGGTTCCCTTGCTAAAACTGTAGGTGTGAAGGCTCCTGAAAATTATCCTTGGGTCTGATTATTACAGTTTTGATTTGTTAGGTTAGGTTCCTGAAAATTATCCTGGGATTTGATGATCCAATATTAGGATCTTGTTTTGTATATTCATTAACTGTAAGAAGAGGAGGTGGAGGAACAGATAGATGAATAGGAATAGAAAGAGGGCAAGGAAGAGGAAGAGGAAGAGGCTAAAAATCACTATAATAGAACAAAATAGTGCTTAAACAAGGATAATATAAAACAATAGGCACAAGAACATATCAAAATAGTGTATTATTATCATTCCCGTAACACACAAAATCTAATTCCTATACTAATATATATTCACTGGATTAATTTGCATGGTTTAAGTGCAATAATAGAACAAAATAATGCTGAAACAAGGGTAATACAAGACAATACAGAAGAGGTGCAGGAACACATCAAAATAGTGCAGTGTGATGACTCTGCAAGCATACAAAACCTAACACACTGAACTCCTCCACTAACACACATTTCATGGATCTAATTTGCATGTTATATGAGAGCATCATATCCTCCACTCCTCACACTCACCTGGATGGCCTCAAAGTCCTTGCCACACTCATTGATCGACTCAAAGAAGATGTTTTTGTCCTCCAGAGACCAGAGTTCCCAGGCTCGCCGACGCTTCTTCCCATCCTCCTCCTCTCCAAACTCTCCATCCAGACCTGGGATGTTAATGAATGAATAATTTGTTTCTATATACCATGCATATCTGTCTATCTATCTATGTACCAGCCTGGCAATCCCATACAGAGTGGCCTCGGCAAAGCACCACACATTCACACACATCATTCACATCCCTGTCAGTCCATGGTGGAAAGGGGTGGTGGTAGTAGTAGTAGTAGTAGTAGTAGTAGTAGTAGTAGTAGTAGTAGTAGTAGTAGTAGTAGTAGTAGTAGTAGTAGTAGTAGTATGTAACCACATACCAGGCCAGCAATCCCACACGAGGTGGCAGAGATAGAGCACCACACACACAGACATCATTCACACTCTTAGGACTGTCAGCCCCTGGTGGAGAGGAAGTCTTGTGAACCACCCTACTACCCCAGGAGGTTAGGCATAGCACAGTTGGCCACATACATCCATAACAAGGATTGATAATTAATAAATGAATGAATAATAAAGACTATGCCCATGTTATGCATCAACTGAGTGATCTAGTAATATACATCCACCAATGTTAATTTCTAGATCCTGGACAATTATTATGTTCCACAGTACCAACTGATGAGTAAATATATAAGCTGTGAGCCTTTTACAAATTGAATATCAGTTATAGTACATAAACAGCACGTTCCAAGCAGCCCACCTCCCGGGTCAGGCTTCTTGGCATTGAGGGACTGTGGCGGTGGTGGTTGATCAGCTTTGGTCTCCTCCCGCCTCTGCTTGTTGAGGACGCGGGCACTGGTGCGGAGCTGCAGCGTAGGACGCAGGGCAGTAGGAGGCGGCGGTGGTAGTGCGGCAGAGGAAGGCACATTGGACACTGGTTGCGAGTTTGCTGAAGGAACTGAAGAATTGGAAGTTCCTGTTGGCAGATTGAGAAAGATGGAGGGATGCTTGGTGTAATAATAATGAGGATAAGAATATGAAGGGTAGGATAGGATACATTTGGTGTGATGAAATGTGAGATAAGGTAACCTCACCTAACCTAACCTTAATGACAATGCAAAAAATTAGCCAGCAGTGAAAGGATGGAAAAATACAGAAAGTAATAATAAAAATAATACTAATAACAATAGGGAAGGTAAGAATATGAAGGAAAGCAAAGGACAGATTAGGTCAAACAAGATTTAAGGAAAGATCACATCACAAACTTAACTTTAGCAATGACAAGAAGAATTATCCATCAGTGAAAAGATTAATATCAAGAACACATGACTTCTCAAGATCACCAGGCGGATCACTCACTGTGTGCTGAGGGGCTGAGAGGCTCGTGGGGCGCTGCATGGTTCTGGTGGGTGGGGGCGGCCTCGGGAACCCCTGCCGACCCCTCCACCTTAACCGGACTCCCATGGGCCTTCAAACGCTTGGCCTCCTCACCCCCAAGATCTCCATCACTGTGTGCAAGCAATGGTTACTTGACAGATTGCAAGGGATGGTCGATGGTAAATGTTCGTGTTCTTAGTATAATTGTTTGAAGGAGTGTTTCTAGTTAACTGATTGGTGTGTATATATTGTATTGCAGGTTGGGGTTGAGGTCCTTTCTTCCTTCCCTCCAGGGTCTCTTTCCTTTCTTTCCTTTTTTTCTGCCTCCTCCTGCTCTTCCTCTCAGCTAACTGTTCTATTTTCTCTCCCTTCTGCTTCCTCTGATTTCTAATTTCCTTCCTGTTTCCTCTGGTGTTCTTTCCCTCCATGCCTTACTTTCATTCCTCTATCCCATCATCCCTTACCTCCTTTCCTCAAGCCCCTCCTTCCCTTCCTTTCTTTTCTCTCTTCTGCTTCCTCTGGTCCATTCTTTTCCTCTATTTTCTATGCTCTTTTTTTTTCTCCCTCCCTTCCTTACTCTCACTCCTCTGGCCACCCTTTTTTCTTCTCACCAAGCTCTCATTTCTTTTCCTTCTCATTTGTATTAAAGTCTTATATATTAAAGCTTTAACAATACAGTTCAGTCACAGCTTCCTGTCATCAGTCAAGGGTATGTGAATTGACATGTCACAAGCCACACAAACTTGTATGCCTTGTATGCTAATATGCTGAAAGTTGTTGTAAGCTCAGGATGTCATATTTTTCTTCATCTGATGTTATGCTGGGATAAATAAGCGTAGTCTGCCTGTAACAAAGCATGAACATAGTACGAGCTATAAGGGTGAGGTAATACATACACAAATTTTGAATCTTTAATCTTTTCCTGCAATGTTTCTCTTCCTTTTGAGCAATGTTGGGATCAGTAAAGTTAGTCTGTCACAAAGCATGGACAGTCATAGTAAAGTACATACAGGTGTGACAACATGCACAGCAAACAAATTCAAAATGACAAATCTGATGCTGCAACGTTTAAAATATTCATGGCAGTAAAAAAAAAAAAAAAAAAAATTCTACTCTATGAAGCTTTAGTGAAAGTATTGTCTTCTAGGTCACTCAAACAAGACATGCTGATATCACAGGGCACACCCATGGCCACAGACCACAGCACAGCACTCCATGACTCCCAAGAAGAAGATGAATGTAGGATAAAAATTCCTCAGAACCTTCGCCTGGCCGCCTCAAGTGGGCAGCCATGTTGAAAGCCACCCCTCACTCTTATCTCGCCGATTTAACCCACAATACATACTCGTCTCACATCATTTTGCCCCTCTAGGAGTCAGTGGGGCTCTCAGGCACAACCCTAGGCCCTTAAACCACACCTCCATCCCTTGTCCTTCCATTCCCGGGGACTTAAAAGATCGCCTTGGAATGGGAATCAAGGGGGCCAAACCAAGATGGCGGGACGAGATCAGTCGGTCTTTTTATTCTTTATTTACCTTCCCTGGCTGACACTCTCGCTATTTTCCTTGATGCTGAGAGTCCGCTTCCTCTTGACCATCTTCTGAGTCACTGTCGAGTCTACATGGTGAGGGAAGGAGCAGCTAGACGGCCCAAAATGAGGCAGTTATTGCAAGCAGGTCCCCGCCTCTTCCCGCAGTCCGGTCATTCGCCTCGCGCACTTCTCGTCTTATTTCGCCTTTTAAACCTTCACCACAGCTCATTTTCCTGCACTAGCGGGAGCCTAGTGTCCTCCATGATCGTTAGGAAGTATAATCACCAAGCACTGACGTGTGGGGAGGTATAAAAACGCCTCAAATCGGCCGACTGTCTAATCACTCTCTCATTCTTGTTGTCACTTTGAGAGGGCCGTCCAGCCTCGCGTCCTTCTTCCTCGGGTCTCTCACGCTATTTCAACTCCTTATTTCTCTAATATTATTCATTTTCCCTTTATTTATCAGGGGTGTGAATGGTCGGTTAGGGTGCTGGGTAGGGGCTGAGAAGGTAATAGTTGGAGTTTAAGATCGGGCTAGGGAAATAATTGAAAAGATGATATGTTTGTCATTTTCAGCAGCGCGCCTTTCCTGGTGCCTCGTCCGAATGTGTTGTTGTTGTTGTGTGTCTGTCTGTGTCTACACGTGTATGTCTGTCTTTGTACTGTGTGTTTGTGTGTGTGTGTGTATGTGTCTGTTTGCGTGTAAGTGTGTGTGTGTGTGTGTGTGTGTGTGTGTGTACGCCTGTAGGTCATAGGATGTGTGTGTGTGTGTGTGTACGCCTGTAGGTCATAGGATGTGTGTGTGTGTGTGTGTGTGTGTGTGTGTACGCCTGTAGGTCATAGGATGTGTGTGTGTGTGTGTGTACGCCTGTAGATCATAGGATGTGTGTGTGTGTGTGTGTGTGTGTAGTAGTAGTAGTAGTAGTAGTAGTGGCAGCAGGAGGAAGAGGAGTTACGTGTATATGTGTGTGAAGAGAGAGAGAGAGAGAGAGAGAGAGAGAGAGTTAATGGGACAGCTACGTGCAGACACACCCACATAACTGCACATGTTTATCCCAGACCAATCATTTACTACTACGCCTCTCTCTCTCTCTCTCTCTCTCTCTCTCTCTCTCTCTCTCTCTCTCTCTCTCTCTCTCGTGCAGATCCCCTCATAAAATTAATTATAACGACCTTTTTTTCATATATATATATATATATATATATATATATATATATATATATATATATATATATATATATATATATATATATATATATATATATGCAGAGAATCGTTCCCAGTACCAGAATCCCAGTCATTCATGTAGTGTTCGGGATTCCATGTAGTACGTGGTTCTCTTTAAAGACGAGGAGGTATTATTTTGATATTCCTTGGAATGACTACTGCTTCTATGTCAGAGAATACCTGCTCTCTCTAACATTTCTGATTGTGGCAGAGCGAAATTAGTATTGTTCAATGCCTCAAAAACAATTCTACCATTTATTAACTCGACACAACCTTCCAGACAGACCCACCGAGAGGAGGGGAGGTGGTCTGTCGGTGCACTGTCCGGGGGACCATCGGATCTTTTGAGGGCCCATTAGATCTTGGGGTGGGGGGGGGGTAGGGCACCTCCATTTTTACCTTTACCTACTGTCTGCAGGGATGAGGGTCCTAAACTATTCATGCACCGGCACATTTCAGTTCTCTCGGTGGCCCTGCTTCCAGATAACTGTCCTTTCTTCAGTGACACTTAACTGTCCCCCTCTTCTATGCTGAACATCCTTGGTCCGTCCTATGCTTGCTTATAATCTAAACTGGAAATTTCACATCTTAATCTCTAGCTAAAACAACCTTCATGAAGTTTGGTGTTCCGAGTCATCTCCGCTAGTTCTTCTTACCCCTCCCCCCCAGTGGTTAACTCTTTACAGGAGCCTTTTTTGTCAATGTATGAAATATGCTTCACATGTATTTGAGGGGGGCTTCCACTCATACCGCTCTTCTAAACAAGGTAGAATCAAAAGCTTTTCGTCTTATTACTCCTCCCTTCTAACTGACTATCTTCAGCCTCTCTTATCGCTGCAGTGTTGCATCTCTTGCCAACTTCTATCGCTGTTTTCACGCTAACTACTCGTTTGATCCCACTAACTGCATACTTCCCCTCCTTCCAGGCCGCGCTGCACAAGACTTCTCTCTCACTCCTGTTCTGTCCACCTCTCTAATGAACCCAGTATTGTCAATAATTAATTCCCTTTCTGGTAAACTCTGGAACTCCCTGTCTGCTCCTTCAGTGTAGGGTTCGTCATAGGAAAGAGGAAATCCGTCCTCCTATGACGAACTCGTAATAGGAGGACTTATCCTCCAGTTTTTTATGATCGTTTCTGACTTTGGTGAGTGGCACTTCGGTGGGCCTTTTCTTTCATTTATTTTTTATAATTTTTGTTGCCTTGGCTAGTGCTCATACATAAACAAAAAATAAATAAAAAATAAAATAAATAAATAAATAAATAAATAAATAAATAAATAAATAAATCTATACCATCAATGGGGTCATCTCTGAGGTTTTTGTAACAATCCTTTCAAGAGAACAGTCATACAAATATGGATCCTAGATTCAACTAAGACAAAACTAAAATTTTCCAATTTTATTTTAATCTACCAAAAAGTCAACTACAAAAAAATTATCAAACATTAAAAAGTTCTCTTAGAAACTTGGTCCCAGACATGAATAAAAAATAAATAAAAAAGAGGACTTCATCAGAGAAATGCAAACAGTGAACTGTAGAAAAATAGCTTAAACTAAGAATGTGCTCTGTACAGTTTGGCACCACGAAGAACGCTGGTGGGGGACGTGGTGGGGAAGAGGCAGGCAGCAGGCATGATACTGTGGGCAGGCAAGGCAGTGGTGGTAGTGAGGCAGTCATTGGGTATAGGCCATACCCACACTTCCTCCCTCACTGAGGGGGAAGTATAAGCATCACCTCTACAGTTGTACTCATAATGTGTCACCAAGGCACTAGAGGGAGAGTTGTGTGGGTGAAGGAAGACTTAAGGCACAGCAGTAGTCACCACCATCACCACCACCACCTCTGCCACTACCAGCCCTCACTCCCTCCCCAACACTTATTTTGTTGAATTCCAAATCTCATTTATATTGGCCACTTGGATAAGTGAGTTAGAGTGGGACCCTGTACACTAATTGCATTCATTTCACACTAACAGTGACTAACATCTTTACTTGCATCACACTTCATATCCAAAACCAAACAACAGAAATCTTTCTCTCACATTTGAACTGAAACAGACACAAAATTTAAGGGAACAAGAATTAACTGTGGAAGACTAAGACTAGATGTACAAATAATGCCAAGAAATAGTGATTTTGCAAAGGAATATATTTAACACTTAAAAATGATTACTGAAAGGAAAGACTGGATAAATATAGATATGGAGAGGATATTACAAGAAGGCGTGCACACGCGAGCATGCGCACGCACGCATGCACGCACACACACACACACACACACACACAGGGCCCCACTCCTCACAAGTTTCCCTTCCCATACTGAGAATCTTTTCCCCATTAAATTTTGTTCATCGTGTATTGTTCGGCACTTCTTCTGTGGGTTGGTTCTTGACCTAACAATCAGTAAACAAGTTCTCTATAGTTGTATTAGTGAAGAACTCTCCTCAAAATAGGTTTGTTTCAGTCCCGGCTGATACTAAGTACTTAATCTTTTTTTTTTCTCCCTACATTCAAAATGTCAAAGAGGACTGTCACCAAAACACTGCACAGATTGGAGCAACAATTCCACTTTTTTTTTACATGATTTTTTGCTGATATTTTTTTCCTGGAAGGTGTGATTCTGCCTGTGGCCTGCAACCCTCAGGGCAGAGGTTACCCAGGCTGGGCAGTCCTGGTGACAGTCTCATTCAACTCTTAAGACTACAAGAACAGGGTCAGAGTTATGCAAATGTTCACTGGCTCACCAGGAGAGATAAAGTATAAATAAATAAATAAAAGTCTCTAGGTTTTGTTTTCCCTATCAAACAGGGAAATTTGGCTAAAAAAAAAAAAAAAAAAAAAAAAAAAAAAAAAAAAAAAAAAAAAAAAAAAAAAAAAACAATGAATTTTTGAACTTGGTGCTCATCACTGCAGAACTCCTGTGAGTTGGCAGGGCAGCAGAGGTCCCCAGGCCCCTTGCAGCCAATGTTCCCTGGCAGGGGTTGGCTCAGACGGGTGCCAGTGTCCCCGCAGGGCGAGGACACACATCAACATCCTCTCGTCGGGTGAGGAGGAACAGGGCTCCTATGAACACAGGAAGTATAATGTGGACAGAAGCTGGGGACAGAGCAATTTATACAAGGAACAAGTGAAGAAATAACACAATACAAATAATTTAAATAAAATACATAAATAGTAAAGAACAGGTTGGTCCCCTAAATTACACTGAGATCTGTAGTCCCTTTGTAGAGCATTACAAATGCAATGGAATTTCTGGTACAACAACAGACATCAGATAACAGGTCCCAGCAGCCCTGACCAGAGCAGCACACCCTGCCCTGCTGCACCCCCTGCACCCCAGGGCAACACAGACCTGCAGGGGTGCTGCTCCTGCCAGGGACACGAGAGGTGGAGACAATAAGGAGTTTGTGAGGTCCAGGGTGGTCATGCTGGTGGAACAGGTGATGTCACCCAAGCACAGCAACATTTGCATGCCCACACCCAACACATCACCACTGGCTACATTCTGGCCACCAAGTGTGCTGTGAGGCGTATGTACAGTCCTCACACCACACCTGAGGAGGCCGGCAGTGGTGGTGGTGGTGGTGGTGGTAGTGCGTGGCAGGACCTCCCCCTCACACTAAAGCTAGTCAGCCTCAGATGTTGTGAGGCACTCTCCACCAAAATGGTTAAGTTGTGAGTGTTGTGTGTCCCTGAAGGTGGCTGCCTGTCACCCACGCCGACGTGCACAGCCTTGCTACACACTGGGAGCTGGGCATCCCTACCCAAACACTATACCTGCAATGCCAGCTCACGCCTGAACACCTAAACTTGAGAGGAACTTCCTCGATAAATAAAGAAAATCCAAGATGCTGGTAGTAACCTAGTCAAGATTTGTACTATTGGCTTTTAAGACAGGAGGTAAAAATGTAGAAAACAGCATTGGTTCCTCAAGCATTACAATATGAAATAATTTAATGAATCTGCCAATGACAGCTGGAGGCACTTTTGCTGCGATGTTCCCGTGAAGGGGAGTGGCTGCCACACTGGCTGGTGCTTCTTTCACGCCCACTCTGACCATCTAGTCACAACTTCAGAAATTAACCATTTGTCGCAGAGATTAAACCACTTAAAATTTTGAAAATGCCAATAAAGACAATTTATGGCAGATTTAACTTTAGTTCAGTTATTTGTGAATGTTCCTGAAGGGAAGTGTTTGGTGTGAGGGGAGGCTGGGGGTCAGGGCGGCTGTGTCTTGAAGCACTGGTGGTGGATCAGCTCCTTGGCTGGTGGTCTGTTCTCACTCTTGATCTCCAGGCACCGCAGTGCCAGGTCCCGGGTGACCGCCGACAGCGTCTCTGGCACAGGAGGTGGCCCGTTGCTGCTGGCAATCTGTGGTGGTGGAGAGGAGGGGCTTAGCATTGCTTAGCTGAGGGTGAGTGACTTATCATGAAGGCCAAGGTCACCCAACGGCCAGCCTGCTGGCTATCTCCACACACAGATAACGCAGTGAGGCAATCCACTGCCAAAACTCACCTTGTACATGAGCTTGAGCTCATTGGAGACATAGTCGGCCTCCCAGGGTGGCTTGGTGGTGGCCATCTCAATGACGCAGCAGCCAACACTCCACATGTCACAGGAGCGGCCGTAGTCCTCCCCACGCAGCACCTCCGGAGCCATGAAGGCGATGGTGCCCCGCAGTTGCCCCTGGAACTCTCCTGTCACTGTGGACTTGCTGGCCATGCGGGCAGCTGTCCCAAAGTCACCAATCCTCAGCCACTGGCCTGTGCTGTCTACCAAAAGATTTGCACCTGTGGGAGGCAGGACACCATTAGGGGAATGGGTCACCTGTACCAACTACACACACACACACACACACACACACACACACACACACACACACACACACACACACACACACACATACACACACACAAAATCCCTGCTGATCAGTAACCCAAGTCATCCCTCGACTGCCAGACAAGTAACCATTACTTGCAAACATTTCTCTCAAATAAACCAACTAGTACCATCATTATCTCACTCTCACACACACACACACACACACACACACACAGGCCAGCACTATCTCTCACCCTTGAGGTCTCGGTGCAGTATCTTGTTATCGTGAAGGTACGCCAGGCCTTCCAGCACTTGCCGAGTGTACTTGAGAATCACCTCCTCTGAGAAGATGCCATACTTGTCCAGCATCATGGCCACAGACCCTCCAGCCATCCACTCAGTGAAGACGGAGAAGGAGGTGGAGTGTCGTGACGCCCCCAGCAGCCTCACAATGTTGCAGTGACGCAGGCGGGACATGATGAGGATCTCCTGCTCTATAGAAGCCTCCACTCGCTCCTGCTCCTCCTCATCGTTGCGGCTGAAGGACACCTGCTTGACGGCCATGAGGGTGCCTGTGCGCACGTCCCTTGCCTGGTAGCAGGAGGAGAATGCCCCTGTGCCCAGCTTTGGCCCCAGTATCCAGTCCCGCCCCTCCTCGTACTGTCCACCCTCCACATTCTGCAAGCGTGGGGAGAAAAGATTAAAGATAAATGATTAGTTTTATTTTATTCCTATCAAATACTTTCTTAAGCATCAAGGAGATTGGCTAAGAGAAAAGAATACATAGATAAAAAATAAAGAAAGAAAGAAAGAAGGGGAGAAATGCTCACTCAACTTGTTGCTCTCAAAATACCAGAGTACAGAAAGTTTGATAATTTAGTTTCAGAATGTCCTAATAGTTCTTTTGAAGCAGTTCAGGTCATAGGAAGGATGAAAGACATAGACACAGTGTTCTAGAGTTTATAATAATGAGAAATGTCCTCTCAACTTGCTACCCTCAAAACATTAAGAAGAAAAGTTGGGTAATTAATTTCAGAAGTGTCTTAATACTTCTCTTTAAGAGCAGTTTAGGTTACGGGAAGGATGAAAAGCAGAGACGCAGAGTTCCAGGGGTGACAGGGGTTGAAATATCTCCTTCACAGGTTTAGATTTTCTGATATCAGTCACCACAATCACATCTGTGTCATTGTGAGGTTATGCAAAAATCCCAACACAATGCATGAATGAAATACTTGTATACTATAGATGTTTATCTTCCACTATCCACACATTCACAGTCTTGATGCATCCCTCTTCACTCCAGCTTATCTCTCAACCCTCTCTCTCCTTATCTCACACTCCACCCCTCATCCTCCCCCTTGTTCCATCCTCGCTGCAGTGCACTGGCCCACAGAGGGGATGTGAAGGGCAGATAGAGGGGAGGTATGAGCCCAACTACCCATCATGCACCCAACACACACGCACACACACACACACACACACAAACACACACACACACCTGTTCCTGAGGGTGTAGTGACTCGTCGAGGTGGGGCGGCAGCAGCTCCAGGCCTGGGATGACTGGCAGGGGTGTCTCGTAGGGTGCCCAGGAGGACTGGCTGGCCTGCGCCTCCCTGATGGGGGTGCAGCCCCACCAGCCCTTCGGAGTGGTGGGGGTGCTCACCACGTCCTTGAAAGAGAATTTTGGCGGCACCACAGAGGCAATGGGTGTTTGTGGGGACACATCCAGAGCATCACCCTGGCTCTGGGAGAGGCCACTCTTGTGCAGCACGCCGGCCGCCTTGGCAGAGCTCAAGCGTTGGTGCTGCTGCTGCTGCATGGGGGACACCAGCACATTGTGTACCATGAAGGGGACATCATGTTTTTTCATCTTCTGGCACAGCCGCAGCTTGGCCTGCTTCTTCTTGAAGTTGACCTCAAAGCAGTCGAGGGGCAGGTGTGTGGGCCGTGGGGGGGAGGAGGTTGGGCCAGGTGGCACCTTAGCAGCCTCCTTCTTGGCTGAGGCGGAAAGCAGCGGCTGGCGCGCTGGGGACTGGGAGGAGGAGCGCAGAGCAGAGAGCATCCTGGAGGGGGAGTGGGACACGGAACGCACCAGGCGTGGCCCAGAGCCGTCTGCTAGGTCCCAAGTGCCCAGGCTCAGTTTGCCCTCCAGGCGTGCCGCGGACAGCTTGCGGTCGCCGTGCTGACCCTGCATGGACTGCAAGCGCCGCTTGAGCCTTGTCTGCAGCAACACGTCCAGCTTGGTGAGCATGTCACACACCTGATAGAACACGGCTGGCTCTGCCGCAGCGAAGCGTGCGCCGCAGATGTAGACACGGCGCGCCAGCTTGCTGACGGTGGCGTGGCTGCTGCCCAGCGCCTTGAAGGCAAACTCCACCACTGTCACCAGGCGGTCGTAGTGCTCCAGCTTGTAGCCACTCTCCACACCAGCCTGCAGTGGCATGTACTGCAGCTGGAACTCAGAGGGGAACTTGTCCAGCAGGCGGTCCAGCACACACAGGCGGCCCAGCAGCCACTGCCACGGCGCCTCGGACGGCGGCGTGTCGTCCAGGATGCAGGAGAGCACGAAGGAGATGCCACCCAGACCCGGCGTGGGGCAAGCTGTCTGGGTGGCCAGGGCCAGCTCTCCCTCCTGGCCGCGGGACAGCTCTAGGATGGAGTCCACGCTGATCTGGGAGGTGCGGCGGTTGCCGTCGGCACACTTGAGCAGCAACGTGTGCACCAGTGGCCGCAGCAGCTCCTGCAACGCTGCCACCTGGCTGCCAGGGCAGGGGCTGAGGTGGGCCAGCAGTACTCGCAGGCAGGCCAGGCAGGCCAGGTACACCTTGTAAACCGGGTCGTTGGCCACCTGGGCCAGGATGTTGGCACAGCAGTGGATCACCAGCTGCCGCTTCTCCTCCCCCGTCACCAGCCGATCCCAGTGCAGCACTTTCACCACCTGCAACACACCAACACTCAGCACTCCTCAGCACCACCACACCACTACACAATGTTGTTGCTGCAAGATACTCTCATAGCACCACCAGTCCACCACCACCACCACACACACACACTCACCTCATGTGCCAGCCTGCGCAGTCCGGTCTCCCTGACGACCCAGTCCCGGGAGAAGAGGCAGGCCACCAGCTCCTTGCCGAACACGTGCACCCAGTTGGCTGCTGTGGATTCGTGCTCCTCTGGGATGGGCTCACTGCGTGGCAGCGGCACGGCTTCCTGTGAGGCACTCACCACCGCCGCCGCTGACACCTCCCCTGCAGCACACACACACACACACACACACACACACACACATTGGAGCATTAGTGAGGACAGAGTATAACACCATAACACCCATTTCTCTCTCTGAGTCGTCTCCCAATAACCAGGAAGTGAACTAGTAATTGAACTTAGCACAAGACTCACCATTACACAAAACAAACTTGAGACACCCACAACACAAACAGGTACAAGAACTTCAAAAAAGTTGATAAATAAATATAACTAACAAAAAACAATGATAAATCTTGATAATTGGTTTTCACTTGTTTTTTAATACACTACTCACTTTCATGATTTATTTTTGTATTTTTCATTTATTTAAGATCAATTCTGTACAGCATAAGGTTGAGACAAAATTCAGATCATTATAGAAGCAGTAGTAGAAATAGTAGTAGTAGCTGCAGCAGCAATAGTTGTAGAAGCAGCAGTAACAGTAATAATAGAACCAGCAGTATAGTATTAGTAGAAGCAGTAGTAACAGCAGCAGGAATAGTAGTAGTAGTAGTAGTATTTGTTATTCCACTTTTAAATCACCACATTTTTCAGCACTAACAGATGAGGAAGCTGGGAGTGGATGAGAGGTGGAGGGAGAGGTGGGGATGTGAGAGGGGGCAGGGGGAGGGATACACTTACCTCTGACAGTGGGTGGGTAAGCCATGCCCCCACCAGGAGAAGAGTAGGCTGAGTCAACGAAGGGGGAGTGTGGGGTGGGATGGTAGGGGGTGGGGGTGGTGATGGTGGTGGAAGGGTAGGCGGAGGACAGGGAGCGGGACATGATGGAGGGGCTGCCTGCTGGGCTGTGGCGGCTGCTGCTGCTCAACACTCCTGAGACAGCAGGAGAGATGGGCTTGTGTTAGTTTGTGAGAGGGAGAAGCTTATTGAGTGGTGCTTTGAGAGAGAGAGAGAGAGAGAGAGAGAGAGAGAGAGAGAGAGAGAGAGAGAGAGAGAGAGAGAGAGAGAGAGAGAGAGAGAGAGAGAGAGAGAGAGAGAGAGAGAGAGAGA
>NC_087179.1:17554379-17561879 GCF_035594125.1 Scylla paramamosain | reverse complement strand
ATAAAAAAAAAATAAATAAAAAAAAAACCTCTATCGATGCATTTATGTATTATTCAGACTTTACAACTTCTTCCTTTCAAAAACATTCAATCTTCCCATCTATTCCCTAAAGCTTATTATCCCCAGCCAGATTTTTATATCTATAGTATCTTTGAAACAGTTCCTATATTTTTCACAGTCCTCGTATTCTTCTCCTCTTCTCTAGTCGATGTTCTACCTCTTACATCTTCACTACATCTTTCCCAGCCTGCCTCAGCCTGTCTAGCCTACTCGTTTACATATTTATTTTTTGGTGTTAAAGGGGAATCAACCTTGAAACCTTCCTCTAACTTGTATGTATTCTTCTGCTTGCCTCTCCTTCGTTCAGTTCCAACCGTCACTGCAGATTCCCCGCCAGAATTGAGCCTAAAAGCGATGCCAGTTATGAAATTCATCCTCCCTCTCTTTCTCTAGTTAAGAAACGTGTAGGCATGGTGACTTCCTGCAGCTATCCATGGTTTCTAATGGTCTCTATAATCTCTAACCAGCCTGATACCGCAGTCCTCTATAATGTTCTTTTGGTACCCACGCCAACACAGATCACATATACGCCACACCCTTGGGTTCTCAGGTGCCACACAACACCACACCACACCACACGCTCCCTCTACTATGTAATATTGTTATCTACTTAAAGCACGTATATATATATCACGGTTACTAAGATTTCTTGGAAGTTAATAGAAGTTTGATGTCTTTTTTTTCCTTGGTAGTGAGTGGTGGTGGTGGTGGTGGTGATGTGTACTGTATTAATGGTGGTGATGTCAGGGTGCGCATGTATGAGTGGTGATAGATGATGGTGGTGGTGGTGGTGGTGGAGAGTCAAATGCTATAGTAATGTAAATATGGTGATGATGGCAGTGGTGGTGGTGGTGGTGGTGGTGACCTTGAGTTGCTGGAGCAGGCGGGCACCCAGTAACCCCCCAATCCCCCCACCATCACCATCACCACCACCACCACCACCACCTCTATCCCCTCCATTCTTCTCTTCCTCCACCAACACCAACACCACCACCATGAGAGAGAGAGAGAGAGAGAGAGAGAGAGAGAGAGAGAGAGAGAGAGAGAGAGAGAGAGAGAGAGAGAGAACCAGTTACAGTACTCCCTTCCTTCCTTCCTTTCCTACCTACTCCCTTTTTCATCCCCCTCCCTCGCTCCCTCCCTCTCCACCACCACCACCACCACCACCACCACCGTAAGGTAATCCACTCCACCACCCGGAATTAACGCAGTGTTGCATCACCATTCGTGTAGAGTTACGCTGGTGGTGGTGGTGGCGGAGGTGGTGTATGGGGAGGCAACATGAGAAAGGTGAAGGAAGGATTTTAGTAGAAGTGGTGGTGGTGGTGATGGTAGTGGTGGTAGTAGACGTAGTAGTAGTTGTGGTGGTGGTGGTGTGAGCAAAATAAAATGGAGATTGACAAAACACACACACACACACACACACACACACACACGTCTTGTCAACACCACGCAAAAACACACACCTATATACATATCAATTGACAACACACACACACACACACACACACACACACACACACACACACACACACACAGACTGAACACCGACAGACGCAAAAACAGAGAGAGAGAGAGAGAGAGAGAGAGAGAGAGAGAGAGAGAGAGAGAGAGAGAGAGAGAGAGAGAGAGAGAGAGAGAGAGAGAGAGAGAGTATGGTAATAAGGAACATACTATTGCTACCACCACCACCACCACCACCACCACTACTACTACTACTACTATTTAAACTATTACACAACTTATATTTTTCTTCCTTAGTATTCCTTAGAGGAGGAGGAGGAGGAGGAGGAGGAGGAGGAGGAGGAGGAGGAGTAGGAGGAGGAGGAGGAGGGGGGTCGAGGACAGATATGTGAAAGTGTACAATAGTTAATCCACCACCACCACCACCACCACCACCACCACCGCCACCACCACCACCACCACCACCACCAAGAGTAACAATAGCACCATACAAGGTGTAGACATGGATGGCTACGACCTTCCTTACCACTGGGTCTCTCTCTCTCTCTCTCTCTCTCTCTCTCTCTCTCTCTCTCTCTCTCTCTCTCTCTCTCTCATATTTCAAATAGTCGTATATTTGTTTACTTATATGCACGAATCGTTCTCTCTCTCTCTCTCTCTCTCTCTCTCTCTCTCTCTCTCTCTAATCATGTGTGCGTTTGTACTTTAGGTAAAAAGTGTTCGAGAGAGAGAGAGAGAGAGAGAGAGAGAGAGAGAGAGAGAGAGAGAGAGAGAGAGAGAGAGAGAGAGAGAGAGAGAGAGAGACATAACCAGGCTGATGATCTGGGCAGACCAAGAGGAGGAGGAGGAGGAGGAGGAGGAGGAGGAGGAGGAGGAGGAGGAGGAGGAGGAGGAGGAGGAGGAGGAGGAGGAGGAGGAGGAAAACTTGTTAAGAGTGAAGAGGAATGAAAAGGAAGGAGATAACGACATTACGAGAGAGAGAGAGAGAGAGAGAGAGAGAGAGAGAGAGAGAGAGAGAGAGAGAGAGAGAGAGAGAGAGAGAGAGAGAGAGAGAGAGAGAGAGAATGTCACTCACGTAGGCGCCACTTGGTCGCGTACACACACACACACACACACACACACACACACACACACACACACACACACACACACACACACACACACACACGCACACACACACTTTTATGAATGTTTACTTGTATGAATGTATGCAAGTGAGCGTCTGTCTGTCTGTCTGTATGTAGGGACAGGAAGACCACCACCACCACCACCACCACCACCACCACCACCACCACCACCACCATCACAATCACCGGAAAACACTGTAACAACCCACCAGATGAAATGACCCGAAGCGACTGAGGGGCGTGTGGTAGTAGTAGTAGTAGTAGTAGTAGTAGTAGTAGTAGTAGTAGTAGTAGTAGTAGTAGTAGTAGTAGTAGTAGTGAATTAGATATACCTACGAAAAACAATTAGAATAACGTCAGGAGGAGGAGGAGGAGGAGGAGGAGGAGGAGGAGGAGGAGGAGGAGGAGGAGGAGGAGGAGGAGGAGGAGGAGGAATGAAAAAAAGTAACATTAGGAAAAGAACACAAACAACTATAACAGGAGGAAGAAGAAGAAGAAGCAGAAGAATGCTCCCCACTCCCTCCAGCGCGGGTCACACGCCTGAGGGGAGGGAAGGAGCAGCGGGCCTCACACCTCCCTTTGTGGGCCTCAGGGTTGCTGTTAGGCCTAGGCACCAGGAGGAGGAGGAGGAGGAGGAGGAGGGCGAAACAGGAGCACACATCCCGGGGTGTGGTTGGGGCGGGAGGGGAAGGGGTGTGGTTGGGGCAGGAGAGGGCAAGGTGGTGTGGTTGGTTCAGGTTGGGGGAGGGCGTGTGGTCACGGGGCGCCTTGGGGCAGGTCATGGTCGTGCCACGCCTGGCCAGGGTGGAGAGAAGGGCAGGGAAGGGCAGGGGTGTGAGGGAAGCAGGTCTGGGCGGAGTGGCGGGGTGGCTGGGAGGAAGCACCAGGCGGAGGTGTGAGGGGCGGAAGCACACACCTGGCGGGAGGAAGTGCGGCAGGAAGAGAGGGGATGGGGGGCACAGAGGGGGAGCATCACTCACCTGGGGTCCAATGATGACTTTGTACTTGTGTGTGGGGGAGTCGCCGCCCACCGTGAAGGAGTTGGGGCCGGGCTGGTGCAGCAGGTACAGCCGCGCGTTGAGGGCGCGCCGCACCCTGGCCCGTAGCGCCTCCTCACTGATGGGCGGGCCGCGGGACCCCGGCGACGTGCCGCGCCCACGAGGAGACGTGCCCCGCGGCGAGGGAGGCCGGCGCGATCCCGGGGATGGAGGCCGCTGGCTGCTGCTGGTGGGGGATGCGGGGCGCCGCGCCCCGGGGGAAGGGGCCGCGCCGCGCTACTAAGGTTGTTGGCGGCGGCGGCCACCACGGCGGCGGCGGCGGCGATGGTGGAGGTGGGCGAGGGGGTCTGCGAGAGGCGGGGGTGAGGGAGCCCGGGGGCGTGGACGGGGAGCGGAGGGGGGCGGGGGCTGGGGAGGGGGCAGCGCCTGGGGACACGCCCCGCTTCTGCCGTGCCTTGGCGCCGCCAGCCTCGGTGAGCTTTGGCGAAGGGTTCCTGCGCGGCGCCCCGCTGGAGGGGGACCGCTGCCGCCTCACCCTTGGGGAGGTGGGCGGCGTGGCGCGCTTGTTGGGCGGCGAGGGCGTGACCCGCGTGCCGGGGCCACGCCCGCCCACGCCCCCGCCCCGCGGCACATACCGTCGCGGGCTGACCGACCGCTGCAAGGCAACACAACTCCGTCAGGCAGGTGTGGGGCAACACACACACATACACACACACACACACACACACACACACACACACACACACACACACACACACACACAGACACACACACACTCACCTCTCGGTGCACCTGCCTCACTGGGGAGGACTTCGGAGAGGAGCGCGGGGAGGTCTTTGGGGAGGTCCTGGGGGAGTCCCGGTGGGCGGCACGGGTCCTGGCGTGTGCTCGGGGGTCGGGGGAGCCTGGCCGCCGCCGGTGACTGCCCAGTCCGGGCGGTCCTGGGCCCACTGGTGACCTCACCTGAAGGAACAAGACACGGGTCAGGGGAGCAGGTGTGGCGGGGTCACCTGGCGGCACCATTGGTAATCAACACACCAAGGGCCTTGGTAATAAGCGACAACCATTCTCTGTATCTGTCCTGTTCTTTTTTATGAGAGGGGAACTGTCAAAGGGGAACAAAAAAAAAGAGATAAAAAAGAGAAAAAGAAAAAAGTCCACTGAGGCGCCGGTCCCCCCAAAAGTTAAAAGGATTATCCAAAACTGGAGGATAAGTGTCTAGAAACCTCCCTTTAGGAAGAGCACGAGTCTTGCGAATGAGGAAATACAGAGGTAGGCAGGCAGGCAGTGTTCACTATATAATACGCAGAAATAAATGAATAAATAGATACCCTGTGAACTGACATAACTTTCCTGATATCTGTCTTTCCCAAGCGACACCCTGCTTGCCTTGTGACGCAAACACCGCCATCTCACGGTAATTATATCAACACCATGCTCTGCTGCTGAGGGAACCATGATGTGTGTGTGTGTGTGTGTGTGTGTGTGTGTGTGTGTGTGCGACCCATATTTCTCCCTCACGAACTCAATGTCACCTGTGTACTGTTCTACTCTCACACACACACACACACACACACACACACACACACACACACACACACACACACACACACACACACACCATCACATACCTATGTACAGTACAAATCTCTCTCTCTCTCTCTCTCTCTCTCTCTCTCTCTCTCTCTCTCTCTCTCTCTCTCTCTCTCTCTCTCTCTCTCAACCCAAAACAAAAATGTACTGCATCGTTACCACCTCTGCTTAAGTGTGTGTGTGTGTGTGTGTGTGTCCTATTCCGCGGCGGGTCAACTGAGGTCATTGAGAACAAGAACACACACACACACACACACACACACACACACACACACACACACACACACTGAAAAGCTACTTGAATGTGTACGAAAAGTTCTCTCTCTCTCTCTCTCTCTCTCTCTCTCTCTCTCTCTCTCTCATAAACAAAAACGATGAAAAAAGGGAAAGAGACGGACGGATGAACAGAGAGAGAGAGAGAGAGAGAGAGAGAGAGAGAGAGAGAGAGAGAGAGAGAGAGAGAGAGAGAGAGAGAGAGAGAGAGAGAGAGAGAGAGAAACACCAATGAACATAAAGGAAGAACAAGCATATTAATTGGACACTGCGAGGCTGCTGGAGGAGGAGGAGGAGGAGGAGGAGGATAAGGAGGAGGAAGAGGAAGAGGAAGAAGAGGAGGAGGAAGGGCATAGCTAATCGACTAAGAGGAGGAGGAGGAGGAGGAGGAGGAGGAGGAGGAGGAGGAGGAGGAGGAGGAGACTACTACGGAGGCACTGAGAGGAAGGTTCTAAGAGGAGGAGGAGGAGGAGGAGGAGGAGGAGGAGGAGGAGGAGGAGACTACTACGGAGGCACTGAGAGGAAGGTTCTAAGAGGAGGAGGAGGAGGAGGAGGAGGAGGAGGAGGAGGAGGAGGAGGAGGAGGAGGAGGAGGAGGTGGCACTAACAAGCTACTACTAAGACAACCAAGACGACCCGCCTGACCCTGCCACACACACACACACACACACACACACACACACACACACACACGTACACATACACTGTTGCCAAATACATACAGCTAAACACGCACACACAAACATACACACACACACACACACACACACACACCTAACAACAACAACAACAACAACTTCCCAAAAACACCCACAACCTTTCCAAATTACAAAGAAACAACTAAATAAATAAAAAAAAGAAAGAAAAAAAAAACCACATTTGGCAACACCGTCTTTGCGCCGCGCAGTATTGCCATCTTGCGAGTTTTATTATTTTTGTCTCGTTATTCTTTTTTTTTTCTTTCTATTTTATTTTCTATGTAAGAGTTATGAGAGAAAGTTGAGTTTTTATTTATTTATTTTTATATTTATTTATTTTTTTAGTTTTTCATGTGTCGGAGGAGAAGGAGGAGAAGGAGGAGGAGGAGGAGATGAAGGAGGAGCAGGAGGAGGAGATGAGGGAGGAGGAGGAGGAGGAGGAGGTGAGGGAGGAGGAGGAGCTAAGTGAGAATATTGCGGGTGCCTCACTCTCTCTCTCTCTCTCTCTCTCTCTCTCTCTCTCTCTCTCTCTTATAAATAAACAGAATAACAAATAAAACAGAAAATTCTCTCAGGAAACGAGAGAGAGAGAGAGAGAGAGAGAGAGAGAGAGAGAGAGAGAGAGAGAGAGAGAGAGAGAGAGAGAGAGAGAGAATGTTGAGAAAGTGTGACGTTAGATTAATGGTTTACACACACACACACACACACACACACACACACACACACACACACACACACACACACACACACACCTGTTTCCGTCTATCTGTCATTTTCCCCATTTTTTTTTCTATAATTTTCTGACCTACTACTACTACTACTATTACTACTACTACTACTACTATTACTACTACTACTACTACTACCACTACTACTACCACTAAGATCACTATATATACAGCATACAATTCCCCTTCCTTATTTCTACTACTACTACTACTACTACTACTACTACTACTACTACTACTACTATTACTACTACTACTACTACTACTACTACTACTTTCTCCCACCAGCTTTGATTAATTAGCATATGCCTAATCAAAATTTTAAGGCCTAACAGGTGTGAAAGGTCGCTAATCTCTCTCTCTCTCTCTCTCTCTCTCTCTCTCTCTCTCTCTCTCTCTCTCTTTCAGGTAAGCAAAGGTGATAATTAAAGATAACTAAAGACAGACTTTAACCCCACAGAGAGAGAGAGAGAGAGAGAGAGAGAGAGAGAGAGAGAGAGAGAGAGAGAGAGAGAGAGAGAGAGAGAGAGAGAGAGAGAGAGAGAATTTACCTATTAAAT
>NC_087179.1:17521879-17541879 GCF_035594125.1 Scylla paramamosain | reverse complement strand
GGTGGTGATAGTGAAGACAGTGGAAAATGATGATAGAGACGACGATGGTGGCTGAGGTCAAGGAGCCGAGGCGCGCGTACACACACACACACACACACACACACATAGGACTCACCATAGGGCCCTTCTTGGTGACGCCCTCGCCGCCGCCCTTCCTGACCCTCAGCCTGAAGGAGGTGGCGTCCATCCTGCTCTGCCTGCCACCCTCGCCCCTCCTGCTGGTGGCGGGGGAGGCGCCCAGGCCATGTCCCCCTCGCCCCCCGTCGCCCCCTCCCGGCCCCCACTGCCATGGTGACCCGCGGCACTGTTCCCATGGCCTTTGCTCACTGTGTATTCACTGGCACTCACTCCACCGACACTTTTGGCACTGGTGGGGGGCGAGGAGGTGCAGGGCGCGGTGCCGCTGGGCCTGTTGCCGCCGCCGCCGCCGCTGCCTGGTGCTGCCGCCGCCGCCGGGTTGGTGGTGGTGGTGGTGGCGGGGTCGCGTGGACTGGCTACATGCACCGCATCTCCTCGCCTGGCACTGTAGGCACTGGTCTCCGCTACACCGCCGGTCTCTATAGGCGGAGACCGGCTAGTAGTGTGACTTAACACGGAAAAGCTATTGGCCAGCCGCGAATTAGCGGCGTGGGCCGACATAACGCATTCTAAAGACCTCTCCTCTGTGTGGCGGCGCTCACCCTACTGAACCTCGCTGCGGCGGAGGGACTGCGGCAGCCCCGCGCCACCACGCTGCCGCGCCGCACCCTCCACTCCCTTTCTTTCCTGCATCCTGCTACGGCCCTGCTCCGCTCATTTACTGGCTCTCACTCCTGTCATGGCATCATTGGCATGGAAGGGCAGTGTTCCAGCAAGCCCTGCCGCCAAAGGAGTGCTTGCAGGGCGGCAGGTGCCCATGTTGTTGCCATACGGCTGACAAGGGAACACCGCCGTCTCGTCTCGCTTGGCATATCGTACACTATTGCCACGTTTCTACTACACCATTTCCCACTTATTCCCGTGGCAACATGGCACTGTGACAAAGCGTAATCAACAGATTACTAGGGCGGAGGAATCTGCAAAACCCTGGGAAAGCTTCTTTTTTTGTTTGCACGCCAGTGAGGTGCCGTAGGTGAGCGCTGCGGCCCCCAATGCTGGCACCGCGGCGAGCCTGGCACGCCATGGCACTGTGCTGGCCCTTGTCTGGCCCCACATCCCCCCCCAGTGCAGGAAGGAGTGACTGGGAATACATCACACCCATAGAGAGAGAGAGAGAGAGAGAGAGAGAGAGAGAGAGAGAGAGAGAGAGAGAGAGAGAGATTTGATTTGGTGTTTATATTTAGCCTTAATGCATTACAATATGAATATTATTAATTTGGTCAACTATTTGCAGGCCGGGTCCACTCAGACAGCTTTTCTACGGACTGAGAAATATTTAATATTTTCTAAGGTGTCTTGCACTTACATATAATGAGAATAATCAATATGATACGTACGTACATATTTACAAGCCGGGATCCATTGAGCCTAAGCTCTTTTATTGACCTGTGTTATATATATATATATATATATATATATATATATATATATATATATATATATATATATATATATATATATATATATATCGGTCACTTATCCTGTCCGTCCTTGTCAGTCGTCACTCGGTACGTCCATCTCAATATCCTCATTGCTGCGATATCTAGCTTCCTTTCTTGCACCTTCTTCAACGCCCATATCTCAGCTCCGTACAGCAACACTGGTCTTACTACTGCCTTGCAGACCTTTCCTTTTACTATAGTACTGATTTTCTTGTCACACATAGCAAGGAGAGCTGTGCAAGGCAGTAGTAAGACCAATGTTACTGTCCGGGGCGGAGACATGGGCGTTCAAGAAGGTGCAAGAAAGGAAGTTGGATATCGCAGCAATGAGAATATTGAGATGGACGTGCGGGGTGACGACTGACGAAGGCGGACAGGATAAGAAATGACCGGATCCGAGGTACGGTGATGGTGATAGAGGCGTCAGCGAAAGCGCAGAGATCACAATGGTTTGGCCATGTGAAGAGAAGAGATGAAGACAATGTGGCGCGGAAAGTGATGGAGACGAAGATACAGAGCAGGGGTGGACGAGGGAGGCCCAAACTGCACTGGAGCGACAGACTGAAGGAGCACCTCAAGGAGAGGCTGCTGGAAAACATAGATAGTTGTTACGGGCTTACGGCAGCTAGTAAGGCCCAAAGACCTGCGTGTCCGAGGTGATATTATCTCGCAGGAAACCCGGAAGGGGAGCACTGCGTTCAGCCGTAGCTCCCGTGTTACGCTTGGAGATGTGTTGTGTTTCGCCGTGTTCGCCTCGTGTGTTTTGGAGTGCCGGGTTGCATGTTTACAAAAGGCTATAAGGATTTTGTCCCGCGCAATGGGCCGGTAAGAGCGTTTACTTATGGCTGGCTGGCTGTGGGCGGCGGTGCAAGTGTTGTGTGTGTGTGTGTGTGTGTGTGTGTGTGTTTTTTTTTTTTTTTGGGGGGGGATGCCGTAACGCAGTAAAATAATAGTAACAACTACACTATTAACCACAGTGGTAATAAAACAGTAAAAGTAATGTTATCAGTAACGTAATAATGATGAGAGAGAGAGAGAGAGAGAGAGAGAGAGAGAGAGAGAGAGAGAGAGAGAGAGAGAGAGAGAGAGAGAGAGAGAGAGCACACGTAGAGAAAACATTGATATCGTTTTGTACTAGGAAAGAGAACGGATGTTGTGAAAATTTTAACTCCATCTTCAAAAAAAAAAAAAAGAAAGAAAACTATTATTGATTGATGATACGAAAACAATAACTGGAGAACAGACGGATATAGAGATTAATTAAACATCATAATACTTGAGAAACTGAACTATTGAGATATGAAGAGATAGATAGCTGGACTGATACATTAGACAGACAGACAGACAAACAGACAGGAACATAGATGTGTAGATCGATGGACACATATACAAACAAAACAGATCAGCGTTCTTAGCAATAATATATGATAATGACTCTCTCTCTCTCTCTCTCTCTCTCTCTCTCTCTCTCTCTCTCCAAAAATACTTATTAATCGTAACCTGAGTTGAGCTTCCGTCATTCCTTGCTGTAGTGAAAGTCCGGGGTAATCTTTCCTTCCTCCTACCTTCACTTACACTGAAAAGAAGGGGAAGGGAGAGGGGAAGGAGAAGGAAAGCGTAAATGGATTCAGTTCAGGAGGAAAAAAACAGAAAGATAAGGAAGGAAGTGGGTAAAGGAAGGAAAAAAAAAGAGGGTAGAATATAGTTACAGAAGATAAAGAGAAAGAAGGGAAGGGAATGTTGGAGAAGAAAGGAGGAAGGAAGAGAGATGAGAGAGAGAGATAGAGAGAGAGAGAGAGAGAGAGAGAGAGAGAGAGAGAGAGAGGAGAGAGAGAGAGAGGAGAGAGAGAGAGAGAGAGAGAAAGCAAACGAACGAATTATATTGAAGGAAAAAAGGAAAACAGTGAATGAAAATAAATGAATGAGAAGAAATAAAAGAGAAAGAGGAAGAAGGCAGAACATAAATTAAGACATTAGAAAAAAAAAGGCAGACATATACAGATAGAAATACATATACGAACAGATAGATAGACACAGAAACATTGATACATATACAGACACACAGACAGATATACAGATAGGCGGAGGAAATTGAGAGGAAACAATAATCAAAATAAGAAATTAAGGCATATTTTAACGATTACTGTACATGCGTTAGTTATAACTCACACCTAGCTAATCTCTCTCTCTCTCTCTCTCTCTCTCTCTCTCTCTCTCTAATCTTTTCATCCAGTCTACCTATGTAATTTTCCCGTGAGAGGCTCAGTGATAGGTCAAAGGTCAGCAGTGAGGGGGGCCACGCCTGAACCCACCCCCGCCAGGCCAGCCACAGGTGTTCTTGTGGCGGGCGCCTTGCTGCGATAACGGTACACGGCAGGAGGAGAAGGATGATGATGAGGAGGAGAAGAAGGAAGAGAAAAAGAAGAAAATACACACACACACACACACACCCACACACACACTCTCTCTCTCTCTCTCTCTCTCTCTCTGGAGGAGGAGGAAGAAAAGAAAATAAGAAAGAAAATAGTCTCTTTCTATCAAGTACTCCGGCCATCACTTTATCCATACATAAGACTCTCTCTCTCTCTCTCTCTCTCTCTCCATTTCATCTTCAATGCACCAACCTTTTGTAAACATTTCCTCAGCCAGTCACCGAGGGAAGGGCATTAGGTAGACATAAATAAATAAATTAATTAAAAAAAGATTATTATTAGACTAGACTTATTAAATGTACATGACTCATACACAAATTAAGAAATGGAGAAAAAATACATTCTTTGGTTTTGTTTCAATCACTCTTTTGTAGGAAGGAGAGAGAGAGAGAGAGAGAGAGAGAGAGAGACGAGAGAGAGAGAGAGAGAGAGAGAGAGAGAGAGAGAGAGAGAGAGAGAGAGAGAGAGAGAGAGAGAGAGAGAGAGAAAGGAAGGAAGGTGTACTGTGCAATAATTAATATAGACATCACAAGAAACAAAACTATATGTCAATAAAATAATGAAACATGACCAATACATGAAATACAACAAGGAGGAAAGAAAGAAATGTATGAATTTGATGTATAGATGCTAGTATACACTCACTCATTCCTCCTTACACATATATACACATTACTTATTCTTACATAATGTACATACATTTAGAATCAAGACAATTTTTTTTTTTTTTCCACCCTTAATTCTTTTTCAAGTGGCCAGCTGCGGTGTGCCCAAGCTCCTGTAGTAGGGTGGTCCACAAGACTGTTCCATTCCACCACGGGCTGATGAGGCTAAGAGTGTGAATAATGTATGTATGTGGTGCCTTGTCTTGGCCGCCCTGTGTGGGACCGCTGGCCTGGTATAGAGATAGAAAGTTATTTTGAAAGACTAAAGACCAGTATTTTTAGGCTTTCTTCCCCACATAAACACTGTTTCCAAAGGCCACAGAGGACATTAATTAAGTCTTTCATGGGTGTTTCTCTTATTCAAAATGTGGAGTTATGTAACCTTAGCAAGGTCTCCTCCTCCTCCCTCCTCCTTATATTGTTCTTTAATTCACTTTTCTGTGTTGCTTCTTCTCTTTATCTCCTCATAACCCTTTCTCTTCTTCCATCTCCTCTATATATTGATCTCCTTCAACTAGTGTTTCTTTTCTACTTTGCTTTCTTTTTATTTCTGCAAAACCACAACTTTTTTTCTTTCTCTTCTTCCTCCACCTCCTGTTTCTCCTATCCTTGTGTCTCCTTTTCCCCCATAATATTTTTTCTATATATATTTATTCATTTCTGGCATATCACCCACGTTTTTATCTGATTGCTACTTTTTTCATATATTACTCTCTCTCTCTCTCTCTCTCTCTCTCTCTCTCTCTCTCTCTCTCTCTCACACACACACACACACTAGAATCATGAAAACTATCCCTAAAGACTCCAATACTGACCTCCTCTAAGACCAGTTTAAAGCAATCATGACAAGAAATGCCAAGGTGTTTGAAGAATATGGCCACAAATCAACAGAAATTATTTCCTTTTTTGTATATGTACAGACCGTATGATGGTGGCTGTAATGACTGTATGGTTGTATTGTTGTTGCCTTGCAGTGTGTGGCATTGTAGACCCACCAAGGTTACACACATAAAAAAAGAAGAAAAAAAAAGACCAGTTAGGTAAATCTTAGTTAAATCTCAGCTTCCATATTTCAGAAACTCTCCCTGTGTTTTTGACAAGGGAGGGACTAACTTCATCTACCATACGTCATAACTTGATTTTCCAAGCTGTTTGATGTGGGGAAGAAGTAACATCCTCCTCCTCCTCCTCCTCTCTTTGTGCATATCCCTTCCTCTGTCTCAAGTTCATCAGTGAGCTGTTTCAGTAAGGTGTCCTCCTGTGTCTTCTCTAGGTAGTTCTTCTCTTCTCTTCCCACATAACTTCCTCTATTTTGGTCACAGGAAGAATATGTCTACTGCCACATCCTGTTGTTAATGAGTTCACCAGTGAGGTGTTTCCTTCATGACATCTGCAGTTAGGTGTCCTCCTATATCTTCTCCAGGTAGTTCCCCGGGCAGAGGCCTTCATGTCCCGCCTTGCTGCAGGTCCACCATCCACTTGGGTCTAAAGGAAAGAGATTGGGACCTAAACATTCATGCATACATACATACATCACCTCAATCACCTCAATTCACAAATGCATGTTAACTTGTTTTATGTTTTTTTGCTCTCTTATGTGTTTTTTTTTGTGTGTACTTGTTTGTAATCAAGATGGTTTTATTATTCTCATGAAAAAACAAGGAAGAATTTTACACAAGTTGTTGCTGGAGACAGTTGAAGGAGACCAAAGGAGAGACTGAAGAAGACCTGGAGAATGTGTGTGTGTGTGTGTGTGTGTGTGTGTGTGTGTGAACAGGACATGACAAAGGTGAGCATCTACTAGGAAAAGAGTAGAACAGACCTATCAGCTGCCAAACACTATGGAACAATTCAGATGTGAAATAAAATAATGATGATGATAATGTTCTCCAGTAAGATCAGAACACATCACTGGTTTTCTCCTTCCCTTACTCCTCTACTCACCTTCTTTCTCCAGGTTCAAGACATCCCCTGCACTGAAGCTCATCTCGTCAGAATCCATGGCATTATAGCTGAGGGAAAGACCGACAATTAAAATCTGCACACAGTTAAACATTTTCTGCAACACATCACACTTGGATTGACATTGTATATACTGAAGTGACGTGAGGTAATAAGACAAAAACTGTCTATTTATCTATCTATCAATATACCAGGTTGGCAATCCTACAAAGGGTGGCCTAGACAAAGCACCACACACACACACACACACACACACACACACACACACACACACACACACACACACACACACACACACACATTCACATTCTTAAGACCTGGTAATCATTTTGGTCTCAATACTTAAGGCATTATAGCTTCATACCTCTGCTGGGATACCTTTCATAGCAAAAAAGAATCTCCCTACTTTTGCATCAATGTCTCAGCTTCAGAAGGGAACATGACATGACCCCACACTGAAAAAAAATAACCACATCTTTCAACTTACTCATATAGTGCGCGCACTTGTGGTTTCTTGGGCTTGGGTTTGCTTATGGGGACAGGTGGTTTGATGCCAAAAGGTGGTCTGATCCCTACAGTTGGCTGGTCCTCTGGTGGCGGGTCTGATGGTGGTGGCGGGGGTCTGATCTGAGACATGGGAGGTCTGATGGGACTTGGGTTGTTGAAGGACAGATTTCTATTGATGTTCCTTGGTTGTGATGGCATCATGGGCTGACCACCACCACCACCACCTTTACTGGCGCTACCATTGTGTGTTGCCAGGGGACTGCCACTACCCATGGGAGGTTTAATGGGGCTGAACTGTGGGGAGGCAGCTGGGGGAGGCAGTGTGGGTCTTGGGGGGGAAGAGTGATGCAGTGCTAGGAGGTGGTCTGGGTGGATTGCCTGTGGGTTTGGGAGGGAAGCCTGATGCTGGTCTGTGGGTCCCTGCAGCAGAGCCGGGGTGGGAGGCAGAGAAGCTGTTGTGGTTGTTGGACGGCAGGAATTTGTTTTGACCCAGTGCAGATGGCAATTTGTTGTGCTTCATATATGTGGTTGCCAGTATTCTTATATCTGGGGTGATTACTCTCTGCCCAGTTGGCTCTGAAATAATGCAAACTCAGTCATACAACATGAAGAGAACATCTATCTATCTTTATTTCTATGTATATACCAGACCAGCAATTCCACAAACAGTGGGCCACATAAAATGCCACACATTCACACACACACCATTCACAGTCTTAGCCCTGTTGGCCCCTGGTGGAGAGGGACAGTCTCGTGAGGCACCCTAACACGCCCCAGGAGCTGAGGCATAACACAGCTAGCCACATACTTCCATAGCACAGCCTGACAGCATCCACTGGTTTATCCCTGCCCCTTCATACAAAGGATAAGGTTGTGAAGAAATAGATAGTTTCCCAAATAGACCAACAGACCAGTGATTATGTAACCCAGCGCTTAACTGATGCTAGGGCATGAATGCACCACCCAGCAAGACTGCATGAGAAACAGGCAGAGGAAGAAGACTTGAGTGAGTTTGAAAGGCCAGGAATAACAAATATTATACACTTAGTTGTAAAATCTTGTCATTAACTAATGCAATACTATCTGTGAAACACTCCTGAGACAAGACAATGAGTAAGAAACTGGAGGAAGGGGAGGAGAAGGAAGACTAGCATGAGTTTGGAAGGCCAGAAACAAGAAATATATATACACTTAATTATCATCTCTATCACCTCTTGTCATTACCTAACACATTACTATCTGTGAGGTAAACACCCCTGAGACAAGACAGTGAGCATGGAACAGGAGGAGGAGGAGGAGGAGGAAGACTTACATGAGTTTTGGTTAAGTAATGCACGTGAAGGACAGATGGACTTACGTGTAGAGCTTGGGAGTCCGGGAGGAACCTTGATGGTGAGGGTGTTGCCTGAGGAAGTGAATCCAGGTTCCCTGCTTGTCCCAGTGGTGAACACAAGCTTCTTCTGAGAGTTCATGCCCCATCGCATCTTCTTTACGGAGTATGTGATGCTGGAATGGAGAGCCACCGTGCAAGGTGTTTGTGTGTTTATACAAGGGCCAAGAGGAGGGAAAGCTGTTTTTTGAGTGCTTTATGGATCTACAGTAATGATGCATCTCTTATTATATTGCTTCTTTCACACTAACTGCTCTTCTGAAATTGTTAACTGTATGCCTCCCCTCCTCTCATGGCCTTGCTGCACAAAACTTTCTATTTTCTCTCATCCCTATTCAGTCCACCTTCCTAATGCATGAGTTAACCAGTATTCTCAGTCTTTCATCCCTTCTACTGGTAAACTCTGAAACTCCCTGCCTGTATTGTATTATTTCCCCGGCCTGTGAATTAAACTCCTTCAAGAGGAAAGCTTTAAAATACTCCTCAAATTTTGGACATATGGATACAAAGATAATGAATAAATAAACAAACAAATAGAGAGAGAGAGAGAGAGAGAGAGAATACAAAAAAAATATATATCACGTAAACCTAAACTTAAAACAGTAAACAAAACATTGAATGCTTAAGTGCTACATGGATCCAGACACACACACACACACACACACACACAAAGACACACACTTGTTGGTGAAGTTAAGCGGGAGTTCCCGGTTGTGATGTTCCTTTAGCTTGCGGTTGAGAAGCATGATAAACTCTGCCTTGAACTCCACCTCCACCACCATCTCGTAGTCGTTCCGCACATGAATCACCACCAGGTTGTCTTGCAGGGTGGAGAGGGTTGCCTGTGGAGCACACACACCAGGCAGGCTTGAATCAGATATACACACTCACCTAGTCCATCTGTTAGTCAGTCAGTCAGTCAGTCAGTTAGTCAGTCAATCAATTAATTAATCAGCTATGTTTCTATCAGCCACTCAGCTTGCCATTTAGCCAGTTAGTTAGCCAGCAATTTTCCCTGAGTTGTCACACAGCACACAACTTTCCTCTTACCTAACCTAACCTAAACTAATTAAATGCCACACAAGTTGACCATACCTGCGTCACATTCTCCAGGTCGATTTTCCTCTTAAGGGACTGCACGACTTTGCCCTTCTCGGGACCTTTTTTGACCTTGACCCAGCCTATCAAGTATAGGCCTGCCTTGGTCAAGATAAGCTCACGTTTACTCTTCCTGAATTGCCGATCGAGTTTGTCCACAGTGAGAGCGAAGATGACCTGTTGGGGAATAAAGGAAAAGAGGGAGAGATTAGCATTGAGATATTAGGATGAGGAGTAGGAGAGAGTAAAAGAGGACACAGACAGGAGGAGGAGGAGGAGGAGGAGGAGGAGGAGGAGGAGGAAGAGAAAGAGGTGGTGGAGTGTGGTGTGGGTTTGTCAGAGGAATGGAGAAGGAAGAGGAGTGTGAAAGAGGAATGTGAAAATTTGGTGATAGGAGAAAACCATTGGGAAACTAAGGAAGATCTAGAAATTATGTGTGTGTGTGTGTGTGTGTGTGTGTGTGTGTGTGTGTGTGTGTGTGTGTGTGTGTGTGTGTGTGTGTGTGTGCAGGAGGACATGACAAGGGAACCAGTGAGAGGGCTGAGGGAGACCTGAAGACATTGTAAAGAGGAAGACATGACAAGGAAGGCTGAGGAAGACCTGGCGGTGGTATGCAGAGGAACACTAAACAAAACAATGGTAATAAGGATACTCAACACACAGGAAAAGTCTCAAAGATATGAAAACTGCAACACAAAAACTGACTGAGAATTAGACACAAACAGAGGCACAGGGGAGAGGGACGAAGGAGTGCAGGACCAGACCTTTTCCCTGCGAGGTATGAGAGCAGACAACGCTGGGCGGAAATCCATGCCTATGTAATCACCGTGGAAATTTCGATTCAGGGAGTGCTCGCGCCTCTCCTTGCGATTCAGGAAAAGTTGACTTGCCTCCACTGCGACCTTGTTGGACTTCTGCTTGCTGTGGGAGAAGGAGATGATAGGTGAGAACGAGGACCATATTCCAAACATTACGCACTGTCATTCATTCTATAGAGGAGACAAGGGAGGAGAGAGAGAGAGAACACTACGTAGCATCTCTCAATCTATAGAGACAAGAGGGAGGAGTGTGAGAGAACATTAAGTACTGTCTCTCTATATTCATGATCTGAGTCATTTCCCAATACACACCAGAAGAACTTCCTGAATGCTTTCTGAATCACCCTGATGTAGTGGTCCAGCTTGCGTTCCCGGCACTCCTCTATCATGTACAGAGACTCGGGGTCCTGTGGGGAGACAGAGAGAGAGAGAGAGAGAGGGGTGTCTATAAGCATTCCTCTCCTTATCATTATTATCATCATTTCGCTGTGCCCTTGTTTTTCCTTTTCTATTTTCCCTTTTCTCATCCCTATTCTGTCCTCTGTAAAGTAAGAACCAGTGTTCATAGTCTTTCATTCCTTATGTATTTCCTCATGCTTTCTGCTTTCTCCCATCCCTATTGCCACTCCCTAATGCAAGAGGTAACCAGCATTCTCAATCTTTCCTCAGTTCATTCTGCATCCTTAAGCTTGTGAGTCTGTGTCACCTTTTTTTGCAGTGATGGATAATCTGTCTTCACTGTCTGTACTTGTCAACTCTTACAATAGGGAGGTGGACACAGTAGGGATGAGAGAAGGAAAGCAGAAGGAAATACAGAAGCAGGCAGGGAGTTGCAGAATTTACCAGTAAGAGGGATGAAAGATCCATTAACATTTTCTTGCAACAAGGAGGTGGACAGAATGGGGATGAGATGAGAGAGAAAGTTCTACAGTTTACCAGCAAAAGGGATGAAAGACTGCATATACAGATAAATCTTGCATTTGGGAGATAAACAAAACAAAGATGCAAGAAAGATGAAACCCTTGAGAAGTGATGATATAAAAGAAGGGAGAGGCAGTGAAGTAATGTACAGCTTCCCTTACCATAATGAACACCTTGATCCTGCCCCTGTCCACACTGATAACAAAGGAGAGAATAGAGATGAGAGAACAGGGAGAGCCTAGAGTAGTGAATGAGAAGAATGGAGAGGAAGTATAAAGGACCGTCACCAGCTTACCTTAATAAACACCTTAGTTCTGCCTATCTGGTACTGCTCTGTGTCCATGTTGATAGTGGCCATGATGACATTGATGGCCTCTTGGGGGCTGCCATGCCAGTTTGGCCATGTCTGGGAGGACAGGATGGCATAACGCTGCAGGAATTTGTGGAAAGGGCGCCGGTATGCAAACCCAGCCCGCTTCACCTTGATGTTCTCCTTCAGTCCCAGATATTCCACCTGCAGCAGTGGGTGGAGGAAGTGTGAGTGTGTTGTTGTTGGTTAGTCTCTCTCTCTCTCTCTCTCTCTCTTGAAAAACTAGGTACTGTATTTATCTTCAATCCCTGGAGGAGGTAATGGAGTGGTATGTTTGTGCATGTTGCTGTTGTTAATGTGCGTGTGTGTGTGTGTGTGTGTGTGTGTGTGTGTGTGTGTGTCTTTTCTCTCTGTCTCTTTCACTCAACGAATCACTCAACTCCCTCTCTGTCTCTCTCACTCAACAAATCACTCAACTCCCAAGCCATCTCTCTCAAAGCACCCATTACCTCACCTGATGCTTCACCATTTGGCTGTCCCAATCATGAGGCTTCTTCGTCTCATTGGGTTTGATGCAGCGAATGTAGTGCGGCACACACTTGGTAAGCGTGGTGACCAGTTCGTTGGCCTGGGTACGGATTTTCATGCCTGCAGTGGTTGGGCGGCCCTTAGCTTCATGTCTTGCCTTCGTGTTCCCTACTGGAGGCCGGCCCATAGCTCCTGTCTGGGCGCTGTCATTGAAGAGGCTGCAGATGAAGGGGTTGGTGCTACTCTGCATGACCTGTTAGAGGCAGAAAAGGAGATAGGAAAAGGTGTTAAGGTGAGGTCATGCAAGGTGAGGATTAGTGAAGGGTTGGTATGCTATACAATCTTGTGTGTATGTGTGTGTGTGTGTGTTTATTTTAGTTAATGTACTGTAATTAGGTCCTCTCTCTCTCTCTCTCTCTCTCTCTCTCTCTCTCTCTCTCTCTCTCTCTCTCTCTCTCTCTGTCTCTCTCTCCAGTCTCCCTGTCCATTCCTCCCTTTCTTTCCCTTATTTTCTCCGCCTTTTTAAAATTTCTATCTTCCTTATCTTCTCTTTCTCTTCATATCTCCCTCTTCCCTCCACCAAGCTGTTTCTTGTTTCCACCCTTCCTTTCCTACTTTACTTAGTGCTTGCTTTTCTATCTCTCCTTCTCTCTTACTTAACTCTTTTCTTCCTCCTTTCTCTCATGCATTCTCCTCACAAAAGCTCTTCTTCTCTCCTCTCACGCATGCTGTTCTCCTCTTCTCTTTCACTCTCACTCTCAATCTCTTCCTCTCACTCACCTCAATAATGTCAGAGAAGAGAACATCACGGTTCTTCTCACAAAAACTGTCGATGTGGTAGGACACATTTCCAGCGTAGTGTTTGATCATGAAACCTTGGTTGAACTTCTGGTAGTGAGGGTGTGTGCCGACCTGCAATGACGGTGATGGTGACAGTGACGATAGTGGTGGTGGTGGTGGTTTACGAAGGCACATTTTTGGGTTTGGGTGTGATGGTGATAGTGATGGTGGTGATGACAGAGGTAATGGTGATGTAGCAGGAGCAAGAGCAGCAGGAGGAAGAGGAAAAGAAGAATGCAAAAAAAGAAAAGGAGAAGAAGGAGGATTAAGATTAGGAGGAAGAAGAGAAAGAAGAGAAATAACAACAATAACAAGGGAGATGATGGTAACCGAGAAAACACAAAACAAAAAGGATAAACACATAATAGAAATAACAATAATAATAAGTAACATCCCTCTCTCTCTCTCTCTCACCAGGCTCTCCATTTTGCGGTGGAAGTCCTCATCAGCACCCTCGGACTTGGCGCTCATGGTGGCACACGTGTCGTCCAGGATGCTCATGATTCCAGGGGGGCGCTTGCTCTCTATCAGCTCACACACGATCTTGTTGTCGAAGTACTTGATTGGTTTCCACTGTATGCCCTGCGGTAATAATGATGATAATGATGATAATGGTGGTGCTACTACTACTACTACTACTACTGGTACATCATTATTCTCTCTCTCTCTCTCTCTCTCTCTCTCTCTCTCTCCCTCTAAATTTACTAAGCTTGAATCCATCAAATTTATTCTTAACCTTATTACAAACATTTAGAATCTTGTCCACATCATTCTCTCTGTCTCTGCCTCTGTCTCTCACCTCAGCGTTGTACTCCTCCTGTTCACTCTTCAGGGTCAGGTCAATAAAGATCTGCTGCAGCTTCTCGTTGACATAGTTGATGCAGAATTGCTCAAAACCATTCTTGCCAAAGATCTCGAACCCATAGATATCCAGGATGCCCAGGTTAATGAGATTGGCGTCAGTCATCATTGCTTGGTTGATCATCTGGTGGCGTGGGGATAGATTAGCAACAGTGTGTAGTGGAGACTTGTGTGCAAGGTAGGGGATCATCTCAATACAAAGGTGGGGGTGAATGAGTGTGTGTTGTCAGGCCTTGCTGTAGTAGTGAGTGGCCAGGAGTAGGTGTGGGGTAGGATATGGTCTTTACGAAGATGGGGGTGAACTAGTGTGTGTTGTCAGGCCTTGTGGTGGTAGTGTGTGGTCAGGAGTAGGTGTGGGGTAGGAAATGGTTTTTATGAAGGTGGGGGTGAACTAGTGTGTGTTGTCAGGCCTTGCAGTGGTAGTACCCTGCATCTGCTGTGACCCAGGGGTTGGAGGTGTGGGGTAGGAAATGGTCTCATTATCAAGGGCAGGTGTGAACTGATTCCTTTCATTCCTTTTATGAGTAGCTAATTAAGTATTTCCCTCCCATCTCTTATTCCTTCACTCATCTCTTGGACATACAAACTACCACCACCACCACCATCACCACCACCAATACTTATATCAACATAATCAAAAGAAACTAAGCTAACAAACTATTTTCATTCTTTCTTTCAAGAGTAGCAAGTAAAATATTTCCCTCCCAACTCTTATTGTCTTGTCTCCCCACCATCACCACCACCAGCACCACCACCACCATCACCAATACTTACATCCACAATATAATCAAAGAGCCGAGCGTACAATCCCTTAGTCCAGGCGTCGCGGGTGAACTGTGCCTGCTCCATGTTTAGCGTCACATCCACCCGCTCTGACTGGCTGCCCCACTTGCTGTCAAACACTCGGCTCACCAGCTTCTGCCCTAGAGACTCAGCAGACACCCCCAGCAGGTAGGCAGGATACTGTAGGTCTGTGAAAGAGAGAAACAGTGAGTGACTGAGGTAAACTTGAGATGTAGGTCTGTATTGTTGTTCTCTCATCATTATTTTCAAAGACAACAAAAATAAACTGATATGATGAGAGAGAGAAAACAAGAAACAAGGCAAGGCAAGGCAAGGCAGGGGACTCACAGTCAGGGCTGACAATGTATGCGGCATTCCCCTTCTCAGCGAAGGTTATGTTGCCCATGTGCAGGATTGCTGCCACGATGCGCAGGATGTCCATTTGAGTGTCCTCCTCTATACCCATCACACTCATGGCTGGCGAGAGACAGGAGAGTGCGGGAGAGTGAGGGAGAGTGGGGGAGAGTGTGAGTTTGCAGGGGGAGATAAGGGAGAGATCAGGTGAGGTGGACTGGTTGGTGGAGGAAGTAGAAAGAGATTGAATGAGGGAGAGAATGAGACAAACTGGAGAGAGAAAAAGATCGAGTGAGAAAGGGAGAGAGTAAGATAGACTGGAAAGAAAGGGAGACTGAGTGAGAAAGGCTGGAGAGAAAGAGAAAGGGTGAGGCAGAGAGACTAAGTGAAGAGAAGAAGAAAATGAGATGGACTAGTTAGGCAAAGTGACTGAGAGACTGGTTGTGGAGGGAGTGAGGTAGAATAGGAAGAACGAGACAAGGTGAAAGAGACTGGAGAGAGTGAAGTAGATTTTTGGGAAGAGACTGAGTGAGTGAGTGTGTTTGGAGGATGGGAAAAGTGATATAGACTAGGTAGAAGGCCAAACTGAGATTAATTGGCTATGAAGAACAGACTGAGGTAGAGTGAGTGAATGAGTGAAGGAGTGCAAAAAATTCTGTACCTTTCGTTTTCTCCTGTATTTAACTCATTTTAAAATTAGAGAATATAAGCGTCAAAATTAATGTTCTTTCCCTTTTTTTTTTCACCTTATAAAAAGAATGGTAAAAAAAAGAAAAAAAGAAATAACAAGAGCCACAGGAATAACCACAAAAATAACAATAAACACAGGAACCACAACAAAGCACAGACAATTGACGATCCTTCCCTCTATTTCAAACGTTTCACTACCCATTACCCCTCAACAAAAACATACCAAAAAAAAAAAAAAAAAAAAATGAATAAATGCACCAATGAACAACAACAACAACAACAACAACAACAACAACAACAACAACAACAACAACAACAACAACATCAACAACAACACAACGGAAAACAAGACCCACCATTCAGCGTCTCCTGGAAGTCATGTGCATCATTCATGTTATCCACCTTGTAAACACCACTCTGGGCTAAGTACTGGAAATAGTCAGGTGTGGTGATGCCCAGCTGCTCCACCATGGTTTTGGTGGCGCCTGCACACAGCTGGTAGAAGATGTGGAAGCTCCTCTCTCCTTCATTCAGAGAGTGAACGCGAGACTTCTCCAGCAGGAAGTTCGAGATTTTGCCTCCTAAAGGTTCACCACCCCTTGAGAATTGGATTTCAATATACTTTCCCTGTGGATTGCAAGGTTAGGTTAGATTTTTTTTTCTCTATTTTCAATGTAAGAGTGGTTAAAAGTGGGGTAGATTGCAAGTACCTATCTATGTTATTCCCCGAAGTAAATGTGGTTATCACTGCCTGTATATCCTGTCACTTCTTAATCTTATTACTATTACTACTGCTGTGGGTCACTTCTCTCCTCACACCTCAGGAATTTCCCACTCTGACACTTCCTCACTCACTCACTCACTCACTGATTCTCTCCAGTAGAGCTTTAGGACTTATTCAAATGTTAAATTCCTCATCTCATAATCCCCACCAGCATGATTTTATTTACTTTATTAAATATCCTTATGCTTCCCTTACTGGGGTGATGGCTGGCAGGTCTGAAAGAAGCTAAAAGGTTTCTGCTCCTGGTTCCTGGAATGCTCTTCTGTGCCAGTAAATAGATATGAAATCCCTAACAAGGCTTCTGGATTCTTTCAAGCAAGAGGTTTCAAGACATCTTTCTTCCCATAATCCTTTTGGCCCTTTCATTTAGGGTCTGGCATCTTAGTGGGCCTCTTTTTTTTTTTTTCAAAGTTTCTGTAGACCTAAGCCAGTGCACCTCTTCCTTACAAAGGGAAAAACTTCCATGGTATTTACTGTCATTGTAGTTTTTTGGCTAGTAATCTCTTTTGTCTCTCTCTGTGTCTGCCATAAGGACACAAGAAAATAAGGGAAGCTGCAAGAAGCCATCAGGCCTACACGTGGCAATCTCTCTCTCTCTCTCTCTCTCTCTCTCTCTCTCTCTCTCTCTCTCTCTCTTTTTCCCGGACTTACAAATCTTGAGGAGTTGTTGTTCCTGGTAGTCTTGGCATTCCCGAAAGCCTCCAGCAGCGGGTTGGACTCCAGAATGATGTCCTTGATGTGCTGCACCTTGTAACTGCCCTGTGACACCTTGGTGATGTAGTTCATTATGAATTTGGCTGATACTGTCTTGCCTGCCCCTGACTCACCACTGAGAAGGAGGAAAGTGGGCTGGTTTTAAACACACACACACACACACACACACAAACATTACTGTAGTACTATTTCACCAGCACTGCTCATTCATTCACTGCCTCACTCACTCCTCCAACCTTACCTGATGATAACACACTGGTTGTCCGAGTCGATGAGCATGTTCCTGTACATAGTGTCAGCCACGGCATAGATATGAGGGGGCACTTCGTATGTGGCTGCCCCCTGGTACATCTCCAGCTCCTTTTCCCCAAAGTATGGCAGCTGCTTGAAGGGGTTCACCGCCACCAGCACTGGTCCTATGTAGGTGTAGATCCTGCAGGTGTGGCAGAAGGAGGGAGAGGAGGATATGTTAGCAGGAGGCAGATGTGGGGTGTGTTAGTGTGCTTTGTGTGTATTTTAATGGGTAGATATCCTGCAGGAGTGGCAGAAGGAGGGAGAGGGGGTGAGTTACTGTTGTGTTGTTTTGAAGGGTAGTGTTGGGAATTGCTGTAGAAAAAATATGTTAATGTGTTTTGCGTGTGTTTTAGGCTGCAGGGTGGATCTTGTAGGAGGGCAGAAGGAGGGAATGTGTATGTAAGTTACTTGTGTTTTTAAAAGGACAGTGTTCCATACCTTTCAAAAGCCCCTCCATCACCAATTATCCACCTCTTCTCTTCGCCCCATCACCCACACCACCCCCCCTTTGATCCTTACCATCAACTTATCCTCTTATCACCGCTTTCCTCCATCCCTTCACTTCACTGGTCCTTCAATTCATACCTTACCAAGTCTTTCTTTCCTGTATCTCCTTCTATACCTCTCATACCCATCTCTTCACCCATTACTCACCCCATCACCCATCCCTTCTCCACCTATCACCCCATTCCTTCTGTTACATTCACCCCATCACCCATCCCTTCTCTTCACCTATCATCCAGTCACCTTCTTCAGCCTATTCCTTCTCTTCCCTTCCGCTAACATCCATCACTTCATCACTCTTCCCTTCATCATCTACTATTCCATCCGCTGTTGGTTTTAATTGCTTGAGTTGGAGGAGCAGCTACATGTATTGATAGGGCGAAAAAAAAAAAAAAAAATGGATACTTTTATTCTTGACATCTAAACCGAATCATAGTCACATAACTGATTCTCTTTCATGTAAAGTTCTAAACCCAACGTCATGATTTGCTTGTACGCCTGGCACGGCGACAGGTCACCCGGCAGCAGCTACCGCCGCGACCTCCGTGAAAATGTGTTGCGAGATTTTGACGCCCGACCTGACTGCTTTATATTTCATTAACTCACAGCATTATTACGATGCCGGACACACAATTTGTAAATCGGGGCAATCCAGTGGCTGACTAAAAAGCACCTGTATTTTATTATTATTATTATTATTATTATTATTATTATTATCATTATTATTTATTTATTTATTCATTTTTTTTATTTCGGGGCGGGGGTCAATCGAAAAATTTAGTAGATGATTGCCTCACCTCCCTCCCGTGGACCCGCAAACCAGCCCTGGCCGTATTCATAAACGCTTCACTCAACACGATTATTTCCAAAGGCCACAGAGATGAATAGCCGGGTTCTCAAGTGTGTTTCTCCTGTTAATAATGTAGAAATCGTGTTTATCTGTCGCTAGAACCTTAAAAAAACACCCTAAAAAAGCCGTGAAACTTCAACCAGAGCCTTTTGAAACAGTGGAAATTCGGCGCAGAAGAGTTTCAGAATATGACCCATTATCGATATCCCTTCCCATCACCCATTACTAACTTGTCCTCCATCAGGCGCCTCTTCAGGTTGTCCGTGATGGCGTCCTCGGTAATCTTGGTGAGAAGGACCATGTCATCCACCGAGGTCTTCTTGCTTCCCTCGATCTGCCAGTGATACATCTGACAGGAAGATGGGAGAGAGTGAGTGGTGAGTACTGGTGGTGGTGGTGATGGTGGAGGAGGAAGTGGAGAAGAAGTAGTAGTAGTAGTAGTAGTAGTAGTAGTAGTAGTAGTAGGAGGAGGAGGAGGAGGAGGAAAATGTAGTAATTGTAGTAGTAGTAGTAGTAGTAGAAATAGTAGTAGTAGTAGTAGGAGGAGGAGGAGAGGGAGGAGGAGTATTGTAGTTGTAGTAGTAGTAATAGTAGTAGTAACAGTAAAATTCAAAATACATCATAGTACGTAAAATAGTAAGATATATTTCTCTCTCTCTCTCTCTCTCTCTCTCTCTCTCTCTCTCTCTCTCTCTCTCTCTCTCTACAAAACAACAGTAAGAGCACAAAACAGGAAACACACACACACACACACACACACACACACACACACACACACACACACACACACACACACACACACACACACACACACACACTTACAAGAATTCTCCTTACACTGAAACGTTTACTGTAAAAAAAATAAAATAAAAAATAAAATAAAATAAAATAATCAAAGTAATAAATAGTAGCATCATTATTTAATTATTACTTTTTTTTTTTTTACCACTGTATACGTAATGGGTTTATATACTTTATGCTTATCGGTTTATATCTATTTATCTACTTTTTTTATTTTATCGGAGTAAGTGATAAGGAGATAAGTATTCATATGACACGCACGCACGCACGCACACAAAGAAAAAAATGTGTGTGTGTGTGTGTGTGTGTGTGTG
>NC_087179.1:17489379-17511879 GCF_035594125.1 Scylla paramamosain | reverse complement strand
GAGAGCAGAATGTTACAGAATACTCGTCATAGTGAGACTGCTGAGAGATGGGATGGAAGAAAAGAGAAAAAAAAGTAGCGAATGAGTAAGTAGGGATAGCAGAATCAGTCGTGGGTGGGAGATAGGCTTGGCGTCTGTGTGGCCTTAGAAACCGTCGTGGTGAGAGAGAGCAGAGTGTTATAGAATACTCGTCATAGTGAGACTGCTGAGAGATGGGATGGAAGAAAAGAGAAAAAAGTAGCGAATGAGTAAGTAGGGGTAGCAGAATCAGTCGTGGGTGGGAGATAGGCTTGGCGTCTGTGTGGCCTTTGAAACCGTCGTGGTGAGAGAGAGCAGAATGTTACAGAATACTCGTCATAGTGAGACTGCTGAGAGATGGGATGGAAGAAAAGAGAAAAAAAGTAGCGAATGAGTAAGTAGGGGTAGCAGAATCAGTCGTGGGTGGGAGATAGGCTTGGCGTCTGTGTGGCCTTTGAAACCGTCGTGGTGAGAGAGAGCAGAATGTTACAGAATACTCGTCATAGTGAGACTGCTGAGAGATGGGATGGAAGAAAAGATAAAAAGTAGCGAATGAGTAAGTGGGGATGGCAGAATCAGTCGTCACACACACACACACACACACTTACACACGAAGCATAGACAAACATAACAACAGCGCTGTCCGGTATTCCCTCTCGCCACAACTATTTTCAGAGCCCATATTGAGAAACACACTTAGCCCCATCTCAATTCCTTCCTTAGGGCTGTAGTTGAATCGTTTCCACAGCCTAAGTGACAAATTAGTAAGATTTCTGCGTTATTAACAGGATAAACACTCTTTGAGAACCTGGCTAATCGTCAGCATGGCCTTGAAAAATAGTTGTGATGAGAGACCAAAGGCATTCAGAATACAGGCGTTGGTTAGTGTGATGAGTTTCCCGCGTGTGTGTGTGTGTGTGTGTGTGTGTGTGTGTGTGTGTGTCATCTACCCCACACACACACACACACACACACACACACATCGCATTTCTTCGTTTGTGTTGCGTGTTTTTTTCATCATTACTATTCTTATATAAGAGAAAAGAATACCTCTCTCTCTCTCTCTCTCTCTCTCTCTCTCTCTCTCTCTCTCAATAGTTGACATATTCAAAAACTTTATCCGTTTCTTCTTATTTTCCTTATCTTTCATCTCATCGCTTCTCTTCTCTTCCTTCTCTTCCTCTCCTCCTCCTCCTCCTCCTCCTCCTCCTCCTCCTCCTCCTAAGAATATCAAGAAAACGTGCAATATGTAACGAAAATAATGAAAAAAATAATATATAGCGCATCAGATGAGAGAGAGAGAGAGAGAGAGAGAGAGAGAGAGAGAGAGAGAGAGAGAGAGAGAGAGAGAGAGAGAGAAAGTTATGTAATCAGGCACCACCACCACCACCACCACCACCACCACCACGTTTACTCATTCTTATTTTCTTCTTACTCACCAATCTGGCCACTAAATATGAGTCTCTCTCTCTCTCTCTCTCTCTCTCTCTCTCTCTCTCTCTCTCTCTCTCTCTCTCTCTCTCTGTGTCACACCCTTCCTCTCTTCTTTCCTTCTCTTTCAAACCATCATTACCTCCCTCCCCTCCTCCTCCTCCTCCTCCTCCTCCTCCTCTTCCTTCAGGGCATTCCCCAGGCCTCTTCCCCACCTGGTCACCCTCCTCCCCTACCCCAGTCTTTTCCTGTTGGGGGAGGAGGAGGAGGAGGAGGAGGAGGAGGAGGAGGAGGAGGAGGAGGAGGAGGAGGAGGAGGAGGAGAAGGGGAGGACTTCCGCTGATGACCTAACCTCTCTAAGCAATATTTGTCCCCTAATCTAATGCTCCTCCTCCTCCTCCTCCTCCTCCTCCTCCTCCTCCTCCTCTTCCTTCTCCTCCTCTTCCTCTTTGTCTTCATTATCATCCTGCTATTCACTTTTTTGTTCTGTTATTATCATTCTTCCTGCTTTTTCTCTTATTCCTCCTCCTCCTCCTCCTCCTCCTCGTCCTTTTTCTACAGTAAAGTTCAAGTTCTCCACCACCACCACCACCACCACCAGCACCATCACCACCACAACCACTACTACCATATGTACACGAAATCCTTCATTACTTCGTCCGTTCATCCAGAGAGAGAGAGAGAGAGAGAGAGAGAGAGAGAGAGAGAGAGAGAGAGAGAGAGAGAGAGAGAGAGAGAGAGAGATATTCAAGTTACATGTACCACAAAAAAAAATACTACGTCATTATTATTATTATTATTATTATTATTATTATTATTATTATTATTATCGTTGTTGTTATTGTTGTTATCGTCTTTGTAATTCTTGTTGCTGTTGCTATTCCAAAAGAAACCGGATAAGATAAGAAATGAAATGTCAACAGACCCACCATACTCTCTCTCTCTCTCTCTCTCTCTCTCTCTCTCTCTCTCTCTCTCTCTCTCTCTCTCTTGATACTTGAGAAATGCAAATACGAACGAAGCGGAACTGAGAGAGAGAGAGAGAGAGAGAGAGAGAGAGAGAGAGAGAGAGAGAGAGAGAGAGAGAGAGAGAGAGAGGCACCTGGTTAGTGAGTCAGTCTCTCTCTCTCTCTCTCTCTCTCCTTCACCTTTACTCACCACACTCACTCTATTGCAACTTCCGCCCCGCCCCTGGCCATCTTTCACCTTGCCTCTCTCTCTCTCTCTCTCTCTCTCTCTCTCTCTCTCTCTCTCTCTCTCTCTCTCTCTGTTCTATTCTATTTTTTTCCATATTTTTATTGTTTTTTTCTCTTCCTTCATTTTTACGTAATGTAAACTAACATTCTTCTCCTCCTCCTCCTCCTCCTCCTCCTCCTCTTCCTCCTCCTCCTTCTTTCTCTATTTCTTCTGCCTAAACAAACTTGTACTCCTCCTCCTCCTCTTCCTCCTCCGCACCTGTCCTACCCCTTTCTAATTAACTCAGGTGTGAAAGAGTGATACTTCTCCCTCCCCCCCTCTCTCTCTCTCTCTCTCTCTCTCTCTGTGACAATGCACTAAGCACCATCACCACCACCACCACCACCACCTCCACCACCATTATAACAGCAACAACAATACTGCAAACAATACTATAATTTTGCATCTCTCTCTCTCTCTCTCTCTCTCTCTCTCTCTCTCTCTCTCTCTCTCTCTCTCTCTCTCTGTATGTTGTGACGATATTGTAGTGTTGCATTGTTACTCTCTCTCTCTCTCTCTCTCTCTCTCTCTCTCTCTCTCTCTCTCTCTCTCTCTCTCTCTCTCTCAAATAATAATAAAAAGACGAGAAACAATTAGATAGGAAATAAGTCGCTAAACCAGTAGATAATAAAGAAATAACAGATAACAAAAAAAAAATAAGTAACAAAAAATATATAAGAAGATAACGAATAAATAGATGACAAAAAATATATCGAACAGAAAACAAGTAAAAAAAATAAGTAAATAAATAAAAATAGGTAACAAAATAACCTAATAATTGAGAATGACAACTAGATATAACGAAAGGCAAGAAAGAAATAAAATAAAATAAATAAATAATTAAAACAACGAATAGAAAGGAAAAAAATAGATGAAATAAACAAATACTAATTACTAGATCATAAAAAAAGATTAATTGAAATAAATAAATAAATAAATAAAATAACTCGATAAGAAGAGATCATAAATATAAAAATAACATCAAATAATCAGTAAAATAACAACAAAAATAATAACAGATACTCACCACTTTGCGATGGTCTGCAATAACACCCACGTCGTTGTTGTTGTTGTTGTTGTTGCTGTTGTTATGCCGGCCCCCCTTTGCTTGGCCGGGGGTGGGGGGGGAGTCCTTCTTGAAGAACCTCATAATGGCGGTGGAGGTGGTGGTGGTGGTGGTGCGTCAGAATGATCAAAAAATGACTCACTCGCTCACTCACTCAATTTATGTTTCCGTCTCTCTCTCTCTCTCTCTCTCTCTCTCTCTCTCTCTCTCTCTCTCTCTCTCTCTCTCTTTCTTTTATGAGTTACTTGGTTCTTCTTTTTTTATTTTAGTTTTTATCTTTCTTCATTTTTCCTTCATTTTTTAAATTTTCCAATCCGTTACTCATATATTCACTTTTATTTCTTTCTTTCCTTCTTAATTTTTCTCGTTTTCTGTTTCCCTTCCGTCTGTTTCTTATTTATCAGTCACTCGTGTATTCACCTTTTTTTTTTTAATCTATGCACTCATTTACTCTTTTTCTTTCCTTCTTCCTTTTACTTCTTTGATTTTTATGAAGTTCTCCTTTTTCTTCCTCTTCAATCTTTATCTTCTCTCTGTCTGGCTTTCATTTACTTACTCTTATTTTTTTTTCCTTTTTTTTATCACGTTTCTTTCTTTCTTTTTCCTTCTTTTTTTTTTATCTCTGACTCATTCCGTTTTTTTTTATTGGTCGTTGATTCACCCCTCTCTCTCTCTCTCTCTCTCTCTCTCTCTCTCTCTCTCTCTCTCTCTCTCTCTCTCTTTCAAGTAGTCCCTTCCTTCCTTCCTTTCTTTCTTTCTTTATCTCCCTCTTCCCTTTATTCAATCACTCATATCTTTCATCTCATTCCTCATTCTCTTCTTTTATTCACTCATTTATTAAGTTCTCCCTCACTTCTCTCTTTCTTTATCTATCTCTTTCTCGTTCTTGTTCTTTTCTTTCTCGTATTCCTTCTCATTTACATTTCTGAAAGCACAATAAAAAGCAAAAAGTTGTAATTACTTTCTCTACTATAGGTATCACGAACACACACACACACACACACACACACACACTCTCTCTCTCTCTCTCTCTCTCTCTCTCTCTCTTGCGGTCATCCGTGATATTTTTTTTCCCTTTTGTTTCTTCCTTCCTCTCTCTCTCTCTCTCTCTCTCTCTCTCTCTCTCTCTCTCTCTCTCTCTCTCTCTCTCTCTCTCTTTCTAACCTTTCCTCCTCCTGCCAAACTCACTTCCCCTCCCGCTTATAGAACTAATAGTAGTAGTAGTAGTAGTAGAAGTCGTAGAAAATTAACAACAACAACAACAACAACAATAAAACAATAAATAAAAGAAGACAGGAAAACAAACAAAAAAGAAATAAAAGAAAAGGACACAGAAACGGAAACAGGTGTGTGTGTGTGTGTGTGTGTGTGTGTGTGTGTGTGTGTGTGTGTGTGTGTGTGTAGCATTTCAGCGTTGAAGAGAGCACGGTCTAATGACGTGTGAGGGAGAGGGAGAGGTGAGAGGTGAAAAGTTACAGCCTCATACTTTCTCTCTCAGTTGTGTAGAGGAGGAGGAGGAGGAGGAGGAGGAGGAGGAGGAGTGAGAGTACTGAAGCGAGTAGATGAAAAGATTTTGATTGACTGAATTACTGGAGCTTGGAATAATAACAGTAACATTCTCTCTCTCTCTCTCTCTCTCTCTCTCTCTCTCTCTCTCTCTCTCTCTCTCTCTCTCTCTTTCTCTAATCCCTAAGTACAAAAAAAGTCTCTGAAATCCCTTATGAAAGAATAGACAAGATGAAATCATATTATCAACATATTACCATCATTATAAACATATATATATAAAAATTCTCCTTTCAAAACATTTTCTTCTTCCCTCTCCTCTTCCTTCTCCTAGACCATCTTCTTCCTTTTTTTCTGTCGTCATCATCAACAGTATCACCATTATTATCATTAACAAGTATAACATTTTTCCCTCGTAACATCTTGCTCTCCTTGTTCTTCCCCTCCTTCAAATCTCCCGTTTTCTACAAGGTGAAGGAACCATCTTGGCCTTGTCTACTCCTCTGTCTTGTCCTCCTCCTCCTTCTCATTCTACTCCTACACAACGCCCACCACGGCCACCACTGCCCCTGCGTCTCGCCTTTTGTGGTAAGCCAGCAAGCCAGCAAGCCAGTCAAGCCTGCCACTGACCTCCAGACAAGGTCCCTTACGCCTTCTCGTCTAAGGATCTCTGCAGACTTGCCAACCCCGTGTTCTGAAACGCTTGGCTTTCAGATCTCTCGCACCACGACTGTTTTCAAGAGCCACAAAGGTAATTAGCCAGGTTCTCATGAGCGCTTCTTCGGTTAATAATGTAGAAATCTTGTTAATCAGTCACTATAATTATAGAAACACCCTTTGAAATCCGCATCACTTCAAGTACGGTCTTTTGAAACAAGTGATTCTCTCATCACGACTATTTTCAAAGGCCACAGAGATGATTAGCCGGGTTCTCAAACGCATCTCTCCCGTTAATTAATGTAGAAATCTTGTTAATCTGTCACTTGAATCAGAAACACCCTCAGAAACCCGCGTCACTTCGAGTAGATCCTCTTGAATGTAGTGGAGGTGCGACATTGTAGTGTTTCAGGATTTGGTCGGTCCATTTGGCTCATGATGAAGAAAGCGAAGGAGGAAGGAAGCGATGCAAGTGACGCAAGGCTGATGTTAATGAGAACGAGTCTGTGTGACTTATCTCATGGCTTTTGTGTCGTTGTAATGTGTTGTAAATATTCACGTATGCTTCCTTACACACACACACACACACACACACACACACACACACACACACACGGGTTACATCCCGCACCTACTTGCTACTAGGTGAACAGGGACTACACATTAAGAGGCTATACATTAAGAGCCGAGCGTGCTACTACACTACGTGGTGTGTGTGTGTGTGTGTGTGTGTGTGTGTGTGTTTGCATAGATTTAAAGAGAATTATAATAATCAATTCGAAGAAGGAAATATGTTACAAGGTTGATTCAATCGATACACACACTCACACACACACACACACACACACACACATACACCAGTCCTCTTCCTCATGAAATTAAAACCATATTTTTTTCATAATAGCCTACCAACCAAACCTAACTTCTATCTCCCCTCTCGTTCACTTCCTTGCACACACCACAGTCAAATTAATCACTTGTCTTCAAATGCACAAGATACAGTTTAAAGGGAAGACTAATAATTGTTAATGTTTACTTCCTTGCTTGCTTAACCTTATCTGCCACAACCACCACCACTACCACCATCGCCACTATCACCTGCGTCTCTCTCTCTCTCTCTCTCTCTCTCTCTCTCTCTCTCTCTCTCTCTCTCTCTCTCTCTCTCTCACTCGGATACTGTTGAGATGTTTAATTAAAGACCACACACACACATACGCACACACACACACACACACAGAGAGAGAGAGAGAGAGAGAGAGAGAGAGAGAGAGAGAGAGAGAGAAACTTGATAGCTATTTCACTGTATAAAGTAAAAAAAAAAATCGTCTGTAAGTAAAAGTGGAAAATTAATGAAAAAAATAAATAAAAATAAAACCATTTGACATCAAGCAAGAAGAAAAAATATTGACATAACTAACCCGAAAATTTATATGTAGAAAATAATAGGTAAGAAAACTTTTCCTAGTCTCTCTCTCTCTCTCTCTCTCTCTCTCTGTGTGTGTGTGTGTGTGTGCCCCGGGGAAAAGAAGAAAAAAAGAAAACAGGACACACACACACACACACACACACACACAGAGAGAGAGAGAGAGAGAGAGAGAGAGAGAGAGAGAGAGAGAGAGAGAGAGAGAGAGAGAGAGAGAGAGAGAGAGAGCAACACAGAAGCATATAATTACTTCCTTTACAACAACAACAACAATAACAACATTACTCTTCTCAGCTTTGTACCCAAACGCCACAAACATCCCATCACCAGCACCAGCACCACCACCATCACTACTATTGCTACTGCTACCACCACCACACTCCTATCACTTATTTCACCCTCAAAACGCCGCTTAACACCCATTCCTACACCTGCACTCTTGAAACCAGGTAAAGGGCGTCATGTTCTGCTCGTATGTGGTTTTATATATAAGCACAAGTGTTGGGAATTCACTTTTTCAGACACACACTACTTGGGGAGGAATTGATACGGGTGATGCTCCTCCCCTCACGGAACACCACGTTACACTGGCTGGGCGGCGGTCTGTGGGTCTCTCCCTGCTCTGCCTCCACGCTAGTTCCTCCTCCTCCTCCCTCCTCTTCCTCCTACCCTCTCCCGTTCCTCTCCTCCTCCCTGCGGCCGTCCTCCTCCCTCCCTTACCTCTCTCCTTCCTCCTACCTCCCGACTCGCTCCCTCCGTCCTATCCTCCTCCTCTTCCTCCTGCCTCATTCTACCCTCTGCAACCTCCCTCCTGCTCTCCCTTCCTCCTCCTCCTCCTATCTCCTACCCCTACCCTCTTTTCCTCCTCCTCTTCCTCCTGCCTCTACACTCTGTCTTCCTCCCCTCCTCTCTTCCTCCTCCTATGCTTCCAACAGGTGCCAATGTCAGTATTTTTCCCTTTCGTTTCCTCAATCACTACTCTTGCATTCCACCAAAACAAACACGTAAGGCAGTCGATCTTGCAAGCTTGCCTTACGTGTTATGAACAAACTTGCATATATTTGTGTTTTTACCATTGCGTAAAGAATAACATTAACCCTAGTGAAGAATGATAAACCATAACATGCTCCTCCTCGTCTTCCTCCTACTCAGAGAGTCCTTTTACCCGAGCAGTCTGGTCGCGCGACTCGGCAGCGCGACCAAAACGCCGATGCAGCGGTCAAAACGCGCGACCGGGTCGCGTCAGCGAGTCACCCATGTGAAAAGGCTCACTGCTGAGAAGCGTTACTGCAGGCACACTCAGCCTGGCTCAGCTGCATCATAGTCTCTGATGAGGAAGCTGTTGCTACCTTACTTCTTCGACGTCGTCATCTTCGTCAGCGACGACGATCACTATGGATGCATCCCGTAATGAAAACATATTGCCTCTCTATTAACATTCGAATATGGGTCAATGCTGGCTGAGAGAGAGAGAGAGAGAGAGAGAGAGAGAGAGAGAGAGAGAGAGAGAGAGAGAGAGAGAGAGAGAGAGAGAGAGAGACTCAGGATGAGGACAGATAAGATATTGATTATTTAGACAATCCACGTCACTCATCAGATAAAAATATTTGCTAGTAACTTAAGGAAATTATAATTGGTTCAGTTTTAACAGTTAGTTAGTTAGTAGTAGTAGTAGTAGTAGTAGTAGTAGTTATAGTATAAATTTGAGACACGTCTGATAGTAATCCACATAATTACAAAACAAGTCCAAACACTTAAAAACAATAAAACACTCTTAACAACAACACAAAAGAACACACACCTACACCTACACACACCTACACACAGAGACAAACACACACACTGCAAGAGCCAAAGACAGGGAAGGCAGATGACTAGAATGGACTCTAGAATGACTAGAATGGATATCAGGCTGGTGGTGGTGTTGAGTCAATAGGGGACAGTCAAAAGGGCACACTACAGCCAGGGATGACTTACAGGTAAACATTACACAGGAACCACCACGTGTAAGCCTGTTGGGTTAGTGTGGCTTCTCTTGTGAATCCTGTATCTCATTTGTAGCATTATTTCCTCTTGCCTTTGACTTGCATTGGTTCAGGAGGCAGGCTGCAAGACATTCCTCAAATTTTGGGTACCTAATCCTTCTCTGGGTGTGCTCTTAAAGGACTGACACCTCCAATGGCCTTTTTTTAATCTTTTCTTGTTATCCTTGGCCAGAACCCCTCCTGCAGTAAAAGAGGCACTGAGGAATTCATTTGAAGACTGAGGGACAAGTTCACCAAGAGAAGTTGCCATTGAGGACAGAACCCCATCAGGAAACTCAAAGTGAATACAAGTTCCACACACAACTGAGAGAACTAAGATGATCACTGCATGTTATGGTGAAGAATTAGGATGCTCAGGTGTGGTAAGGTAATTCCCCCATCCTTGATTTTGCTAAGAATGCTGAAAACCTGTGTTATCATATTTTGAGCTAACTTTTTCCACCATGATACATCTTTCCTTAATAAATAACCACTTTGACACATCTTTTCTTCTTCTACAGCCACATCCAGACATGGTACTGACTAGAAATTGTAAAATCTATTCTTTTTTATATTTTTTTTTGTGCGTCTTCATAAACATCCCATGCATTGCTTTTAGTGCTGTGAATTGTTACATATTGTAGTGAAAGGCTTAACCTAGACCTGTTGCTTGCTATAATTTGACTGATGATGTTGCTCTGGATCATAGCATCACCAAGACCTCTGTAGCCCCTTTGACTGCCACTTGGTACACCTTTCCCTAATTACCAGTCACTCTGAGACATCTTTTACTTCCTTCACAACAACAACAACAATACCCTTCTCATCTTTGTGCCCAAACACCACAAACATCCCATTACCACCACCACCACCACCACCACATCCAATCTTTGAACAAGATAGAAATTGCAGAAATGTATTCTTTTTCATCACTAACTTTCTTGTGGATGCTTATAAAGACTTCACACATTGCTTCTGGTGCTGCCAATTGTTGTGTGCTGCAGTGAAAGGGTTGAGCTGTAGGAGACACTAAAAAAAACAGTAGATGGTAGTGTATTCTTACTCTGCTACTGCCCTTGACTATTAAACACAAGCTTATCTGTCTCATCTCACTGCAAACACCTGAGGCCAAGACTGGTGGCATGAGGGAAGTGGATGGCAGAGAAATGCAGACGTGTCAAAACAAACTTTATTTCCTTCTCTGTGTAGGTGAAGACATGACTCAGCTTGCTTACTGACTGATGGAGAGATTATGTTAACAGTTGTCAGGTCTTCTGCTCTACTTAAATGTACTTTGGGGGTAATGGATGAGAGAGAGAGAGAGAGAGAGAGAGAGAGAGAGAGAGAGAGAGAGAGAGAGAGAGAGAGAGAGAGAGAGAGAGAGAGAGAGAGAGAGAGAGAGAGAGAGAGAGAGAGAGAGAGAGAGAGAGAGAGAGAGAGAGAGAGTATATATATATATATATATATATATATATATATATATATATATATATATATATATATATATATATATATATATATATATATATATAACTCCTGCTCAGTCTTTCATGAACGTAATGTAAATGGAAGCCCTCATACTCATACTACAGCTTATGCACACACACACACACACACACACACACACACACACACACACACACACACACACACACACACACACACACACACAGACTGACTCTTACTACAAATAAATAGAGTGGAAAAATCTAGATTATTTTCAAACTTGTGCAGATTTTTAAACATTCCAGAAAGAGAGAGAGAGAGAGAGAGAGAGAGAGAGAGAGAGAGAGAGAGAGAGAGAGAGAGAGAGAGAGAGAGAGAGAGAGAGAGAGAGAGAGAGAGAGAGAGAGAGAGAGAGAGAGAGAGAGAGAGAGAGAGAGAAATTCATGATACAGAAAAAGGGAAGAAAAGACATAGAATCTAAATAAATAATGATAATGGTAATGACAGCAGTAATAATAACGATAACAACAATAATGCCATGGCACTTTGTAAAAATATTGTACGTACATAAGTGTGAAGTATAAGTAGGTAGAGGACACCTAGATAAAATGATATAACAATAATAATAACACATATAATAAGAACAATTGATGATCAGTTCAAGAGTCCCATGCTATGACCAATTAAGTAGATAGGTATACTTATAGGAAAAGTAAATGACAGACACACACACACACACACACACACACACACACACACACACACACACACACACACACACACACACACACACACACACACACACACACACACACACACAGATTATTAAGTAGATAGATTTAAATAACAGCAATGACAAGCTGATGTGAGTGAGTATGTGTGATGACAGCTGAGAGAAAAAGAAAGAAGAGATAAGAGTTAATTTGTGTACTCATGATTATAACAGAAATCACTGTAGTAGTAGTAGTAGTAGTAGTAGTAGTAGTAGTAGTAGTAGTAGTAGTAGTAGTAGTAGTAGTAGAGTGAGAGAAAAAAACAATGAAAGAAAACAAATGAATAAGTGAGAATAATAAAGAAGGTAAAAAAAAAAAAAAAGAACAAGCCTGTGTAAATATAAAAACAGTATTAGTAGTAGTTCAATGAGAGAAAAATAAGAAATAAGAATGAAAAAAAAAAAAAAATGGTAGCTAAACCTGAGTGAGATTAATAATATTATCAACCAGTAATGGAAAAAAATTATCAAGCTTGACTATTAACAAAAAAATAATAACAGCAATGATAGTAATAGTAGTAGCAGTAGTAGTAGTAGTAGTAGTAAGAGTGACAGAAAGCAAAAGAGAGACATGTGAGAGTAATAATAATAATAAAAATAAGCAGTAGTGGAACCCTTTGTGCACAGTAAAACCCCAACTCATGCACCACAAGACCAACACACACACAAACACACACACAACCCTTTTGCTCTGTAATAAATAACATCACAACAACACTGGTGGTTTCTGGTGGCGGCACACAACACAGTGCAGCAACACAACACTGTCAACACAACACCACGCCAACCCTCACAGCAACGCCAATGAGATTCTAAGTAAATTGATAAACATGAGCTAACTTTACCTCATGAAACCTGTTCTATAATCTAACATTGCCTAACAAAACCCGACATACGCTAGCCTAACCTAACCTTCCAAAATGGATCTAATTTAACTCAATGTTTCTAATCAATATCAAACAAAACCTTTCCTAACCTAACCAAGTCTAACCTCACCAGACCTAATCTAACCAAAGCTAACTTAGCCAAGCCTCATCTAACAACCTAACCTGACAGCCAAACTTTACCTAATTTAACTCAATACAAAACAGCAACAACACTAGCAACAACAATTTTGATATTTTAAATAAAAAATCAACAAATCCAAATCTTTATTTTTATATTTTTTCTTAGAAAACTTAGAAAAATCTTATAAAAAAATTTGAATTCAACGTTAATACTGTCTCTTCACTAATGAAAAGTGCTGCTTTAAGTAAAATAACTACATTTGATTCTGAAAGTTTAAAACTTCAACATGCTCATGCTCCAAAAACTAAAATTTTCAATTATCGCGAGTTTGGAAGCAAAAGTATTGGTGATATTGATTAATCGAAAATATAGATCTAAAATAGATCTAATTTAACTTGATGTTTCTAATTAATATCAATAATTAATAATTAATATAAAATAATTAATATTGATAAAGCAGGAAAATTAATGATTGGACAACCAATAATGCCCACCTATGATAATAAGTAAATTTTTAATGAGTGCTGTGTTTAGAGTGAGAAATATCCTTTATGAAAATCTCTCTCTCTCTCATGCAATTTTTTGATACTTTCCTTTGTCTTAAGTTATCATGATTTCTCCAGTTATTCCTCATCATGGCACCCTTTCTCTCTCTCTCTCTCTCTCTCTCTCTCTCTCTCTCTCTCTCTCTCTCTCTCTCACACACACACACAATATTTTGATACTATTCTTCCTGTAAAGTTATCATGGTTTCTCCAGTTACTCCTCATCATACTTAGCACCCTTGTCTGTCTGTCTATGCCTCTCTAATTTTAAATACAGCTACAGATACACCCTGCCACCCGATTCTTTCCTCTCTTACTAATAATAGGAAATGGTTCTCTCTCTCTCTCTCTCTCTCTCTCTCTCTTGCAATATTTTGACACTATCTTTCCTGTAAGTTTATCATGATTACTACAAGTGTCATATTATACTTTGCTCCCTTTCTCTCTCTCTCTCTCTCTACAAGTATCACTATCAGTCACACAGTTCAAGGTTACAACACTCGGCTGGCAGAAGAGGAAGAATGCAGTCCTGTGTCACACTGCAGAGAGATGTGTGACGGGTGTGGGAGATGTGGAGGGCATGATCAGAATTCAAGGGAAGGAAAGGAAGTTGAAGGCGAGGTTGAAAGGTTGGTTAGTGAGTGTTATGAGTGGTTCCTGTTGTCTCCTTTCCTCTCTGTGATGGTTTGAGAAGTGCACAAACACACACACACACACACACACACACACACACACACAGAATCCATTTTGATGCTGTGTGCTCATTTCCGCCAACAAACTACAAATGTAAACATGCCACAACGCATCAAACAAGTGCCCTGAATGTGAAAGCAAAACACCCCACACGAGAACAGTCTGTCATGGAGAACGAAGAGGAAATCATGTGAACTCTCTGCTGCTTTCTCCCCCAAAGATGATTCATATGCTGCTGTGATTTGATGCAGCAACACTCCAAGAAAAAAAAGGTGCTCTGAATTTGAAGACAGAAGATCCACACGAGAACAGTTTGTCAGGGAGAAAGAAGGAGAGGTCATGTTACTGTTCCCTTCCATTCGCCTAAAATGATCCATGGGTGCTGCTGTGATCTGATGCAGAGAGCTTTGTGGGTACAGAAAATAACATATTGTAGGGTTCTCTGTCACACACACACACTCATGCAGACACACACACACATACACAACCATATGCCAAGTCAATATAAATTACATTGAAATAAAAATAGATAAGCAGGTAAGTTTCCTATTAGTTTTCTATGATGAAACAGGAGGAAGTGATGAGAAGGAAGGATGATGTTGTTGTTGTTGTTGTTGTTGTTGTTGTTGTTGTTGTAGTAGTAGTAGTAGTTTCAGTCACAAAAGTTAGAGATCTTCAAAGTACACATGACTGAGACCAATGAAAGAAGGAAAGGAGGAGAAAGACGACAGCAGTAATAACAGCAGCAGCAGCAGCAGCAGCAGCAGCAGCAGCAGCAGCAGTAATAGCAGTAGTAGTGGTGGTAATAGTAATAGTAGTAGCAGGAGTAGTAGTAGTTCTCCCAAGGGTTTAGGAATCATCAAAATACATGCGCCCTGGACCGTTGTTCTTCATGTACCGCCGGTAAGATTTGTAGCGGCCAGACTGTGCCATCTTCAGCTTGAGTTCTGCGTCCCTCTCGGCCTTCCAAGAGTCATAGTTCTCCTTCTTCCACAACTCTAAATCCAGGTACTCTTCCTTCACATGATCATCCAGGTTCTGAAAGGCCAGGATTGGGGCATTCACAATGGTCTGACTCGACAAAATGCCAGCTGTTTTAGTGCAGGACTCGGTATACACTTCCACAGTTCTCTGGAGATGCATATTCTAAAATCTTCCTCTCTTTTCCTTACTGTAACAGAAGTCTACAAAAATGTACCCCACACTACCACCACCATACTGGACATTCTCTCTCAGCCTCACCTCAAACTGGCCGTGACTGAGACCCATATACTTCCGGATGATGTAACACTTCTCCTCGTCCCCGTAGTCGTGTTTCAAAATCCAGAACTTCCACACCCAGCGCAGATACCACCCCAGATACTGTAGGCTCCAGTAGGGCAGGAAGGCAAGCTGCACCCACAGAATGTCCCTGCAACATGGTCCAGGGTCAGGTATAAACAAAACTTGGCATAAGAAAACAAAGGAAAAAAAATACAAAAGATAAAATAACAAAAACACAACTAGATAAATTTAAATTAACCTAACAGAAGAATATACATATGCACAGACAGAACAGAAGAAGAAGAAGAAGAAGAAGAAGAAGAAGAAGAAGAAGAAGAAGAAGACAGAAACACAATAAAAAAAAGACAAATCGAACATCAAAAGTAGAAAAACACACACAAACACAAATAAATAAATAAATAAATAAATGAATAAATAAATAAATAAATAAATAAACAAAATAACTAAATAACCAAATAAATCAATAAACAATAAAACAAAAAAACACCAGAAGAGAACAAAACAAAACAGACTTACTTATACGTTGGCTTCGCATAAACGCCGCGTATGTCCATCTTGCTCTTTATAACTTCCCTGATGACCTTCTCCTCCTGCTCCTTGATCTGCTCCTTGGACATACCCTTGTTCTTCTTCTTGTCCGTCACCAGCAGCCCCTCCTGTTTGGCCAGCTCCACCGCCTGCAGCCTGTACTTGGGCACCACCGCAAAGTACTTAATGGCCTCTTCATACCTTTGGAGAGGGAGAGAGACAGAGAAAGGGGATGGTTAGAAGAGGTGTGGATGGTGATGAGAGAGAAAGAGAGGGAGAGAGAGACAGGTGAGAGGTAGAAAGGGAGGAGACATGAGGTAAGTGAGTGTAAAAAGGAATAGGTGAGGGAAATGAAAGGAAGAACAGGTGAGGTAAAGATGCAAAGAGGGAACAGGTAAGAGATAGAAAGAGAGAGAGAAAGGGAGAGATGGGAAATTTGATGATGGTGAGATAGAGATGAGAAAAGGAATTCACTCATTTCCCACATCACCACAAAACTCCACCCATTCACCACACCAACACCTGAAAACAACACTCATTCACCACAACACAAGCTGAAAACACCATTCAGTCACCACACCACCACAAGAAAACACCACCATTCACCACAACACCATATAAAAACACCGTCATTCACCACAACACCACATAAAAAACACCAGTCATTCACCACAACACAACACCACCATTTACTACCACATCACCCATCCCCCACAACAACCCAGAAAACTCCACCCATTTCCTACACCATCACCACACCACTCCACCCACTTGGTCCAGCCATTGTAGTACTGCACGAGGGAGATGAGGGAGATAGTGACGGCCAGAACAATCCGCACATCGACGTGAGGAGCCATACGTCGCCGCCACGCCCGATACACATTCTGGTAGAACTGCTCGGGGTGGTCCAGCATGTAGTCGTAATCCTCGCGCGCCTCGTCATCGCGGAGAATGTCATAGCTGAGGGGGAACAGAGAACTTGTGGCCGCGTTCGGTGGATTTGCTAAATGTTCACCTATTTCTGTTTAAGGGGGGTGTTTAGTCTGATGCAGGCTAGAGGTAGTGGTGGGAAGACTTAATTGTTTTGTTTATTGGGAAAATGATGAATTGCTGGCTAGATTCAATGCAGATTGGATTTACTACAGCTGATACATGTCCTTGTCCTGCTGTTGTTGAATTTCTGACTAAAATGCTGGTCTGTCTGGGATTGGCAGCCTGGTATATTGATAGACTGAGGAAATATAATGCATTTGCTACACATTCTCAAAAAAAAAACCCCTAAACGAACTATAACAACCATCACCACCACCACAACAATACAAAAACAACCATGAAAAGTAAATAAATAAATAAATGAACCAAACCACAACCACCACCACCACCCTGTCAGGACTCACGCGGTGGACAGAATACGGAATCTCTCCTCGGCCGCCTTCTTCTCATCGGGGTCCTGGAAGCGGTCTGGGTGAGTCTTGGAGGCGATGGCACGGAAATTCCTCTTAATCTCCGGCTTGGTGGCATCTCGGGTCAACTCCAGCACTGCGGAAGGAGGGGAGAGGCTTAGTGGAGGAATGTGAAGAAATGGTAATGGTATTTTTAAGAAGGGAGCAATGGGGAGCATGGGAGAGGCTTACAGGGTTGCGAGGATGGTAGGGAGAAGGGAAGGTTAAGGAAAAGAACTATAGTCTATTCAGAGCAGGAAGTCCATTCAAGGTGGGGCTAGTGTGGTGGTTTACCTCTAGCCACACTGCCAAATCAACCTTTGTGCGTGGGCCTCTCTCTCTTTTGTTTCCCATCTGTGTGCTACTTGAAAGTGATATTTTATGTATTCTGTATATAGTAAAGGAAGCTACATAGTACAATAAGCGTTGATGTTTAGGATTATAATTATGATTTGTATAAATTCTATGACGTGGCAAATATTTTTTCCCATGTTGCTATGTTGTCCTGGTAGTGGTGGTGGTGGTGGTGGTGGGGTATCATTAAAAGGGATTAGCACTCCCACGTAGGTGTGTGTGTGTGTGTGTTTTGAAGGAGGAGAAGGAGCAGTGGGAAAGGGATTTTGAAGAGGTGACGGGATAAAATGATGGATGTGTTGAGGGAGACTGCTCACTTCCTTTCTGGCCACCACCCACAATAGAAGCTACAACTCCCAACTCGCTTGCATTCCAGGGTCCTGCATAGCAGGGAAATGGAAATGCTTTACTACGTCAACAAGTATTTCAATGAAGAGAAAGCTTGTAATGGATTCCTTATCCCACCTTCAAAAGCAACTGCATGGACTGCAAAAGCCACCAACGTTTCCGAGAAAACCGTTCAAAGAATCTGCTTGAAACGAGGCTGGATATCACCAGAAAGGCCAGTCTTTTTGTCACCAAAGAAGAGGAGATATTCTGCACTTGTCACCACTCTGCATGACTTTGATAAATCTGTTGTAAGGAGAACAGTCTTGGCATTTTATGAGGCATGAAATCCAGACTCAAATTCAAGAAGAACTGAAGGAAAAATATCCTTAAGTGGCTGCAAAACCTCCCTTCACAAGATTTTGCAGGAGATTCTGCAGGAGAGAGAGAGAGAGAGAGAGAGAGAGAGAGAGAGAGAGAGAGAGAGAGAGAGAGAGAGAGAGAGAGAGGTGAAGGAGAGGGGGCAGACTGTTAATCCAAAAAATTGGCAAACAAACTGGCAGTGTCGCACTCATGGGAATTCCAGAATCTGTCACACCTTGAATGACTTTATGCTCTGAAGCGACCATAATGAAGGAGAAGAGAGGTTAGGTTAAGGAAAAGCACAAATGAAGAAGGAAAGGTTAGGTGCTAGTCTTCTCAATTCCAGCATTATGGACGGGGAGAGAGTCTAGAGGGCTGTGGTGGTGCTGGCTTTCTTCATATCAGCACTAGGAAGGGTGTAGGGAAGATTACAATAAGGATGCTGATACTCTCAACTTCAGCACTAATGAGACAGGAAGGGAGGTTTAAGTTACAGAAGTGTGTGCTAGGAAGGGTGGTTTTTGAGCTAAACATGAAAACACCCTGGAAAACCGCTTGTAATTTCCACTAACGCATGAAAAACTATCACTTCAAACATGGAGACTAAAATAACTTTGCTTACAACCTGCAGAACTATTACCAGAAACGTAAAAAAAAATACACTTGAAAACCTCAATAACTTCCACCTAACACTACCGCAATTATTTTAGACATAAGACAGCGAAAGTTTGTAATAGAAAATAGCAACAGTAAATTATACCCCCTAAAAAAAAAAAAAAGTTCACTACAAGAAATCCTGCAAATAAACCAGGAAGTGAAAAAAAAAATATTATCACATACCGGCAAGAGAAAAAAAAAAAAAAAAAAAAAACAGAAAAAGGAAGCAGAAATAATTTAACAAGCCATAACGAAGGCACCATATGGAAGAACAATGTAGCAGGACAAGTGACACGCGGCTATAGGTGAGACAGGTGAAAGGTGAACCACTTCCTGAACACCTGTGGGTTATAGAGGTCAGCTGAGTACACATGACCTATTATCAAACAGGCTATTGGCACATATATAACTTAATACAAGGAGTTATTTGTGTTCTTACAGTCATAGCAGTTGTGTTCGCCGCAGTAATAGTCCTCCACGTAGCCATTGGCCGGCTGGAAGGCAAAGCAGAGGGAGAGGAGCAGTAAGATCCGCCACATAATCCCTAACAACACTGTAGCTACGAGCCTAAACTATTTTGTCGACATCTATTCGACATGTGTTTTTTTTTTTTTTTAATCTTACATAGTATTTGATAGTTTATTTTGTGACTTAATTTAACGGCTGTAATTATTATGGCATTATTTTATATATGTATACATTTTTTTTTTATCTGGTGTTTGTAAGTTATTTTTACCGAATGAAAACGTGTACCCTGAGCAAGAGTTTCATGATATGGATTTGTCAATGAGAAAAGAAAAGATAAGATGTATGAAATGTATGATAAAAATTTGTTACAGGAGGAACTGGGAAGGGGTATGTTGTTATATATTAAAAGTAATATTAATAAACTTGATAGGGTTTAAAAATGAAACTTGTGAATATATTGTAACAAAACTTAAAGGTGAACTTGATGATATGCTGCTGGTACCTATATAGAGTAGTCCATATAGTCAATTGGAAAATAATAAAGGAATGTTAAGGATGCTACAAGAAATCAGTGAATATGACACAAGGTACAAGCTAATAGTTGGATATTTTAATCTGCCTCATATAAAGTGGGAAAACTTAACTTGTCGGCATGGAAATGATAATTTAACTTAAACTTTATTGGAAAAAGTTCGTGACTGTTTCTTTCTTCAATACGTTGCAGAAGTTACAAAGTTTAGAGATGAAAATGTTGGAAGTACTCTTGATTTGATGTTTACGGATGATGATTTACTTGTAGAGAATATTGAGATTGGAAGGCCGCTCGGGAAAAGTGACCATGGCTGTGTGCAATTCAAGTGTAGTATAGGACCACAGAAGGAAGAGTATTAAAAACATGTGTACTTATATGAAAACGCAGACCTACAGTGAATTGGGCAGATTATTATCCATAAAGTGGGATGAATATCTTAATTACCAAGATGTAGAGGTGATGTGGGATAAGTTTAAGAAGAAATTTCAAGAAGCTATTGATGATTGTGTTCCAAAAAGGGAGTTTGTAAGTCGGGAAAGGTTGAGGGAAAGAACAAATCAAGATCTGACGATGAATAAAAACTTGTGGTCCAAGATTAAGAAAAAAAAAAAAAAAGAGACTTTGAATAAGACTGAAGAGAGTGAATGAGGCAGGAGAAAACAACACAGGAGAGTACAGCCCGGTGGATGTGGAGTACTGGCAAATCAGCAACCAGATTAGACGAGAAACAAGGAGGGTAGCGAAAAGAAATGAGAAAGTAATTGCCAAAAATGTTAAATCAAATCCAAGAATATTTTGGAAATATGTACAGTCAAAGACAAAAACTGCAACTGGTATAAGAAATTTGTAAATGAACAAGGAAAAACAGTAGAAACACAAAATGATAAAGAGAAAACTACGGTGTTAGCAGAGTTCTTTGATACAGTGTTCACTAGGAAAGCTGAGGAAGAAGTACCAAGCATACAGCTGAAGGATGTTTCCATGTTAGCACAAATACAGTTTACTTGTGAAGATGTTAAAGTAGCTATTGACAGTTTAAAAAGAGACAAGGCACCAGGTCCAGAAGGTTTTCGCCCTGGGATAATCAAAGAGGCGAGGAACGAAATAGCGCGTCTATTACAAATCATATTTTACTTATCGATAAAGCAGGGAAAATTGCCCAAGGAATGGAAAACTGCAAACATTACGGCATTACACAAGAAGACGGACAGAAAGGACCCAGAAAATTATAGACCAGTTAGTCTGACTTGTGTAACTTGTAAATTAATGGAGAACATAAGTAGAAGATAAATAATAGATAATTCTAAGGAAAATGAGCTCATCACAAGGAAACAAGATGGCTTCGTGAGTGGACGTTCAACACTGCTTCATCTGATAACCGTAATGGAAAAATGGACAGAATATTAGACGAAGGAGGAGTTGTGGATGTTGCTTACTGCCATTTTAAGAAGGCGTTTGATACGGTGCTCACTGACGACTGCTTGACTGGCCTCTTCCAGGAGTCGTCTGTGAGTTGTCTGTGAGTTTCTGTGAGTTTACCTTGAACTCTACCCGTTCTCTGATAGTCTGGGAAATGGTCTAAAGGTGGCAGCACTATCCACTAACCCATTCACTCACCCACCCACCCATTCACTCAACAGTTCACCCACTCACTCATCAATGTAACCATCCACCCACGTATCTGCACACTAATCCACTCACTCATCCACTTACCCAGTACGTGTGTGTGTGTGTGTGTGTGTGTGTTATAGTATGTTGGTTTTTCAGGTTACAGAAGAATATATGCTATACAGAAATGCACTTAAAGATAGTTAGGTCAGGTAAGGGTCAGAACGAGGTGTCAAAGGCCATCAGATCCGCTGTTAGTCCCCAGAGGAAGGGAAAGAAGTGATTCAATGGAGATGTGGACAGGAATACTCTGCCACAATGAGGGTTTGGTTCCCTGAATGATGCAAGCGGTAATCTGAGGGAATCTATCGGTCTTGTCATACAGGTGTCAATTACAAGTTAGTGGTCAATATCTGTAGCGTAGGATAGTGTGTGTGTGTGTGTGTGTGTGTGTGTTTTACCTAGTTGTGGTTTACGGGGGGGGAGTAATCTCATTGTATTCCGTGCCTATATCTATCTAGTTTGGTCTCAAAAGCACTGACAGTTTCACCATTTACAACGTCTTCAATGAGTTCATTCCATTTGTTCGCATTTCTCTAAGGAAAGCTAGACTTCTTAATGTCTCTTCTACAGTTAACTTTCTTCAGCTTTTATATTGTGTCCCCTTGTACTCTCTGTGTGTGTGTGTGTGTGTGTGTTTAGTATGTTGGGATATTGTAATGTAACTGTACTCATAATCGAACTTAACCCTGCTACTACTACTATTACTACTACTACTACTACTACTACTACTACTACTACTACTACTACTACTACTGGTGCTCCTGATTCTGATATGTCTTCGCGAGAGTTTCTAATGAACGCTACTTGTATTCTCTCTAGCTACCCAGGAACGAGTCTTCAATCATTTCTTTTGTTTTTTTCCTTCAAGCAAAATCACAACCACAAGAACCGGACTGGTCGTCGGAGGAGGATTCCATCTTGAAAATTCGTCTTGATGCAGCGAGAAAGTGGGCTAGGGGCTGCAGCGGACTGTGTGGATGCTTTTGGCTTAAACCTACCGGCGGTTCTGGGAGAGGAAAAATTGTACGAACCCGCCTTAACAAGAATGA